>NW_006159961.1:500223-502576 GCF_000334495.1 Tupaia belangeri chinensis | reverse complement strand
CTACTCAGCGTTTCTTTTTCTTTTCCCCCTTTTTTTTTTTTTCAAATTTTCTGCCCGTTCTCCTGTATGCAAATGCCTGGCATCCCTTCACTCAATAAACTAAAGAGGAGAGCGTAGGTGGCTGGTCATGTTGGAAGGGAACTATGGGTACTCAGCTGCTTACCTAGAGGCAATGTGGCACCACCAAAAGGGCCGAGGTCCTGCCAGACACCACCCTTTCTCATCCTAGCTTGCCATTTACAAGACTGTGTGATGTCATCTGGGTTGCTTGACCTCTCTGAGTCTCATTGTTCTCAGTAGTAAAATGAGCACAGTAGAGGCCGGCAGGCGGCATGGCATGGTGGTTAAGGGCTCTGGACTCCCACATGGATGACTGTGGTTCGAGTTCCGGACCTGGCAGTTTGCTTTCTCACTTTCTCTCTCTCTCACTCTGTTCCTCTCTGGTTAAATTAAAATAAATTAATTAAATTAAAACAAATAAATTAAAAATTAAAAATTCTTTTAAAATAATGACCACAATAAAAACAATAATACCTGTCATGAGACTCTAAAGTGGGAGAGGGCACTGTAAACTTCAAAAGCCTGTACAATTGTGAATTAAGCTGGAACCGGAGAGACCATGAATGAGCCCAGGCCTAGCTGAGGAGAGGAAGAAGTGATGGAGAGAAAGCAGAGGGAGGTGGAGAGCCTGGTCTGTTTCCTCGGGGAGAGAACTTTGGGTCATGGCAGGACTGTGCTGGGTTGGTGCACCCAGGTAGGTCCTGTGGAAAGGTGAGGGGCAAACAGGCTGAGACCCGGGGTCCCTCAGGCAGGGCTGCAGACACCTATCTTGGCTTCTCTTCTCCTAAGGCACTGTTCACTCCTTCTTCTTAAGGGGCACTCTGGGAATTAGGAGGCCTGTGTGTGTGTGTGTGTGTGTGTGTGTGTGTGTGTGTGTGTGTGTGTGTGTGTGTGTGTGTGTGTGTGTGTGTGTGTGTGTGTGTGTGTGTGTGTGTGTGTGTGTGTGTGTGTGTGTGTGTGTGTGTGTGTGTGTGTGTGTGTGTGTGTGTGTGTGTGTATGTGTGTGTAAAGAACTGTGAATGGAAAACTGACAGCCCCTTTCCCCATGCTCCAGCGTGGGTGCTGCAGGGGAGGGCGCCCCCTCAGCCCTGGCTGGACTCTCTCTGTGCAGTTAGGCTCTGCTCATTGGGCAGGAGGATGGACAGGGGCCTGGTACAAGAGGCCTCACTACTATTATTATTACTCCAGGAACGATTATTAGCCTGCTGATGTGTAAGCCCTTAGGAAGCCCTGGGCCTGGACGTGCTGACCAGGGCAGACTGCGGATTAGGAGAGCCATCCTGTGTGCCAGGCTGACCTCAGTTCCCATTGGGCTCTAAAGGAAATAAAGGGCCTCAGAGGGAGGAATGCATTTGCTGAGACTTCGGAAAACCGCCAGGCCTGGTAGACCTCTCGCAGATGTGTCTAACTCACTTGTCCCACACCCGCTAGGTGAGAACAGATGCATCTGTTCAGTTCGGTAGACGAGGAAACGTCAGGGGCTGATGAAGTCAGGGGTTCGCATGAAGGACACAGCAATCTGGGACGAGCCGAGGCTGGACCTGACTCTGCAAAGCTCTGGGCGCCACTCAATACTCTTAAGGCCCAAAAGGGAGAAGCCTTTTCCCTGCCCTTGCCGTCAGCTGCATCAGGGAGAAGTCCATTATTCCTTTCGCTGGGGGCGGTGGCCAGGGGATCGAATCTGCGGTGGAGAAGTCCAAGGCTGGGGCTGAGCTCAGACCTGGGACTGGCTGCGCCGGGCATCCGGGCTCACGGTCAGGCCAGGGAGAGGGGTCCCTCGTCCCTCACTGCATGGAGGCCACGAGTGACCGCGAGGCTCCTCCCTCCCCTGCACGGCTACTCTCACAGATCTCCGGATGAGGACGGGGGTGGGGGTGCCGGTCGTCCTAGCGGAGACAGCTGTGGACAGCCCTCCTTGGGCCCCGCGCAGAGAACTCTGCCCGCGGGGGAGGAACCCAACACAGGCTTTGTGGACAGCCCTCCTTGGGCCCCGCGCAGAGAACTCTGCCCGCGGGGGAGGAACCCAACACAGGCTTGATGCAGAGGCTGGGGCTCAGGGGCTCCCGCGGCCTACGAAGCAGCCAGCAGCTGACACCCACTTGGCAGCCCCGGCCGTAAGGCCGCGGAGCACCGCCACCCCTCTGCGTGCAGCAGCGGCCGCTCTCAGGGAGACCTCCCTCCCCCGCCAGCTCCCCCCTCCACCTAGCGGCGGACGGAAGGCAGAAGGCTAGGCTGTCGGGAAAGCCTCCCCCCTCTCGGTCCCCGCCCAGCGATCCGCTCTCCGCGCCTCGGG
>NW_006159961.1:466792-499732 GCF_000334495.1 Tupaia belangeri chinensis | reverse complement strand
GGCCGGCCCAAGGAGCTCAGCTTCGCCCGCATCAAGGCCGTGGAGTGCGTGGAGAGCACAGGGCGCCACATCTACTTCACGCTGGTGACGGAGGGCGGGGGCGAGATCGACTTCCGCTGCCCCCTCGAAGACCCCGGCTGGAACGCCCAGATTACCCTGGGCCTGGTCAAGTTCAAAAACCAGCAAGCCATCCAGACCGTGCGGGCCCGGCAGAGCCTGGGGACCGGGACCCTCGTGTCCTAAAGCGCCAGGCGATCCGTCTTGCCTTCATGCTCCCCACTACCGCAGTGCCCAGAGGTCATGCCAGGTAAGCCCCAGAGGCCTAGGCCCTCTTTCTTTCCCTCCTTTCCCCTACGGAGACACCCGGACACCAGCATTCGTTTCAGAATAGGACGATCTAGGGAGGGTTGCTGCGGTCAGCCAGGAGGCCTGGGCCGGTAGCCAAGTGACCTGAGCTGGACTTTGTCCTGGGGTGCTAGACCCAGGTCCCAAAGTGACCCAGGCATCTAAGAGGAAGATGGAAGCCCTGGGAGGGGGGCCCCAGGGTTGGCTTGGGGTGGGCCTTCCACAGCCTGACCCTTCTTTCAGGCTGCTGGGTCCATCCCACGCAGGGCAGCCCCTTGGACGGGAAGAACCCAGGGTGGGGTTGGACACCCACCCTTCTCCAGGGGGATGAATCAGGGAGCTCTGGCCTTGCCCTGAGGTTGGAAGACAGTGTTTCTGTTAGAGGAGGAGTCTTCAGGCTGGGAGAACGGGGTGTCCGTGTCCGGGCTCCCATGGTTGGGGCCTCTGGGAAGGCTTGGCTTGGCTGGGCCAGCGGGAGCCTCCAGCTCCCCTTCTGACCAGATTTTGCAACCTCAGACAGAGCTGTTGGGAGAGCAGGGGAGTTGGAGGGTGGAGAGCTAGGGCAGAGGCCAGACCACAGATGCCAAAGGGGTGGGCCTGGCCATCCCCTTGCCCATAAGTGCCAGCCAAAGCCTGGCTGGGTCAGAGCAGAAATGGGAGAATGGGGTGAGGCAGTGGGGGTGCAGGATGGAATTGTGCAGGATCTGAGTTCTCTGCGATGTTTCCATCCTCCTCCAGCAGTGGGGCAGGGGGCGGGGGCAGGTCTGTGGTCAGCAAGGCCCAGGGGAGGGAGGGACCAGGAATAGAACCCAGGAGCCCTGGCAGTCAGCCCCCGTGCCCTCTTTCCCAGTGCCACTCCCTGCCTGTGGGAACCAGGAGCAGGGGTGAGGAAAGATTATACTACTCGAGTGGTGGAAACCTATATCCCGCTCGCCCGGTCGTTCCTCCCGCACTGCCTCTCCTGCCTCACCCTGCATCTTCTCCCCTGCATCTTCTCCCCCCTCATCTTCTTCCCCGCATCTTCTCTGTTTCAACAGAGGAGGGTTCTGGTGAGACTGAGGGCCCCTCTAGGGCCAGGCCCTCTGGTGGTCCCCCTGCCAACTCTCTCCCGCATTGAACCGAGGATTGACCGAGAGGCCAGGGTCGGGCAGACCAGCTGTGCTGAGGGCTGATTCCCGGCGACCCCTCGGGCTTCCGCTCCCACTGACCGCCGTGGGTTGCATAGATTCCCTTTTCTGCGTTTGTCCTGGTGTGGAAAAGGCTGGGAAGCTTTGGTTAAAACCCGCGGCTCAGGGCACATGGTCTTCAGATGAGCTCCCTTGCCCTAACTGCTATTCTTTCTTATAGTTTTTCTGCCCCCTGGCATGGCTGTGCTCCACGTGGCAAGGCAGAAGCCATGGACTTGTGGAGGAGGCTACAGAGCTGAAGGAACACATGGGGCCCGGGGAGGAGGACAGAGGGCCCTGCAGGGCTGAGGATGAAGATTCAGCCTGGACACTCTCAGACTCTTGGGACATACAAGGTCTCCAGCCACAGGCCTGGCCTCATGTACCGTGATGGAGAACTGGCATCCAAGCCCCTTTCTGCAGACCGCCATCCGCCCCCGGCTTATGCGGTGCCTGGAGGAAGGCAGTCCCCTGTGGGCTGCAAAGCCAATGCTGGAGGACTCAGGAGGTCAGCCTAGTACCCAGAGGAGGAAGCACCCTGGGTCAGCCTCTGGACTCACCTTGGAGAAGGGCCAAGGCCCACCTCGGGGGTCTCCTGCTGCTTAGGTCCTCTGGGACCCCCACCTCTCCAGGCCCTCTCTTTGCACACTTCTTCTCCCCCCTCCCACTTGTCTCCCCCGCTGTGGTGCTAGGCCTGGAGGGGGTGGGGGAGGGGTGGGGTTTGGCCATTACCATTTCAGCCTATCCCAAAATGAAGATGCCCAGCAAAGGGCAATAACCGCATTGCGTGTTGAGCGAGCTTCTCTGCCCACAGACACAGGGCTTGGTGTGTCTCTCTCCACCCCTGCTTTCCCAATCCAGCCCATTCAGAAATCTCCACTGGAGGTGGAGACCTGCAACCCAGTAGACATGGCCTCAGTGGTTCTAGAAAGGAGGGGCTGCAGGACCTGGCCTGGGGGATGTCACACCGGCCAGCTCAGACCCTGTAGGTGCCTCTTCCGCAGGTTATGACCACCTGCTGTCCTGGGAGGTGGAACAGCTTTCTGGGCTGGCAGTCTGGGCAGGCTTTATGCGTTCATGCAGTAAGTCTTTCTCACTGGATTGTTTAAAAGAAAGAATTTAAACACAGGGGAAACCGAGGTACAGGGAGACCGCTGCCCCGAGTTACACAGAACCTATTGATTGTGGAAACTCCATGACCTTTCTAAATTGCAGCGAGCAGTTCCTCTGCCTTCCTTTCCTCCATCATTTCCCAAGCTTTGTTTTCAAAAAATGTATCTATTTCTTTGAGAGAGGCAGGCATCCCTAACAGGGTCCTCATGTCATATCTGCCCCCAGTTTCAGTCACCCCAGATCATGGGCGTCATGTGACTGCATGCCTGGTGTGCTAGGGGAAGTCTTGGGACACGAACTCAGGACCTCCCCATATGGGTGCATTTGTGTTGACTGCTGTGCCACCAGCTGGCCCCCAGGCATCTGTGTCTGACCTTCCCTGTAGCCTGGTAGTGACCTATTTCAGGGTTTTTGGATGGATTAAGGACTGAGTGGCCCCCTTTGACAGTCACAAGTCTCTTTTATAGCCTCTGTGCTTCCAACCTGTTTTCTTCCAGTTCAAGTGTTTTTGTTTCTTTGTTTGTTTTTTGTTTTGTTTTCTTTTGTTTTTTTTTGAGAGGTTTTTGCTGTAGGGCTCATGCACTCGCCAGAAAGACACAGAGAGACAGAAAGTGAGAAATCAACCCAGGGGGCAGGCCACGCTGTAATTCCTTCTCCTTCGTTCTCCTCTTGGAATCTGGGGCCCATGAGTTTAAGCCCCCGGGTCCCAACCGGGGTCAACTACGTGGGAGTCCAGCGTCATAGCCATTACACCAACTACTGGTCCCCAGTTCAGGTTTCTGCCTCCCAATCAAAGCTCCATCCTACATCACAGTCCTCGGGAGTATCTTGCTCACCTGATACATAAATCACTTCACAATTAAGAAATTACAAAGGAACTTGCCCAGATCTCTCATTAGACTGTATAGCTGTTCATTAGATTAAGCTATTGGGTAGCTTAATTCCTACACGGTGAGGAAGCACTTTCCACATCAACCCTGAGAAAGACCTGGGCTCCATGATAGTGCGATGGTCAGTTGGTGCTGTCTTCCTGGGCTTTGGGAGAGGGTGGAGAGAACAACAGCACTAAGGGCTGGGGGGAAGAGAAGGTGACTGCCACTCCTTGAATTCAAGCTGTTTATGGGAAAGGGTGAGCTCGAAACGGAATTCTTGTTCCTGTGATTGGACCCAAGGGTGGCTAAGGTGGGGATTCAGAAGAGACGAGATCTGGGCACTGAGAAATGGGGCTGAGAATGCAGGGCAGGGTACAATCGTTCTGCAGACTCTGTACCTCTTCTGGGCTGGGCACTATGCTTGGCAGTGGAGATACAGACACAAGAGAAAGGTATCCAGTCCCTGCCCCGGGGAGCCAGAGACTCCTGGGGAGATAACGAACACTAGGTGGTGCCCATAGAGCCTGGTGACCAACAAGCCGCAAGGAGCCAGAGGGCCTGGGCTGTGGTTCCTCTGACCAGCACTCTGTTGCCTCAGCAGAGCTCAGAGGGGCAATTTGGGGAGCTCAGCTGCGGAGGGCGGGGTGGGGGTGGGTGGGGTGATGTGGTGTCGAGGTCAGGGGGCAGGCTCTGATTCTGGCGCTCCCTGCTTTCTTGGAACACCCCACCCTGTTTGTTCCAAGACTGCTTCGGTTCTTGCCCAAACCCAGATTCAGTTTCTCCCTTTGCTAGAGAAGTCAGCCTCTCCGAGGAAGGGGCTGCTGCTAGAACCCTTCGCTGAGGCCACACCATAGCAGGCACCCAGTCCACATCAACACATGGGGTGGTCGGCACATGGGATACATGGGATAATCATTGACTGCCATTTGTAAGAGCCCAGGCGTTCTGGAAGGTTCCAAGAGCACAGAGATCTGAGGCTTAGGCTTTTAGAAAGTTACCGACCTGTTTGGGGAGCCTTTGTCTCTGTGATGGGGAAGAGGCATCCCACTTCCTGGGTTCAGGGTGGTCTCACTGCTCGAGTTCCACAACTCGGTTTTGAAGGAGGAGCATTGGCCCTCACCCTAGGAATGCTTGGCTGGACCACAGAGCAGGGTCGGGTCGAGGCCTCATTGGGGGCACAAACAGGCTCTGAGGGGCCAGCAGACATGCACGAGATGGAAAAACTTGGCTCGATTGTGCCCAAGGACGCCGTAAGGCCAGGGAGGGGCTGTTACCACCAACTCTTCCCCGTGGCCTGGCAGCCCCGGACTCACCCCCACCCAATTCATGAGTCATCGATGGGAAAATGAGACAGGGCAAGTCTCAGCTGAGCAACTGGGAGTCCAATGAGATGGGGTGGGGAGGCTGAGGGGAGAAGGGATGGGCTCGTTCTGGTCAGGGTAAGCTGGGGTTGGGAGCTGAGGCTTTGGCAAGAGCCAGCCTGTTGCAAGAGTGAGAATGGAGATGAGTGCAGAGCTGGAGTCAGTCCGTGGGCTGGGTCTGCAGCAGGTCCACGGGACAGCACGGGGCTTGAAATCTATTGGGATGTGTAGGCACCACCCCACCAGGGCCAGGAAGAAGGATCCAGGCAAGGCTGGGCCCAGCTGTGTGTGCCAAGCTGCCATGACCTGCACAGAGAGCCCTGGTTTGGTCCCCAGGCTCCTGCTCCGGTGTGTCCACATGCCCAGCAGCCTTCTGTCCAGAATGTAATTAATTCTGTTAAAACTGCCAGGAGCTTCCAAAATCTTTTTGGAGAGAGACAGAGAGAAGGAAAGTGAGAAATCATCCCCTGGAGGGATAATCATGCTATAATCCCATCTCCTCCATTCTCTCAGGATTTGGGGCATGCACACACATGTGACTGGCATGTTTTTGGGTTTTTTTTTGGGTGTGAGGGACATTTTGGAGAAGTTTTTGCTAGAGGGTGCATACGCTTGCCAGAAAGAGACAGACAGAAGGCAAGAAATCATCCCTTCGGGGGGTGGGGGGGACGGGGATGGCCACACCACAGTCCCTTCTCCATTATCCTCTTGGGATCTTGGGCACGCAAGCATACATGCCCGATCTGAGTTTCAGCCACCAGGTCCGGGACTCGAACCGTGGTTTACTACATGGGAGTCCAGCAACATAGCCATTATGGCTTCTGCTGGTCCCAATGGCTGGCATGTTTTTAAAGCCTCTGTGTTCAGGACTAGAACTGTGCTGTCAACCACGTGGGATCCAGCACCTTTTTATTTTATTTTTAGAGAGAGATTTTTTCCTATAGGGCATGTATGCTGTCCAGAAAGACAGAGAGAGACAGAAAGCAAGAAATCACTGAGTCAGTTGGAACCAGTCTACACTGGTCTGTCCTCATTGGAGCTGGTCAGAACCAGTTTAGGCCTGTCTGAATTGACCTGAGCCAGTTGGGAAAAGTCTGAACCAGTCAAAAACAATCATAACTGGTTTGAGTGGGTCAGAACACATCTGAGCCAGTCTGAACTGGCATAAACTAGTTTGAATTGGTCTGAAGTGGTCTGAGCTACCTACAGCTAATCTCAACCTGATCAGAACTAGTTTATGGCAGTAAAAATCCATATGAACCAGTTTGAACCAGTCCAAACTGGTATGAGTCACTTGGAGCCAGTTTGAATTAGTGTGAGCTCGTCGGAATAAGTCTCAACTGGCCAAAATCTGGTCAGAGCTGACTTGAGCCAGTCTGTACCAGTATTAGCCTATCTGAGCCTGTCTGAGCAGGCATGAGCCTGTGTGAAACCGTTTGTGCCAGTGGGAACTTGTTTGAGCTAGTCAGAACCAGTCTATTGCAGTACAAACCTGTGGGAGCCTGCTGGAGCAAGTTTCAACTGGTTTGAACCAACTTGGACAAGTGTAAGTCAGTCTGAACCATTTTGAGCTGTTGGAACTACCCTGAACAAGTTCAAGCCAACCCAAACTCCTTGAAACAAGTTGTTTGGATCTCATTTGAGTCTATCAAAAAGCAGTCTGAGCCTGTTAGAACCTGTCTGAACCTCTATCAGCCAGTCCGTTCCTATCAAAACATGCATGGACTGGTTAGAACTGGCATAGTCAGTCAGAATTAGCCAAAGCTGGTTTCAGCTGTTTGGAACTGGTTCGAGCCTGACAGAGCCCACATGAACTACTCTGAACTGGCTATAACCACATGAGTCAATCAGAACTGGTATAAACCAGTTAAAACCAGTATGAGCCAGTCAGAAATGGTATGAGCACATTGGAATTTGTATGGACCAGTTGGTACCAGACAGAACTGGTGTGAGCTGTCAGAACCACTATGGGCTGGTCTGAGCCAGGCACAACCAATGAGACCATCAGGACTAGTATATTCTAGTCAGAACTGGCCAGAACTGTGTGTGCCAGTACTTATTAGCAATGGTCAGGAACCAGAGACCAACAGATGGCATAATGGCTATATCACTGGACTCCCATGTAGTCAACCATGGTTGAAGTCCCAAACCCAGTGGCTTAAACTCGCGCCAGACGCATGTGTGCATGCCCAAATCCCGAGAGGAGAAGGGATTGTAGCGTGGCCATCCCCCCTGGGGGGTGATTTCTCGCTTTCTGTCTCTCTGTCTTTCTGGCAAGTGCACGCACCCTATAGCAAAAACCTCAAGAAAAAGGAAGGAAGAAAGGAAGGAAGGAAGGAAGGAAGGAAGGAAGGAAGGAAGGAAGGAAGGAAGGAAAGAGAGAAAGAGAAGGAAGGAAGAGAAGAAAGGAAGGACGGAAGGAAGGAAGGGTCCGAAACCAGCATAAAATAGGAGAAATTGGCTGGAGCCGATTAGAACCAGTCAGACCTGATGTAAGCCAGACCAAAGGAATAAGAACGGAATAAATTGATCAGAACAGGCCCAAACTGATCCCAACAAGTAGGAACCAGCCCCAGTCAAAACTGGTCAGAGCTGGCCAGAACCAGTATGAACTGAAACAAACCTGTCTGAACTAGAATAAACCCTACCCTTACCCCAAGCTCTAACCCCAAACCTGAAACCCTAATCCTGAACCCATGCCCTAATTCTACCCCAACCCAAACCCCTAAAACTTAAATTCTAACCCTATAAACATGAACATGTTACAAACTAAACCCAACCCTCAACAAATCAAAGACACGGCATTGCAAGAACATAAATTACATGCCGATATTTCTTTCTTTTTTAATTGTCAGAAGGTATGGATGCTAGCTCAAGAGCAGAGCAAGAGGGAGGAAGCATTCCCGATGGGGAGTGGCCATGCCACAATCCCTTCTCCCCCTTCTCCTCTATGCTTCATCCCATCAGGAGCGAAGGGCTGGTGACCAGCCTCCATCTTGTTCTGGAGGGCAACCTGCTGTTCTTGCGTTTGGTTTCATTTGTTCTGGAACTTCCCAGGAATGTGTACCTTCTGGGGTTGTCACATCTGCAAGCTGCTTAAGCAACGTTTGTTAAGCTATTCTTGAAAATAATCACTTCCGCTATTTTCTTATAGGTGGGAATGGAAAGGGGAGGGAGGGGCCAAGGGCAAAATGGCACCTGGTTAGCAAATGACCCCTGCAGAGCAGGCCCGTTGTTGCCAGCAGCAGTTAAATTCCCTAACCCCAGTCATGGCCCTGGGCCTGTACGTGAATCCCCACAGTGTCTCAGGTGAGCCTGGTGCATCCTCGCTGTGTCTCAGGTGAGCCTGGTGCAACCTCGCTGTGAATTCCTGTGAATCCCTGTGTCTCACGTGAGCCTGGTACATCCCCGCCGTGTCTCAGGTGAGCCTGGTGCATACATCCCGGCCATGTCTCAGGTGAGCCTGGTGCATCCCCGCCGGGTCTCAGGTGAGCCCGGTGCATCCTCGCTGTGTCTCAGGTGAGCCCAGTGAATCCCTGTGTCTAGGTGAGCCTGGTACATCCTCACCGGGTCTCAGGTGAGCCGAGTGCATCCCAGCCCTGTCTCTGGTGAGCCGGGTGCATCCCAGCCCTATCTCAGGTGAGCCCAGTGAATTGGGCCTCCCATTCAAATAGCGCTAACAACAGCCTACTTCCTGGGATCATTGTAGCCTTAATTGAGAGAACGGCTGTGAAGCAGATAAAGCGTGTTGATAACGCACAATGCATGTTTGTTATTACAGTCCTGCCATAATCCTCCCAGCAAGCCTGCTCCGCCTAATCCCCATTAGGAAATGGAATATAATTAACCGCTTAAATTAGGAACACCTACCAAGTGCTCTGCTTACCGGAATCCCTAACCTTCCTGGAGTCTGATCTAAACGTCAGACTTGGCTAGGCTTCTATCTCTTCAGGATGAGTGTCATCAGAGACGACAAAGCTGCTTCTCTGAGAAGGCAGAGCACTGCTTCTGGATGGCGTGCAGGGGTAAAACATAGCTGTCTGCAAGGCTGAGCCACATGAGAAGGTTCTGGATTCATGTCTGGAGATCTCCCTGAATATGCCAACATAAGCACGCCCACAACTCAGGGCACGGGGTCAGGATCCTGTTGGAGGTTGGAGGGCAGTGTCCTTCTCACTCATGGAAGAAAGCAAGCAAGCTTAAAAAGAAAGAAAAGTCTTGTCTGAGAGGCTCCAGGTGAACAGTGACTCGGAGTGGATTCAGGGCTCCTGGTTCTGGATCTGAGACTCTCTGCAGCCGAGGCACCTCCCTGGCAGGTGCACTTCTGGTTAGAAGCGAGGGCCGAGCAGGCAGGACTCCATCGAGGTCCCCAGATCACCAGCACCAGCTTGTGCTGTCTGCCATCATCTCACCAGTGCTCTCCCCGGGCTCCGTCCAACGGTACAGAGCCCTTCACATACACGAAGACCCCTGTCCCCTGGCAAGGAAGAGCTGGCAACCCATCCAGTCCGAGTTCAAAAGCACGTCGCCCACCAAGCCAGGGGGATGAGGCACGAGTCTGAGGTCAGAAGGCAGCTCAGAGGAGACAAGGGCCCCTGGGAGTTACACTCAGCTGGGGTGGTGGGAGCTGAAATTTGGAGCTTTCAGCTGCTTATGCAAAGGAAGACTTCAGGCTTGCATCTCCAAAACACACACACCTACTGCCTTCTCTCAGCCTGGGTGGCCCTGCCCACCAGAGTGTTCTATTGCTCCAGCAGGACAAAACAGGCTTCTCCCTGCAAGTGGTCTGGAAGACCGGCGCTGACCACACCTTTTGGTGCTGTGACCACACCTTTCGGTGCTGTCCCCTTTGTCACCCTCCCCCGCCCCCACTGTGCTATTTATCCAGGGCTCTGACTACAAAGAGCCTTTAGATGACAGCCCCATGAAGCTGGAGGAGCTTGGGGCAGTTCTTGACAGATTCTTGATGATAAATCGAAGACGTTGGGGAGTCAAGTTTCTTCCCGGGGTCCCTGATCTAACACCCAGCCTGGAATTAGAAAGACTGTTCCCCTCCAAGGCCTGCAGCTGTAGGATGTGCCTCAGTTCCTGGGCATGCGTTGGGTCATTTGGGGGTTTAGAGAGGGGACAGTCTCCCCACTCACTGCCCCTGGTCTCTGCAGGGTATCTGAGGGATCCTGCCAGCTAGCCCGCAGGCCCCACTTGCTGTCAGTACCCACTGCCAGTGCCCACTGCTGGGCCAAGATACTTCCAACACGGAAGGTCCCAGCAAGTCAGGCTCCTGGGTTTCCAGCTCCAGAGCTGAGTGGTCTACCCACGCTGCCCGGTGAGAGGTGCAGCTGGTCCCTGGCTGCCAAGTACCTGCTCCTTAGTGCAGGTGCTCCTGGCTGGGCAGAGTGAGTCCTCAGTCAGGCTGCCTGTGACCCGGCCCTGTGACCTTGGGCTCTTGCCACTCTGCTGGGCCTCACTCCTCTCTCTTGTAAAGCAAAGGGGTTAAAGTAGTTTGGTAGGTTTCAAATGTGACTGATGGGCAGAGTCTCCTGGTACTTGTTACAGGCACAGAGTCCTGGTCCCACCTGTAACCTCCCTATCTGAAGCAGGGGCCCAAGTGTCAATAGATTTAATAAATCCCCATAGTGATTCTAAAGTCACCAGCTAAGAGGACGAGGCTCAGAGATCTCTGACAGCTGTGATCTCCTTGGCTGCCTGGCCCAGAAGCCTGCCGGATGGTGTCACACACACATGTGCACATGCATGCACTTGTGCACACATTCACACACACACCTGCAAGCTTATATACAGCCACTTAGCCCCACATGACAAGGGCAATTGTATTCCTTTATTTCCTGCTATCTCTGGTGAACTATTGGGCTGTCAGAAAAGTCACGAGGCATTTTTGCATAGAAAAATAGAAGGGGGCTGGCAGGTGGTGTGCTGGACTCCCACATGGTTGACAGAGGTTCAAGTCCCAGACCCGGTGGCTTGCTTTCTCATTTTCTCTCTGTCTCTCTCTGGTCAAATTAAACAAACAAAAAATTTTTAAAAAAGAAATATGACTTTTCTGACAACCCAATAAGTTAAACTGTTTCCGCTTGCAGTCAATGAAATGAGAGGAAGAGGCTGGAGAAGGGAGTTTATTTCTGGAGGGGGTTACAGGGAGACAGGCAGCAGGCTCCATCAAACTGCCGTGGAAAGCTCATTATGTGCTTGGTATTTATAGGTTCGAGATATAAGCAGTGCAAATCATTCCTGACCACATCCAAGTCGTTGCTTTCCTGTGTGGAATTATCCTGACTCCTGTTTTTTCAGAAAATACAGGCTTTTTTGTGTTTCTTTTTGCTCTAGGGGACATGCACTCACTGGAGAGAGACAGACAGAGACGGAGAGAGGAAGAGTGAGAAATGACTCCTCCAGAGGGGATGGCCATGCCACAATCCCTCTCCTCTGCTCTCCTGGGATTTTGGGCATGCATGTACACACGCATATAATTTTCAAGCCGCTGGATCCAGAACTCGAACTGCAGTTGGCTATGTGGGAGTCCGGCGCCTTCACCACCACGCCAAATGCTGGCCCCGAAGCTTTTCTTCATTTCAAAATGGCTGCAGTCTTGCTGAACCTCAAGCTGGCCTGCTTCGCCGTGTCTTCCTCAGACTGCAGCTTGTCTTTTGTGACCTGGACTGCAGAGACCCCAGGTGGGCCATGCCAGGTGGCTGACTGGTAGAGCTTGTGAGACTGAACACGTGTGTTGTTTCGAGACGCCAAGTGCATTACTTGGCCACATGACAACAGAGAACTAATGTGGACGCCTTTAGGATGACTTCCCAGAGCTCTCCTTCCCCAGCCTGAGCCCTGTCCCTTCTCTGCTTGCAGTCAGCACGGTCCTCCGCGCCCTCTTACTGGCATGACCTTGGTTAGCTGTTTGTCTTCCTCCCTGGGTGGGAACTGCATTTTCTGCACCATCTCTCTATCGCCTGGGCCTGGCACACAGGAAGACTTCCGAAAGTGTTTGCTGAGTGACTGGGATTCGAGAATCTCTATCCGTTTGTATCTCCCCACCTCGCCCCAGATTTGACAGTTTGTTTTCTCAGAAAGTGGGATCAGGTCTCCCTAGATTACTGACTCAGAGAAGGTACTAGAGTGCCCTGGGCTGGGGGAGGGGCTGGTGGTCTTGGAGGCCACGGCGTGTCACAGAAGGCTGAGGTGGGAGGAGGAAGAGGGGCGCTCTACTGGCTGGGGCTGGGGTGGTGGCAATGTGTCCTCTCTAGCTGGTCTGCTTAGCGTAAGATGTCTTTCTTGCCTCAGATGTGCTGGAACATTCTGAGGCTCCAATGATATCCTTGGCCAATTGTAAGTGCTATCTCCTGGGGATCAGCAGGTGGCACGGTGGTTAAGGCACTGGACACTCCCACCTGGCTGACCATGGTTCGAATCCTGGACCTGGTGGCTTGCTTTCTCACTTTCTCTGGTCAAATTAAAATAAATAAATGAATAAATAAAATAAAAAATAAATCTTAAAAAACATAAGAAAGTGCTATCTCCTGGCCAGCCTGTGCATTGCTGTTTAAGGCGGCTGGATCCTGCATGCCGACTATGTGGTTTGAGTCCTGGACCTGGTGGCTTGAAATTCACACTGGGTGCATGTACACGCGTGCCCAAGGTCCTGGGGAAGGATGCAGGAGAAGGGATTGCAGCGTGACCATCCCCTCTGGGGGGGTGATTTCTCACTTTCCCTCTCACTGTCTCTGTCTCTCTCTGGGAAGTGCACATGACCTAAAGTAAAAACCTCTAAGACAGAGAGAGAGAAATAGAGAAATATATTCTCTCACAGTTCTGGGAGCCAAAGGTCCCGAATCGGTCCCACTGAGGAAACGAAGGTGCTGGCGGGGCCGCTCTCCCTCCCTCGCTGGGTGAGCACGGGCTGCTTGTCACCGCCAGCTCTGGGACTCCGACGCTCATCGGCTTGTCAGACAGCACGCTTAGCCTCCCCCTGTGGCCTGCTGCCTCCTCCTGTCCTGTCTGTAATTTCCACGTGGCCCTGTCTGATAAAGACACTTGGGGGCATTCGCAGCCCACTCGCATCCGCCAGAATACTCTCACATCGCGAGACCCTTAGCGGATCTGCCCAGTCTTTGCCGTGTAGGGTAACATTCACTCATAGGCTTGTCAGACAGCACGCTTAGCCTCCCCCTGTGGCCTGCTGCCTCCTCCTGTCCTGTCTGTAATTTCCACGTGGCCCTGTCTGATAAAGACACTTGGGGGCATTCGCAGCCCACTCGCATCCGCCAGAATACTCTCACATCGCGAGACCCTTAGCGGATCTGCCCAGTCTTTGCCGTGTAGGGTAACATTCACCTGTTCCCCGGATTAGAACGTGGAGAATTGGGAGCCATCATTAAGCCTGTCCCAGGTGTGCCCAGAAGGAGGGAAATCGAGGCAGAGAACCACAGGGGGAAATTAAAGCCTGGAGCATGAACTCTCAGACTAACTTCCCTGCCACTAACAACTGTCCCCACACGAGGTGAGGCCCAGGGCAGACAGGGCCCGTGTCGCCTCTGCCCATCCCGTGTCTAGAGCCAGCCTACTTTCTCCTGGTCCCGGCTGCTCTTTCTGCCCCTCCTCCCCGCTGGCGCCTGCGTGGGAGGCCCTGGCTGCGTGTCAGGGGAGTTTGGCTTTGCAGCAGCGACTCCTTTTTCTCTCCCGGAGAAGCATCCTTCCCAGACTCAGGCCTGTGCCCCAGAGCGGGGGAGGCTGTAAATCCCTCGCCCACCCCAGGAAACAGCTGGGGCCTGGCACATTGTGTGGTTAACCCTTTCCAGGTCTGAGGCCCCCTCTGTGGGCCTGGCTGGGGAGGGGAGGGGGCCCAGGCCCCAGTGTATTGACTGAGGGCACTAAGACAGCTTCTCTTGCCAGAAGCCAGGAAGGGTGGTTCTGGTTGGTTCTGGGGCGGCCTGCGAGGACCAGGGCAGGAAAGTGCTGCCGGGGACACCTGTGCCTCTTCTAGGGCACCCCGAGCATCCAAAAAGCCTCTGTAAAACCAAACCGTAGTGCGCTCGGGGTGGACTCTGAACCAGCTGGAAATCCACACAGGGCCCCAGGGTGGGGTCGGACATCTGCGGGTTTCCTTCGTGAGCTCCTCACTAGACTTGTTTATCTTTGGCAGATGGTGAATTCTCTATGCATGACCCGAGCGGTGCTGGGAGCTTCCTGCCCTTCCATAGGCCTCCCCTCCCTCCCTGTGGTGACAGTGGCTCCACTCAGGGACATCATAATGGTTCGCAGCGTGCAAAGCCTTAGTACAGTTGGGCGTTCCAAGGCTCAGGGGATAATTATCTTGAGCGCCTCGGAGAGGTGGACGGGCCGCCATTAGCAGGTCGGAGGTCAGCGATTGCTCTGCCGGGTGGCCTGGTAATGGGTAGTCAGGACCACGGTCCTCCATGACTGTCCCACTGCCTGAAGCAGAGGCATTCCCTTCTCACTTCCTGGATAAGGCACTGAAACCCAGAGAAGTCTAGTAACTTGCTCAGAATCGCAGAGCGATCATGTGGCGTGGGAGCCTGGGGCAGAGCCCAGTCTGTGAGGCTGGAGGACCAGTGAAGCGGAGCTGTGGGCCAGAGGGAAGGAGAGGGAACAAACACGGGATGCGGGAGAGAATAAGGCTTGAGCGTTTAAAAACCCATCCTGGGAGCTTAGGCTGATGGCTAGGCAAGAATATTGTTTCCGGGGCCAGCAGATGGCGTAGCGGCCATGTTGCTGGACTCCCCCGGTCAACCGCAGTTTGAGTCCTGGATCCAATGACTTGAAACTCATGCCAGGCACATGTGTGTGCGTGCTCAAATTCCAAGAGGAGAAAGGAGAAGGGATTGCGAGGTGGCCCTCCCCGTGGGGGTGAATTCTCACTTTCCTTCTCTGTCTTTGTTTCTCTCCAGCAAGCGCAGGCGCCCTAAGGCAAAAAACAAAAACCTGGGGGGAGGGGGGAGAATAGCACTTTTTAATTAGTTAATTAATTAATTTAAATTTGTCCAGAGAGGGACAGAGCGAGCAAGAGAGCGAGAAAGAGAGATGGAGAGAGAAAGCAAGAAGGCAGGCCACCAAGTCCAGGACTTGAACCATGGTCGGCCATGTGGGAGTCCAGCACCTTTAACCACCGTGCCACCTGCTGGCCCAATATTATTATTATTATTAATACGCTTTTTAAAAAATTGCTAGAGATCACATATGTTTGCCATAGAGAGAGCTGCCCCCCCCCCCTCCCGTGGGATGTGGTCATTCCATTTCTCCTTCCCATCAGGATTGGGGCATGCACCTACTCATGTGGTTTTTCAAGCCACCAGGGCTGGTATTCGAACTGCAGTCGGCATGTGGGCTCCAGTTCCCAGTGCACGGGGTCTAACACTTCGCGGCAGGGCCGGCCCAGTACAGCACATAACTGGATGCTCATCACAGACCGTGGACTGCTGTCTGTGCTGCACGACTTACTATGCAATCTGGTGAATGAAGACAACAGAGGAACAGGGAGGGTGGGGGCTGAGGTGCTAGGGAGGAAAAAGGGGCAGGGCCAGAGGCACCTCATGACAACTGAGCTTGACACCTGGAGGCCTCCCAGCAAATCCTCACAGGTGTCTGAGCCCCTATGGAGCGACAGCACTCGGGGAGGTCCTACCCCCTCCCCATGTGCCATGATCTGCCCCTCCCCCAAGCCATAACAGGAAGACAATAGTCCCAGAGATCCTCCCAGGACAGGACACACAGTGCCAGGCAGCCCAGCAGGACAAGGGGCCCTTGTGCTGGCCTCAGCTTCAGATCCTGGTTCACCCTCCTGGCTTTGGAGGGTGGTCGGAAGTTCAGATCCTGGGTGGGAGGGAGGTTGGGCGCTCATACCGCAGGGCCAGGCCGAGGCTGGGTCACTCGGAGGTCTCCTGGGAGCCAGGGTGGGATGGGGTGGCAAGTTCTGCCTCAAAGGGAGTCCAGGAGGACAGGGCCTCCGCTGCCCAGGGTGACTTCTAGGCGTGAGGAGTGGCCTCTTCTGAACAGAAAGGAACAGAGATGCTGAGGTTTCCAGAATATTCTTGTTTAATCCTCACAAACCGCTTGTGGGGTAGAAGTGAAGGGATGATTAACCCCATTTTACAAATGAGAAAACAGAGGTACAAAGAGGAAGGCCACCCAGGGAGTCTGCGGAGCCCCAGGGTTCACAGCAGCTCTGGGGGTGGGGACAGGGGGGCGGGCTGTGAGCAGGTCGTCCCAGACTGGATTTGGGGGCCAGGAGGGCCATCCGAAGTGAGGGAGTCCGTCCTGTTTGCGGCAAGGGTCAGGGTCCTATCTAACAGTTCTCCAGCAAGGCCTCCTGCCATCACCCCGCCTCCCAGGTCCCCGTCAGGGACAGCCTCTGGGAGCCCAGGCCAGGCCTGGAACATTCCAGGGAAGGGAGGCGCGGCTCAGGCTGGAAGGAAGCTGGGTCAGGGAGGCACGGGCCCCGCCGGCCAGCCCAAGTCTGCTCAGCTTTTCCTTGAAATTCCACACACCCTGGGCGTTTGGCAGGAGCCCGGAATGCTTCATCCTAACAATCCGTCTTTCATGGTGCATTTGCATCAATGACCCCATTGTTCCTTTCCCTCTTCCTGGACCCCTCAGGCCGGCGGACGCTCCCCGCGCCTGGGTGGGGGTAGGGGGACGCTGCGGGAGGGAGCGGGCGCCCCCTCATGGCCCAATCTGCACACAACTGCTTGCTTAGCTTCTAAGGGAGCAGACTGATCCCTTCTCCCAGGGTGTCGCATCCGACCCCAGCTCCCTAGGTGGAGTGGGAGAGAGATCACCGGGAACAAGAAGGCCCCACAGGCCCAGCCTCGGTGGCGCAGCCCGCAGCGTACGGGGCTGCAGCGCTGGAAGCCACATGGTCCACCTAGAACACCACCACCACCCCATGAGACCTTGCCAGGGTGCGTTCTCTCTCACACAGGCATGCATGCCCTCTCTTTATTACTTAAGAGACGAAGGGAAGAAAGGGAAGGAGAAGAAAGGAGGAGGAGGAGGAGCAACACTGGCAGTCAGGTGCTGTGGTTGTAAAAATAGTCCCTGGCCCCCAGCACCTGTGTAGCCCTAGAAGCTCCAGCGTCTTCTCTGGGCGCCGGCCCCAGGACATCACTTTCTTACTCTGTGAAGTGGGAATAAGGAGAGGGGAACTTCCAACAGTTCATGGGACGTGGAACCCAAGGGCAAGTTTATGTTCTGCGAGAATTTGTGAAATCCATGAATAGTTTTTCCTAATACAGATTTTGATGAGCTTTTTGAAGAGTGTTCATAAGACATCGATCCTTGTTATTTGTGGATTCTGTATTTGCAAGTTAACTCACTGGAATTTATTTGTAACCCCAAAATCAATACCTATGGAGCTTCTGGGCATTTGCGGCTCTGCAGTGTTCAACTTGCTGAAAGCACGTATTAGCTCAGGTCGACGAAGGTGACAATATGGCTTCTCATTTTAGTCCTCATCCTGGGACAAGTGTCCTTTCCTTGATATAGTTAGTGCCGCTTTTTTGCATATTGTTTTAAAGTGTTGCTATAAGGCGTGTAGATAGAGACAGAAGGAAGGAAAGCAAGAAACTATCCCCCAGGGGGTGCCGCTCTGCAACCCCTTAAAACTCTTCTTCATTCTTTTCTTAGGATTTTGGACTTGCATACATACACACCTGGAGTGCCTTTCTTTTCTCCTCCTCTCCTCCTTCTTCTCTTATAACTATTTATTATTTTTATTATTTTAAAATTTGCTATAGGGCATGCACACTCACCAGAGAATGCAAGAAAACAGCCACCAGACCCAGGACTCGAACCACACAGTTGGTCATGTGGGATCCAGCGACCTTAACCACCATGCCACTGACTGGCCAGACTATTTGTGCTTTTTCTGGATGATTTTACTGTTTACAATTGCCACCATGCTTGATGTGAATGTCCTGTCCAGTGTTCTGAAGCCCAGGAATGCTGCGATGTGTCTTTTGGAGGAAACACAAACATTACCTGAGTTATGTTGCAGGCTGAGAAATCAATATTGATGAGCCAACTGTATATGAAACAAAGTGTCTATAAGCAGAAACATACATAGTAGTAGTGGTTATGAATTGATTTGATCGCTTACTTAAAAACATTGCGACCAGAGTCGGCTAGAACTTAACCCTCTATTCCCCCTGGGAGCAGTAGGTCTTTATCAGTGCTCTCAGTGAGTTTATAAAATGCAATGATTAGGGATCAGCACTTGGCATAATGGCTATGTTGCTGGACTCTCATTTAGTCAACTATGGTTTGAGTCCAAGACCAGGTGGCTTAAACTCACGCTGGGCGCGTGTGCGTGTGTGCCCAAGATCCCAAGGGGAGAATGGAGAAGGGATTATGGAGTGGCCATCCCCCCTGGGGGGGTGGTAATTTCTTGCTTTCTGTCTCTCTCTTTCTGACGAGTGCACATGCCCTATAGCAAAACCTCTAAAAAAAATGCAATGATTACTAATAACAAGAAACTACCTCTAAAAAAAATGCAATGATTATACTAATAATAAGAAGCTACCTACTTATCTCACTACCTCTAAAAAAAAATGCAATGATTACTAATAATAAGAAGCTACCTACTTATCTCCCAGCTTTTTTTTTTTTAATTTTAAGAGAGATTTTTGCTATAAGGGTGTATGTGCTTGCTGGAGAGACAGAGAGAAACAGAAAGACAGAAAGTGAGAAATCGCCCCTCAGACAGGATGACCCTGTCTCAGCCCCTTCTCCATCCTCCTCTCGGGGTCTTGGGCACGCACATATGCCTGGGGTCTCACAGCCTCTTTTACTTATTTATTTTTTTAATTTAAAACTCTTCCTTTCTTTCTTAAAATTTGTTTTGACTTTTATTAGTTAATTTATTTATTTTAATTTGACCAGAGAGGGACATAGTGAGAGAGAGAGAGAAAGCAACCTGACAGGTCCGGGACTCAAACCGTGGTCAACCATGTGGGAGTCCAGTGCCCTTAACCACCCTGCCACCTGCCAGCCCATTCCTTTCTTTCTTCTTTCTTTATAATTTAACCAGAGAGGGACAGCGTGAGAGAAAGGGAGAGAGAGAGAGAAAGAGAGGAGAGAGGGGGAAAGTGAGAAAGCAAGCCACCCGGTCCAGGACTCGAACCATGGTTGGCCATGTGGGAGTCCAGCGCCCTTACCCATCACACCACCTGCTGGCCCTGAGCCTCTTTTAAAGTTAGAATAGCTATGTGGCTATTGCAGTTATTGCTCTACCATGTACGTGTCTGTGTGTTGACCTCCTGAAGCCCTGAGTCTCCTGTGGGGTTGGCTGGCTGAAGTGGGACCCTCAAGGTGCACACGCAGAATCATCGCCAGCCCTGGCTTTCCTGCGCACACCTGGAACTTCCTCCACAGAACTTAATTCATTCAGCTTTGTTAAAAGGCCGACGTTGCTCTCAGTGATTCTCAAAGGCTCTTCCACTGACGTGATCTCATGTGATCCTCACCTCCATGACGTGATGGCACCTCGCTCCCATTGGCCCAGGAACGTGAAGTTCAGAGGCTGTGATAGGCCCAAGGTCAATGTTTGGGGGCAGCAGAGTCAGAAAGCTTCGAGTCCCTCCCCTAGCTCTTCCCTAAGTCGTAAGTGCTCTGGGGGAGTCTAAGTGTGACTGAATGCATTGGGGTCCCCAAGGAAGCTGGCCAAGAGCGGGGGGGGGGGGTCATAAATATCTGAGTCCTGCTCCTCACCTCGGCCTCTGCCCTGGGCCAGGGCTCAGCGCAGCTCACCTGAGCCACCCTCCCTTCCTGCCTGCTGTCGGTCACTGGGTCGCTGCGGGCTCCAAGTCACCTGCCCTCGTCCCACCCCACAGTGACCTTTCTACAGTTTGGGTCAGCCTGTCCAGGCAGAGGACGCATTTGCCGTGAAGTAAAATTTCCAGGAGGTCAGCGGCTTGGCCTGAGCTGCCACTGGCCCAACAGACCAGACCAAGATGGAGTCACTCAAGCTGAAGTTCCAGGTCGCTGCTGAAACCTGGTTGTTTATCTGACCTGAGAAACCGTGAGGGTGAGTAATCGCCAGGTCCCACACAGGCCAGTTTCAGCCAGCTCAACCTTTATAGAAGAGAGCTTGTAAACCGCCGATCTACTTCGCGTTCCCTGTCCTTGCTTTCCTCGGCCCTCTTCTGCCTGCAACAGCAACCTCTGCTCAGTTCATCCGGGCACTCCTTCCTCTTCGCAGAGTGAGGTGCGAGGTGCGGCGACTCTGCCATCACGGACACAGCTGGGGGGCGGGGAGCTGGGCCAGCGGGAAACATGGCCCTCGGCGAGGCAGCCCACGTGGAAGGCCTGCATCCAGGCCCACATGCCCATAATCCGGGCAGGCGGAGGCTGGAGTGGATGGGGGCACAGAGACCCTGTCAGAGGTGCTGTCTCTGTTTCCCTTTCTGTCTCTCACTCTGGAAAGAAATAAGTAAAAAAAACCTTGAAGAAAAACCAATTTGACCTTTACATTAAACCGGTTGTGATTTCATCTTTGACGCTGTGATGAGTCTGCCCTGCTCATCTGGTATTCAAGGCCTCCCAGGGAGTACCGCCTTCCTGTCCCCCTCCCTTCCTACCTGCTCCCTGAGGGCTGCCACACCCTGCCCGGGCTAACCTTCCTCCACACTTGAGCTCAGATGGTTTCTCCTGACTTGACTCTGACTCAACCCTGACCCCTACCCCCAAAAAGAAGCCCATGCAGGTGGCACAGTGGCTAAGGTGCTGGACTCTCACATGGTTGATTGTAGTTTGAGATCCAGACCTGGTGGCTTGATTTTTGTCCCAGACATTGTGCTTGGATTGTTTTCTTTCCCTTTCTCTCCCTTTGTCTCTCTCTGGTCGAATTAATAATGATAACAAATAAAATAAATTCTTTGAAAAAAACAAAAGATCACACTCTCACTTCCTCATGTGTCTGTATGCTTCTTTTTATTTGATTTTCATGTTTATTAAGCTATAAATGGACATAGCTTAGAAAGACAAAAAGGGGGCTGGTAGGCGGCATGGTGGTTAAGGGCGCTGGACTCCCACATGGCTGACTGCGATTCGAGTTCCGGACATGGTGGCTTGTTTCTCACTTTCTCCCTCTCTCTCTGTCCCTCTCTGGCCAAATTTAAAAATGAATGAGTAAAGTTAAATACAATAATAATTTTTTAAAAAAGAAAGACAAAAGGTACTAAAATTTACAAGAAATGAAATGAAAACACCAGTTTCCTATGCCCCACCCTCCCCAGAGGCAACCAATTTTTTTCTAGAAATATTTGCAATAGGGTGCGTGTGCTCATCCGAGAGATAGAGAGAGACAGAGAGACAGAAAGCAAGAAATCACTCTCCAGGGGAGATGGCAACACCACAACCCTCCTCCAGTCCCCTCTCGGAATCTTGGACATGCACGCACACACTCCCAGGGTGAGATTTTTTTTTTTAAGAATTATTTTATTTAACTTTATTATTATTTTTAAATTTCCAGAGCAAGACACACACAGAGAGAGAGGAAAAGTGTAAAAGATTGAGTCCAGGTCCAGAACTCAGACCATGGTTCGCCATGTGGGAGTCCAGTACCCTTAACCACCACGCCACCTGCCAGCCCCCAAGGCAACCACTTTTGAGCCTTAATTTTTCTGATATTCCAACCAGTGTTCCCAAAGACCAGCCTGCTAGGGCTCCTTGTAGACCCTTCAGTTTAGCTGTTACCCACTGGCTTCCCGTGATGGAAGATAACGGGGTTGGAACACGCTGCGTCCGACGCCAGCCCTCTCTGCAGCCTCACTGTACGTGCAGTTCCAGCTCAAGCTTTGGTTTAAGAATATTCACATCATTTTCACTATGTAAATGCTTTCCATATCTGAGCCGTGTGGTATGGCAGGATTAACACTCTCTTTGTGTACAACTTCCGGTTTTCTCTGAAGCTAAGCTCTGCCTTGATTTTATTTGCTTGTAATGCAAGCATCCATGACTAAATTAACCTCCTTCTTTCCGATGGCCAAGTAAACTCAATATATCCAAAGCCACAAGGGCATCTGTGACTGTTCCTTTCTTTTCTCTTTGTCTTTTCTTTTTTAATTGCCAGAGGGTGTTCACTAGAGAGACAGAAGGAGAGAGAGAGGAATGGGGAGAGCCCCTCTTCCGCATAGCATATGGTAATACTGCAGTCCCGTCTCTCTCTCCACCCTGCTGGGATTATGGGCCTGCACACAGTCAACAGAAATAACCAACTCCGTAGAAATGATAATTAATGCAGTTTGTTCCTCAGCACAAAACTGAGTGACATACCCAGAGAAAGACAAGCGTGTGTCTTGGTGCGCTGTGATATGGTGGTTTCTGTTAGTTCTGAGAACAGGACAGTTGTCCATCAGCCTAAGCAGTCACATGGCTTGGCCTAGACAGGTGGGACATCTGGAAGTGGAGGCTTGTAGGTTTTAGGTGAGTTTGAAATTCTTAGGTTGGTGATTAGAGAAGAAGGTCTGTGTCTCAGGAAGTGATCAGCGAAGGAATGTCTGTGATTTACTGTAGCAAAGATAAGAAGCATTACTCTCCATTAATGTCTGTAGGCCTGTGTCTCCCCCCGCCCCGCCCCCCAGGCTCTCTGGAAAGGATTTTGAGAATAGGAAAAAGTAGGCAGAAGTCCATCCTCAACCCACACATGTCAGCATGCTTTTTAAGCCACTGAAGCTGGGATCCAAAACATGGTTGGGCATGTGGGATCCAGCTCCTGTAGCTGCTAGGTGACAGGGCCAGCCCACAGGCCCTTCCAGATGGGCTTTCAGGAGGAGGTTTTCTTTCTTGCCCTCTCGCCCTCTCGCCATGTAGTGACACAGCAAGAAGGCCCTGACCAGAGACTTGCACCTTGAGCTTGGACTTCCCAGCTTCCAGAACAGTACGATGAACAGTGAGTCAGTACCTTTCTGTCCTTTATAAATCATTCAGCCTCAGGGCTTTTTGTTATATCAGCAAAACGCTGACCCATGCGATGATGACGACTAATTATAGTAATTGCTCTGAACTGGCCTCTAATCTTTCCATCTGCAAATCTAGTTTTTTATGTGAAAGTCTGCGTGAATTTTCCGAAATCCTCATCTGACTGTGTTATGGCCCTTTCATGGACCCCAGGTAAATGTATGAAGTTCTGTTTTAGTCTGTTATCATGTTGCTAAGCAGAAATACCTGTGCTTTAGCAAGAATAAGGATGTATTTGGCTTACCACTGTGGTGGCTGGAAAGTCTGCAGGTCATCTGGCTAGCCTTTGTCACAGCCCAACCTGGCCGAGAGAAGCAGAAAGGTCAGCTGACATGGCAGAGAGTGCAGTCTGGGGCCAGCCATCTTACCTTATAAGACCTGCTTTGACAGGAGCTAACCCACTCCTGAGAATGCAAGAGAGCAAGAACTTCCTCACTACTCTATTCAAGAGAGTGATGGCCCGATGGGACCAGCAGTTAGCGTAATGGCTATGTCACTGGACTCCCATGTAGTCGACCACGGTACGAGTCCCGGACCCAGTGGCTTAAAACTCACACCGGGCACGTGTGTGTGCGTGCCCAAGATCCCGAGAGGAGAATGGAGGAGAAGGGATTGTGGCATGGCCATCCCCCCGGGGGGTGATTTCTTGCTTTCTGTCTCTCTCTGTCTGGTGAGCATATGCACCCTGTAGCAAAAACCTCTTAAAAAAAAAAAAAAAAAAAGAGAAAGTGATGGCCCTGAGACCCAAACCCCACCCACTAGACCACAACTCCTAAAGGTCCCACCACCTCTCAACACCATTACGCAGAAGACCAAGCTTCTAGTACATGAACCTTTGGAGGACAAACCATATTTAAACCACAGCAAAGTCCCAGCACCCTGGCACTGGGCATTAAAGACCGGATTTCAGAACCAGTCGGCAGGCCTAGCTCCATTGCTTCTGGTTTGTCCCCATAGTCCTTCACACCTTAGCAAGAGCAAACTATTTATATTCTCCCTTCACTGCTTTTCCATGCTACTACGCCGTTGCCCATCCATTTCTGAGTCTGTAATGCCCTTCGCCTCGGTTGCCCAGTGAACTCCTTCACATCCTACAGAACCTTAGTTCAGGGGCCATGCTCCCTGTGAAGTGTCTCTTAAGTGCCCCTGAGAGAATTCATCACTACCGTCTCAGTACTGCTCTAAAAATGCATTATTGCACATTTTACCATGGTTTGAAGAGTTTACAAAATATATTCATGTGGACAACAAAGCAGAAGAAACAGGCTTCCCTGCTGCCTGGATTTTAGCCTGGATCTCAAATAATCCTCCCTTATGGAGGCAGGGGAGGTGGTTCCAGGGAGGGCATAGCACAGGGGCTTTCACTCCAGGCTGAACCCCTGAATTACTGAGGGGTGACTGTGCCTGAAGGTGGAGATGTGGGTGAGAGTGGAAGTCGATTTGTCCAAAGCTGTAAAATTCTTGGCTCCCAGACCCTGCAGGGCATCCGGAAACTTCTCCATCCTTGGACAGTGGAGACAGCAGTAGGAGCCTTCAGAGCTCAGCCACTCACTGCCTGCTCCATGCTGCCCTCTGGTGCCAGCAGCTTGCTTTGCAAGACCTTTCTCTGCAAGCTCAGTTCTCCGTGTCAGCCTTGGCCAGGTCCGGAGAGGAACAGAAGCTATCCGGAGAGATAACAGAAGTTATCCTGGGATAACTCATCTCTGAGTCTTTGCGGTCAGCTGTGCACTCACTACTGGGCCAGACACATGTGTCTCCCCCACATGTGTCCTTGAATGGGTCCCGGAGTGTCTATGCCCCCCTGCAATTGGTGTGTGTGAAAGCTTATCACTTTCAAAATGGCGAGTGTAAATGTTTACCGATTTCAGAGGAAGTTCTAAACACTGCCTTCCCCCCAAGTTAAGAACCACTTAGTTCCTCAAAAGAACTCCTGGATGGCAGGGAGACCTCACTTTAAGAAAGATAAACCTTGTCAGAGCAGCTCCGTCCGGGTTCCAGTAACTGCATGGCCGAAGGCGTCTGTCAGCTGGGAAGCACATGTTGCCCTCCACGTTCAGCCCTGGAGTTGACCCAGATCCCCTCGTGTGCGGGCAGGGTCCGAGAATGAGGGGTAAAGGGCCAGGACTGGAAACGCTTCGGATTATTTATCACCTGGGTGAGGCGGGGAGGGCTAGAAGGGGCGAAGGGACATTGGCTTCAGTCAGCCATACTGAAGGTTCCACAGGCGGGGATCACCAATAGGTCGCGCACATGTTCTGTCTCTCTCTCTGATGCATTCCCACCACTTCTCCCTCTGGTGGCCAGAAGGAGAACTTCACCTCTCCTCTTGGAAGTAGAAGTTCAGTTCCTGGGACTGACAGGTGGCGTGGTGGTGAAGGTGCTGGTCTCTAACATGGCTGAATATGGTTCGAGTCCTGGATCTGGCAACTTGCTTTCTCACTTTCCCTCTCTTTCTGAGAGAATATAATAATAATAATAATAATAATAATAATAAAATTAAAAATTCTAAAAAAAAAGAAATTTGGTTCGTGGGCATAGGTCTGTCAATGCCAGAGTTTCCTCACACCAAGATGCACACAGAGGACTGAAATGAAATCACAGCTTCACAAGCTGTTTCAGGCAGTCCCTTAGGGACACTTATTAAACCACAAAATCACCAGAGTTCACTAGCTATGGCCAACCCAACATTTGGTAACTCGGAATATTAAACATTTATTGCGGGGGCTGAGGCAACATGTACTGGAGTCCCAGTTACTCAGGAGGCTGAAGCAGGAGGGTCATGAGTTTGAGGTCAGCAGGGGGAACATAACTGTCTCAAAAAATTTTGATATATATATATTTTTTGGAAAATTCTTGTTACTGGTTACCATCAGGCAGAGTGTAAAAAAAAAAATCATAGTTTTTCCCCACCTTTTTATTTGATAGATGATAATGTGAGTCAAGATAATTACAATAATAATCTGATAAACATCAAATGAGGCCCTACAACTCCATCCTCACCACCCACACCACCCTGGAGCACTCTGCCTTCATGGAAGACAATGAAGCCGTCTATGACGACAGCGAGCACCCAGCCTACACTAACCTGAATAGGCCGGTAGGTCAGACGTGTCCCTCGGATCGGATGGAGCCCCGAATGTTGATCTGACAGAACTCAGACCAACCTGGTCCCTGTCCTCTCATCCACTTCCCTCTGGCCTCATAATGGCCCCCTCATCTCTGAGAATGCCTACCACAAACAGCTTTCCGCAGCAGAGGTCACCAAGACTTGCTTGAGCCCGCCAACCCGATGGCGAAATGTGCCCCTGCCATGGTAACCATGTGGCTTTCTTGTTCTGTGGCGCTGTGGTTCCCAAGGATGCCATGGCCACCACCACCATCCAGTTTGTGGACTGGTACCCCACTGGCTTCAAGGTTGGCCTTAATTACCAGCCTTCCACGTGGAGCCCAGGGGAGACCTGGCCAAGGTGCAGCGGGCGGTCTGCATGCTGAGCGATACCAGAGCCATTGCCGAGGCCTGGGCGCACCTGGACCACGAGTTTGACCTGGTGTATGCCAAGCAGCATTTGTGCACTGGCATGTGGGTGAGGGCGCGGAGGGAGAAGAATTTTCTGAGGCCTGAGAAGTCATGGCTGACCTTGAGAAGGGTTATGAAGAAAGTGGTGTGGATTCTGTTGAAGAGGAGGGTGAGGAAGAAGAGGAGGAATGCTAAAGTTAACATGTCACGAAGGGGGACCAGCAGATTGCATAATGGTTACTTCGCTGGGCTCCCATATGGCTCACCACGGTTCAAGTCCTGGACTCAGTAGTTTCAGATTCATGCCACATGCATATGTGTGTGTGCCCAAGATCCTGGGAGGAGAAAGAGAAGGGATTGTGGCGTAGCCATCCCCCGTGGGAGTGATTACTCATTTTCTGCCTCTCTGTCTCTCTCTGCCTCTTTGGTAAGCGCAGGTGCCTTTTAGTAAAAAATGTCTCTTAAAAAAAGTCATAAAGGTGCTACTTTTACAAGGGAAACATTCTGTTTTAAACATGAAAAGTTGTGGTCTGATCTGTTAATTTGTATATAGCAGCATGTGCATGCCCCAGATCCCTAGAGGGGAATGGAGGAGAAGGGATCGTGGTGTGGCCATTCCCCTTGGGGGGGGGGCGGTGACTTCTCTGTCTCTCTCAGGTGAAAGTATGCACCTATGGCAAAAATCTAAAGGGAGAAAAGGTCATTCTTCAAAACTACAGTGATTAATCATATTTGAGAACTTGTTGAGTTCACAATGGCAGATCTACATTTTTCAATATTCAGTTTTTCACGTGAAAGCTTGACAGTTAAAATTGGCCAGCCTGAAACATGCCAGCACTGTGCGAGTGCCCAGGATCCGGCGGACTGGAGGACTGAAGGAAGGGGACTGTGGTACACAGACCAAGCAGAGGGTGCGTCTTTCTCAGGCTCACACTGCATACCTTGCTCTGAATGAATAAAGGAAAAACTATTTTTAGAGAGAGATTTTTACTATAGGGCGCATGTACTTGCTGGAAAGAGAGAGACAGAGAGACAGAAAGTGAAAAATCACCTCCTGGGGGAATGGCCACACTGCAATCCTTTCTTCTCCATTCTCCTCTTAGGATTTCGGGCACGCACGTGTGCCCAATGTGAGTTTAAAGCTACTGGGTCTGGGACTTGAACCATAGTCAGCTACATGGGTGTCCACAGATGTAACCATTCTGCCATCTGCTGGTCTCGTGGAAAAACATTTTAAGAATGAAAGAATTATTTATTTATTTAATTCCATTTGTTATTTATTTAAGTTTGACCAGAGAGGGACAGAGTGAGAGAGAGCTAGAGAGAGGGAAAGTGAAAAAGCAAGCCTTTAGGTCCAAACTTGAAGCCCGGTTGACCACGTGGGAGTCCAGTGCCCTTAACCCACCATGCCACCTGCCAGACCCAATTTCTATTACTATTTTTATTTGATCAGAGAGAGACAGAGAGAGAGAGAGGAAGGGAAAGCGAGAAAGCAAGCCACCAGGTCTAGAATTTGAATTGCAGTTGGTCATGTGGGAATCCAGCGCCTTTAACCACCACGCCACCTCCTGGCCCTGGAAAAATATTTTTTTAGTCATTTTTTTCAAGTGAAAAATGTTTTAATTTTTTTTAAAGAATTATTCATTTATTTTATTAATAATAATAATAATATTTTTTAAAAATTTGGCCAGAGAGACACACAGAGAGAGACAGAGAAGGAAAGTGAGAAAGCAGGCCGCCAGGTCCAGGACACAAACCTTGGTTGGCCACATGGGAATCCAGTGCCTTAGCCACCATGCCACCTGCCAGCCCCCAAGTGAAAAATGTTCTGAAAAACATTCTGGCCCAGCCTCAGTAGGCCGGGCCGCAGGGTACTGGGGTGCTGCTGGAAGCACATGGCTGACTGTGGGTTCAGATTCAAGGGGCTTCGACTTGCTGGGTGGGTTCTCCCCAAATCCTGAGGAGCCAGAAGGGGGAGAGGGGAGTGCAGTGTGCTGAGATCCTGCCAGCGGTGCCTGTCTCTCTCAACAGGTGAGAGAGGTGCTCAGTGGTTACGGTGCTGGGTTCCCACATGGCTGACAGGTTTGCTTCCTGGACCCAGTGACTTGAAAACCATGGCAGGCATGTGCGTGTGCATGCCCAAAATCCCGGGAGGAGAATGGAGGAGAAGGCACTGTGGCGTGGCCATGCTTCCTGGAGGGTTTCTCACTTTCCCTCTCCCTGTCTCTCTCATGACCGTGTGTGCCTGTGGGAGCTCCCTCCCACCCCCAAAAAAGAGGTTTGAAGAACGACGTTCCCTGATGAGCGCAGCTAGCGGTGCTGTATTTCATCACACTTTGCACACGTTCCTGGAAAATGGAATCAAAATCTAAGTTTATTTTGGTGCAAAAAAAAAAAAATTTGCAATCCGTGCGCGGTGTTTTCATAATAAGCCTTTCCCATGATCCTCGTGCAGCCGAAGTGCTCAGGGTATACTCACCGTATTCATCTAAGTAGGATTCGGCTCCACTTCGTCAAGGACACTGTAAAGTGAAAGTGCGTGGTGGGAGAACGAGGCGCTGGCAGCTCCATACGCCCGTTGCCTTCGCACTGACGGTGCTGATGCCCACACAGTGGCAACGCTGTGAAATGTGGCCCTGAGGCAGCGGGTCCCGCCGTGAGAGGCACCGCCATAGAGTAATCACAGAGCGGTCGGATGGGGACGAGATGGGCCTGTCGTCTGAGGCCTGACGGCGCCTGCACCGGCTGCGTTGGCTGGGAGAACGCATCTCACCCCACCACCACCCTTTTGATTTTCTGTCTCTGCTCCCGCAGATGCCGCTCTGTGTGGACTTCGTGTCCAGGACCGTTTTCCTGCTGGACGGAGAGCGAGTGAGTCCAAGGTGGGGCTTGTGCCACCAGCCCTCCTGCAGCTGAATCCCCCACCAGGAGGGAGCCAAAGCTGGACTTTCTTTTCTTTTTCCTTTGTTCATGATAGAGTGCGCGCGCGTGTGTGTGTGAGAGAGAGAGAGAGAGAGAACCGCACATGGCTGACTGTGGGTTCAGATTCAAGGGGCTTCGACTTGCTGGGTGGGTTCTCCCCAAATCCTGAGGAGCCAGAAGGGGGAGAGGGGAGTGCAGTGTGCTGAGATCCTGCCAGCGGTGCCTGTCTCTCTCAACAGGTGAGAGAGGTGCTCAGTGGTTACGGTGCTGGGTTCCCACATGGCTGACAGGTTTGCTTCCTGGACCCAGTGACTTGAAAACCATGGCAGGCATGTGCGTGTGCATGCCCAAAATCCCGGGAGGAGAATGGAGGAGAAGGCACTGTGGCGTGGCCATGCTTCCTGGAGGGTTTCTCACTTTCCCTCTCCCTGTCTCTCTCATGACCGTGTGTGCCTGTGGGAGCTCCCTCCCACCCCCAAAAAAGAGGTTTGAAGAACGACGTTCCCTGATGAGCGCAGCTAGCGGTGCTGTATTTCATCACACTTTGCACACGTTCCTGGAAAATGGAATCAAAATCTAAGTTTATTTTGGTGCAAAAAAAAAAAAAATTTGCAATCCGTGCGCGGTGTTTTCATAATAAGCCTTTCCCATGATCCTCGTGCAGCCGAAGTGCTCAGGGTATACTCACCGTATTCATCTAAGTAGGATTCGGCTCCACTTCGTCAAGGACACTGTAAAGTGAAAGTGCGTGGTGGGAGAACGAGGCGCTGGCAGCTCCATACGCCCGTTGCCTTCGCACTGACGGTGCTGATGCCCACACAGTGGCAACGCTGTGAAATGTGGCCCTGAGGCAGCGGGTCCCGCCGTGAGAGGCACCGCCATAGAGTAATCACAGAGCGGTCGGATGGGGACGAGATGGGCCTGTCGTCTGAGGCCTGACGGCGCCTGCACCGGCTGCGTTGGCTGGGAGAACGCATCTCACCCCACCACCACCCTTTTGATTTTCTGTCTCTGCTCCCGCAGATGCCGCTCTGTGTGGACTTCGTGTCCAGGACCGTTTTCCTGCTGGACGGAGAGCGAGTGAGTCCAAGGTGGGGCTTGTGCCACCAGCCCTCCTGCAGCTGAATCCCCCACCAGGAGGGAGCCAAAGCTGGACTTTCTTTTCTTTTTCCTTTGTTCATGATAGAGTGCGCGCGTGTGTGTGTGAGAGAGAGAGAGAGAGAGAGAACCACCTTCCCTGGGGTCAGGCCACACTGCATGCCCCCAGCCTGTGGGATTCCAGGTTGTTGCACACGTGCCTGGCCTGTTCCATGCTGACCGGTCCAGGCATTTGCACGGCGGCCACAGTGTGGGGCCTGGCTTCTCCTGGCCGGTGTATCACTACAGTGCTGTGGAGCCGGCCCCCAGTGGGGCTTTTCTTTCTGGCAGAGAGAGGGTTACAGGAGCTGCTCTTTCCTCTGCCCAGTGCAAGAAGGATGGGGACCATGGAGGTGCTGGCCTCAGGGGGAGGCTCAGGCCAGCCTTGGAGTGTTGGGGAGTTTATCCTGCCCTGGTGAAGGCTTGCAGGAACCTCCTTAGGCCCACTGACTGAGAAGGCCCCTCCCTGGTTAGGTCTGCCCAAAGCACCCCCACGAAAGCCCTGGGGTGGGGGCAGGAGTGTGAGAGGGGAGAGCCGGGTCTGCAGAGGGGCTTGGACAGAAGGCAGAGGGGCACAGGAAGTGGGCAGGGAGGCTGGGTATTGGCCGGGGCCTGCTGTCTGTGTGATCGCTGGCCTCCCCTGACATTTCTGGCCCAGGCTCGGGGTGGAGGGGGTGGTCAGGGTTCAGGGTGACCTCCCAGGGGCTAAGTTTAACATCAACAAGGGCCCAGCTGCCCAGCTGTTGTTTCTATGTCTGTCCGAGCGCATTGTTGGAGAAGCATGCAGTTCACCACCTACGCCAAGGTCAGTGGGGAAGGGACACCTCAGGTGCCAGGAACCTGAGCAAGATGGCTTCCCAGCTGGCCTCTCCGTCCAGCCTCAGCCCGGAGCGCCTCAGTCTTACTGCAGAAACAAGCCGCGGAGGCAATTCCCTGCACTGCCTCTGGCCAGCAGTCACCCCTGCTGCCCACGGTCCATTCATTTATTCAAGGAGCATTTACTGAGCACCTCCGCCATGCCAGGCAGTGTGCGGGTCACTGAGAGCACAAAAACGACATGGTGTCAGCACTCGAGTGTCTCCAGACTGCTAAGAGAGGAATAGTGTGAGGTCAGGGAGCTGGGGAGTGCCCAGCCTGGACAGCAGGGGTGAGGGATGGGCCCGAGCTTCACTCTGGTACCCCTGAAAGCTTCTGGGCCATAAGGGCTGCTACAGGCTCCACCGAATGACCGATGGTTGGGCGTTTGGGGTCTCCAGAGGTCTCTGGGTCGGAGGTAGGAGATGGGCCAGGGCCAGGGCAGCTGGTGGACAGGCTGTGCCCAGCTTGGGGCCCCCTGAAGGTGGGCCAGGCTGAAGGCTGGTCTTTGGCCTGGAGTGTGCGTCTGTCTGGATGAGGCCCGGGGCTTAGAGTGGAGTCCCCGGGGCCAGCGGCAGCACTGAGCACTCCTCAGACGCAAATGTCCCCTTCACCTGGCCAGCAGCATCAGAACCCCGGCTGGGCTGGCAAGGCAGGGCCAGAACCTGTGTTTTAACAGTCCCTCCTGGGGGGATGCACCCTGAGGATTGAACAGGGCTGCAGGCGCCTGAGCTGAGGGGACCGAGGGGGCACAGAAGACCCCTCATCTGCCCTCCAGGATGCCTTTCCCAGAGGGAAGGGAGAACAACACCCCTGAAGGAAGGTGGTACCCTGTCTGGAATGGATGAGCACAGACAGAAGTCCCAGCAGGAGAGCTGGGAGGGGCTAAGGGAGGGAGGGAGGGAGGGAGGGAGGGAGAGAGGGCTCCGGGCAGGGCAGGGGTGGAGGAAAACCTGCAGGCCCCCCAGGGTGCAGAGTGGAGACTGCGCAGTAAGCAGCCGGTGTCATCAATGAGGGTGCTGGGGCGGGCTGGGAGTTGGGCAGGAGTGGCCTGGGGGTGGGAGTCATGCTGCGGTGGGGTGGGGACACTGCAGGGGCACGTGGATAGTGAGGCAGAGCTGGGAGAGGGCCTCCAGGCTGGGGTCTGTGTTTGCAGGCTGGCTACCTGCTCACCTGCCAGTTTGACATGAATGTGCTTCCAGGTGGGGGCCACGCCCAAGCTGCTACCTTTCTCCCCTGTTCCCCACACCTCCGCGGGTCCCTTGAGGACAGCCCCAAACCCCACCTACTTATGGGGACTCTGGAGAGGCAGCCTGTTTGGCAGGGACCTGTCAAAGCATGGCCCAGCCCCAAGTTTGGGTACAGCCGGCAGCCCAGAGAGAGCAAGTGTACACCTGGGTGAGGTAGGGGTGGGGTGGGGTGGTCTTCCGGCCTCCCTCCACCATAGCACTGGCTGAGGGCAGGGACCAGGCAGAAAGGCCAAGGGGGATTCAGGCCGGGGTGGAGGGGGAGGCTGAGCTCCAGGAGCCCTGAGCTCAAGGGAGAGGTGAAATAACAGGTTCGAGGAGGGTGGTGTGGGGAGGGAGGGGCAGAAAGGTGTGGGGAGGACAGAGTGGAAAAACGCTAAGGGGGAAGCTCAAACCTCAGGCCCCACCCGTAGC
>NW_006159961.1:445411-466781 GCF_000334495.1 Tupaia belangeri chinensis | reverse complement strand
GCTGAACTCTAAGCCTCACCTCTCCTCACCCTCTTCACCTCCTCCTCTCCTCATCCCTCCTCACCCAGCCTCCCCTCCTCACCCCTGGGTGCCTCTCCTTGGCTTCCATTCACCCAGCGCCAGCTCCACCCAGGTCTCCCTGGAGGGGAGGGCAGGCCTCGTCCTCTGGGTATCTCAGTCAATATCCTTTGTTGCTATGCGATAAAACCTCTCACATCAAGTACATCAAGAAACAGTAATTCAAAGCATCACTTACAGTTTTTTAATTATTTTCTATTTTTAAAAATAATTATTTTATGGGAACCAGCAGTTAACGTAATGGCTATGTCGCTGGATTCCCACGTAGTCGACCGCGGTTCGTGTCCCGGACCCGGTGGCTTAAAACTCACGCTGGGCACGTGTGCGTGCGTGCCCAAGATCCCGAGAGGAGAATGGAGGAGAAGGGATTGCGGCGTGACCATCCCCCCTGGGGGGTGATTTCTCTCTTTCTGTCTCTATGTCTCTCTCTGTCTGTCTGGCGAGCGCACGCGCCCTACAGTGAAAATCTCTCCAAAAAAAAAAAAATATTTTATTTAACTTTGTTTATTGACTTATTTTTAAAATTTGACCAGAAAGGGAGAGAGAAGAGAAAGAGAGAGAGCGAGAGAGAGAAAGAGAGAAAGCAAGTTGCCAGATCCAGGACTCGAACCACAGTCAGCCACGTGGGAGTCCAGCGCCCTTAACCACCATGTCACTTGCCGGCCCCATTATTTTCTATTTTTTTAAAGATGAGGTCTGGGGACCAGTAGATGGTGAAATGATTACATCGCTGGATTCCCACTTAGTCGACTGCGGTCCAAGTCTCGGACCCAGAGGCTTGAAACTCACACCAGGTGCTTGTGTGTGTGCCTAAAGTCCTGGGAGGAGGAGGGATTGCAGTGGGGCCATCCCCTTGAAGGGTGATTTCTCACTTTCTGTCTCTCTCTCCAGTGAGCACACGTGCCCTATAGCGAAAATCTCTCAAGAAAAAGCGTCTGGCTCTGTCTGCCTCCGCTGCCCAAACAGCTGGGACCAGGGAGCTTACAGCCAGACGGGGTCTTGCCATGTTGCCCAGGCTAGCCTCCCGCTTGCCATCCTCCTGCCTCAGCCCATGGTCATTGGATTACGGCCATGCCTGGCTGTGCCTGGCCTCGAGGTTGGACGGTAATTGAGTCCAGGCCCACCACGTCATCCCAGCCTGTGAAGCGCCTTCACACACGCTGCCACAGCGGGCCACTATCAGTTTTGAAGGCTGGAAAAATTATGAGGGTTCTTCAAAATGTTCTTGGAAAATGCATATTATCCAAACTGCATGGATTGGGCTGGCAGGTGGCGTGGTGTATAAAGACGCTGGATGCCCATATGACCGACCGTGGTTAGGGCCCCGGACCTGGCGGCTTGCTTTCTGACTTTCCTTGTCTCTCTCTCTGGTCAAATTAAAAAATAATAATAAATTGAATTAAATAAATAAATAATTTTTAAAACTGCATGGATTTAAATTTTTTTTGTACAAAATAAATTTGTACTTCAATTTCATTTTATACGAACTTTTTGAAATACTCTTGTATTTAGAGCTTTGGGTGCAATGGGTCAAGGCTGGCCCATTCCAAATTCTCAGTGGAAATCATGGTGCCAGCTGAAGAGGAGGGCGTCTGAGCAATGACTGAGTCCCAGGGGCAGACGGTGCAGAGTGAAATGTGGTCTGCACAGCTGACTCACATGGGGAGGTCCTGGGTTCACGTCTGGAGACCTCCCTGAGTCTGTGGGGTGCGTGCATGCTTGTGGTCCAGAGCTGGCTGAGGCTGGGGTGGATTCCAGCATGGAGAACCTGCTGGAGGTGCAGTCTCTCTCTGTCTCTCTCTCTGTTTCTCTCTGACTCATGAAATAAATAAGCAAACTTAAAGAAAAAGTTATAAAAGAAACCCATCATGGCTCCATTTATTTTTTGAAAGAGATTTTTGCTATAAGGAACATGTGCTTGCTGGAGACACAGAGAGAGACAGAGAGACAGAAAGCAAGAGATTACCCCCCTGGGGGGGGGATGGCCACACCACAATCCTTTCTCCTCCATTCTCTTCTCAGGATTTGGGGCACACACACACATGTGCACGGCTCAGTTTCAAGTCACCAGGTCTGGGACTCAAACCGTAGTTGACCATGTGGGGGTTTAGCATCTTAACTACAACCTTGCCTGCCGGTCTCACCATGGCTCCATTTAGCAAGCACTTTGTGCCAGACATTGGCTGGCCAAGGAGCACAGACTTTTGCACTGGAGACCTGAGCGCTGTTCTCTTCCTTGCTGTGGGGCCTCGAGCATGCTGCTTGCCACTGTGAGCCTTCGCTTCCTCATCAGTAAAACGGGTCCATAGGCCAGCTGGTGGCGTGGTGTTTAAGGTGGCCAGATCCCACATAGCTGACTACGTGGTTCAAGTCCTGGACCTGGCAGCTTGAAAGACACGCTGGGTGTGTGTGCATGTCTGCCCAAGATGCCGAAAGGAGAATGGAGAAAAGATTGTCCTGTGAGGAAGTGGAAGCTTGGTGGGGTAAGCTGCACAGCGAGGGCTGCCAGTGGGGGCAGGGCTGTCTGCTTCCAAAGGCTGGTGTGGGTGCCCGGGCCTTACTGGCAAGTTGGATCCATGTCTGAAACATGAGGGTACCAGCTTCCCTGGCTTTCAGGTCCTCATACTCCAGTGTCTTCTCAGAACTCAGCTGCAGGGCACCTGACCCTGGAATGACAGAGAAGGTGGGCAGGGGCTTGTGGCTGGCCACCACCGAGGGATGGCCTTGAGTGATGGGGCTGCCCCCGATGGCCTGTGGCAGATGACATGTAAGAAAGCGGGTGGCAGGGTCTTCCCACTTGCTAATTTGGACTCCTCTGCTTCCCAGGCCATGTCAGGGCAGCCAGGCTGGCAGATGGCAGTGCTGAGGTGACAGGTCTGACTCTGTGACCATGGCCTTACAGCTTTGGCTCTAGGGGCGAGGCACTTCCACCCCTTGCCCCATGGTCTCCCAAGCCCTGGGAGGGACAAGGATGAGGCTGGAAATCCCCCCAGGCTTCTCCTCTCATCTGAGCCCCCCTTCCCCTTTTTCCTAGACCTGCCCCTTCCTCCCTAGCTCTAGTGAGCTGGGGTTCCCATTCCCTCTCTTCCTGGCAATTGTTCCGTACATTTTCCATTGACCTGGGGAGCCATAGAAGGTCTGGGAGGGCACAGACCACGGAGTCCTAGCTCTTGCTCAAGGCCACTTCAGACTCTTCCTGGACTTGCCAAGAGGACAAGCGAAGGTCATCAGCCCTGTCTCCAAGAAAGGAGGGCTGTCCTCATGAAAGCCAAGCTCATCCTTGGTCACTGCGCACCCAGTTTGCAAATGAGGAAGCCAAGGGTCAGAGAGGACCCGGTGCAGTGGGGCCAGCTCTGCGGTGGACCTGCGCTGAGGTAAGGTCAGGGCTGCTGGGGTATAGAGTAGGGGCCAGAGATGAGGGCGGATCAGACGTTGGAACGAGACGTGTTTTAGCATTTCGCACACTGTGAGCAAAAGGAGGAAAAGAAGGCCTGGCTACCTCGGCAAACCAGAGAGAGGAGAGAAAGCCAGGTTCTAGTAAGTCGGGCCAGGACCACTGGGACACATCCTTCTGAGTGCCTGGCCAGGCGGGAACAGGGTCTGAAACAGATCTACACTGGGCTGCATCTGCCTGTAGGGGGCGCCGTCTCCCCAGTCATAGAAAGGACACTGTGGGTTTAAAGGCAGGGACAGGGATTATATTAGGCTTAAAACGGGGAGAGTATTAGGGTTAGACCTGGCTGAAGTGGAGGTGAGGGCAGCGACGCTGCCTGTGGGGAACGTGATGGAGCCCTGGGGTGGGAGTTAAGAAGCCCGGCCTGCTCAGCATGGGGCCTCGCCTCTGCGGGCCTCAGTTTCCCCATGGCACACTGATTAGACCGGACGATCTCCCTGCTCTGACATCCTCTCATCCGCTCAGCAAGAGCAGAGCTGGTGCTGGTAAGGCCTGGCCCTGGTGGGGCTGGATTCGGGCCAGGACTATGAGGATTTGACTCAGCCACCCGAGCCCTGGGGAAACTCACCCTGCCCTGGTTCTTCTCACCACCCCCTTCCAAGCCTCCTGTTTTCCTGGCTTGCCCCCAGGGCGGCCTGACCCATGAAGTCCCAGGGCTCAGAAGGCACTGGCCAAAGAATCGCTTTCTGATTGCTGCTGTGACAGCTCCCCATAACCTTGGTGCTTCAAGATCACACACATTTATTTTTATTTATTTATTTTGAGAGCTTTTTGCTACAGGGTGCATACACTCACCAGTAAGAGAGAGAGAGACAGAGAGATAGAAAGTGAGAAATCACTCCTCAGGGGGATGGCCACTCTGCAGTCTCTTCTCTTCCATTCTCCTCTCGGGATCTTGGGCATGCACACACAAGCGCCCGGTGTGAGTTTAAGCCAATGGGTCTGGGACTTGAACTGTGGTCGACTACGTGGGAGTCCAGTGACACAGCCATTACGCTAACTGCTAATCCCACCACATGCATTTATTATCTTACAGTTCTGGAGGGTAGAAATCTCAAATAAGTTTCACTGAACTCAAAGACAAGGCCTTGATGAACGGCTCCCCTCTGGAGGTCTGGGGGTGGGGAGAAGCCATGTCCCGGCCTTTTCCAGCCTCTGCAGGCCGCCTGTACCCCTCAGCTTGGGTCCAGTTCCTCATCAAGGCCATCTGTGCAGCATCTTCTCTTTGACCAAGGCTTCCTTTGGCACTTCCTCTTTGTTTTTGTTTTATTTTTTTTTAACAAAGAATTATTTAATTTTATTTATCATTATTATTTAATTTGCTATAGGGCACATGCACTTGCCAGAGAAAGACAGAAAGAGAGCGAGAAGGTAAGTCACCAAGTCTGGGACTCGAACTGTGGTCAGCCATGTGAGAGTCTAGTGGCTTGACCACCATGCCACCTGCTGGTCCCATCTCTTCTACCATCCCTGATCCTCATGGTGATGCCTTATAAGGACCCCTGTGATGAGACTGAGCTTTCTCAGATAATCCGGGATACTTTCCCATCTCAAGCTTCCTAATTTAATCGCATCTGCAAAGCCCCCTTGGTCATATACAGCAACAGTCTCATTTCAGGAAAGCACCGATGTCTTGGGGGCAGTTATTCAGCTGACCCTGGGAGTTCTGCCTGGGCTCTGGTAGGGCCACGAGCTGTTCCTGGCTGTCTGGGGAGGGTCCTCCCTGGCTGGGTGAGCGTCTGTGCTGCACAGAGCCTTGTAGCTGAGGGACTGCTGTCCCTGCTCTGCAGGCAGAATGAGAAGTGGTGGCCTGGCCCTGGGCAGATGTGCACTGGAAAGCGGTGTCTTTTCTGTGAGGAAAGAGGGCAGGAGCATCTGCAGAGGCGTCAGGGGCAAGGCTCAGCTAGGAAGTCGATGTGCGCCTTCCCTGCACCTGCACTGGGGCCACATGTCAAGGCCGATCCGAGGGCGGTCTACTGGGTGCTAGAGACATGTGGAGGCAGAGGAGGATGGATTACAGAGTCTAAGCCTCTGGATCTGGGTGGATGGGTCTCCCCACTCCTGCCCATCCTCGACTGAGGATGAAGATCACTCCTAAGTCCGTGTCTCTTTCTGGTTGCTTCAGAAAGGAGCCCACTGGGTGGGTTGTATTCATGTCTTGCTGTGAACCTCCAGCCTCCTACTTCGTTTTGCCCCTTTATGAGAGAGTGGGAGAGGAAGAGAGAAAGGGAGAGAGACAGAGTTAAGTATCCTTGACAAGGTCTCGCCATGGTAGTCCTCCCGTCCCAGCCTTCCCATGAACTAGGGTTATAGGTATGTTCAGATCAGCTCTGGAAACCGAACCCAGACCTCCCATGTGGCTTCCAGCCTCCTGAGTGGTGGCACCACTAGCAGGGCTGCAGTTGCCTCCACCCCACCTTTATTCTTCTGTTTGTCACTCTGTCCTCTTGTGTTTCCTTCTCAAAAAGCAGGGTCACTCATGCAGATATTTTCTGTTTGTGCTTGAGAGTCTTGTAAGAGTTATTGCATAATTATAAACAGATTGAGCCGAGGCAGCACACTCCTGCGGCTCCTCCCCGGCCCTCCCAAGTTCATCCCCTGATCCCAGCTGCTCTTTCTGGTGCCTTTCTCTGCTGGCCAGCACAGCCCCTCCACCCGGAATCCTACATTCCTGAACCCCCCAACTCCCCAGACCCTGGCCTTTTTCCCTAGCAGCCTTCCAGCACGGAGGCGTCCCAAAGTTGACCTGACCAGAACAGAATCGAGCAACCCGTTAGCTGCAGAATGTCAGTGCTGGGGGCGAGGCCTTCACCCCTCTGTGAGCACTGGGGCTCCTAAGGACGTCCCAGTCCACCAACTCTCCTCTCCAAACTGGGAGCATGGCTAGAGCTCCCCAACCTCGCGGCTGTGAGGGCTCTCACTGACTTCCAAGAGGGGTCAATGTCCTGCGTGCCCTGCCTTGGCCTGGGATCCGGGCCCATGAGATGGCCGACTATAATAGCCACAGGATTAACATAGCAGGCATTGTCTTTCCCTGACTATAGGGTAGGAATTATGTGTTCATAACTGTCCTAAAAATACCCAGTGAACAGGTGCAGCCCCTGTGGCACCAGCCCCCTGGAATCTGTCCGCTCTGGCTGGAGAAAAGATCAGGGCAGGGGGGAGGTGAGTGAGCTTGGCTGTGTTCTAGGCATAGGATGTGGGAAGCCAAGATCCCAGAAAACCCACCTGGAGGGGTGTGGAGCACCTGTAGACCCTCAGACTTCTTGAGCATAAGGGTGGGCCTGCTGCTCAGCCCCAGGAACACGCCTGGAGTCAGTCTCCAGCCCTGTCCATGTCACACTCCACATCCAGGCATCAGCCTGTCCCTTGTGTCCCAGCCAGGAAAAATTCCTCAAAGTCAACTTCTTATTCCCTTTAATGCTCTTGGGGTGTGGGGCCTGGGCTGGATTTCCACGCTTCCCTGGGAGAGGTAGAGTCAGCAGGACTGCCCTTCCTCAGTGCCTCCCAGTGCCCCCGGGAAGTTCCTGCTCTTCCTCCCTGCCCTCCCCGCACCCTCTCTGCTGTCCCTGCATCTGGTCTGGCTGTTCATTCTCCCCCTATCGATGGCTCCCATCTCCCTGGGTGGATGCTGGTTTTACTCGTGGCCTCTGCGTGCACACAGGATCCGTGTGTGTGTCTCCCCCACACATGTGTGTCTTGAAGCCCACGTGCCCATCCTGGGCCTTGTAGCTGCATCTGCCCTGCGAGGTGTGTGTGTGTGGTGAGGGGGTGGGGAGGAGGGGCCCCGATCTGGGCTATTTTTACTGGCCAGTTGCTGCAGGCCACAGTTTTCATAGCCTCCCCTCGGCTCCGGCCCTCACAGTCTGCCATCCCCGGCGAGACACAGGCCAGGCCAGCTCCCGTGGGACTGCAGCAGGTACGTGTCCGTCCACAGCCTAGGGCTTCAGACTGATGTCCACCCCGGCCAGAGAACCTGGGGCTTTTGTTTTAGGAGAATGTGAGCTCTTGGAGAAGGGAGATACTCCTTGCCCATACAGTTGAGCTCATTGGTAGAACGTTCCTAAAATACACCCGTGGCGTTTCGGCCGTAGCACAGCATCTCTGCAAAACTGCCGTGGGAGGCACAGGCTTTCCCTGGCTGCCTGGAGGCCGGGAGTGAGGAGAGGATTTCCCACTAGGCTCCACTAGAGCCAAGTGCACTGGGCTTTCACCGCTGCCCACCAGGTTGCAGGAGGGAGGAGGCACCTGGGGCAGGGGGCAGCGCTGGGGACCGGAGAGTGGGCAGAGGGGCTGTGCATGGGTTTGGGGGAGCGGGGGAGCAGCCATGGTGAATGAGGCCTGCAGGACTCTAGGGAGCCCACAGAGCGGGACCAGAGTACCCCACTGACCCAGGAAGCCCCCTTCTTCTTTGTTCTTTGTCTTTGGGGGTTCTCTGAGCCCCATCTGCACAGTAGGACAGGCGCTGGTGGGCAGAGTGCCAACTCGGTTCAGCACTCCCGCTCTGGAGTAGAACTCCTTGTCGGGGGTCTTCTGGGGGAGAAGCAGCTGGCGTGGCCTTTAGGGCTGGGACACAGGTGCCTGTGGACACATGAGCCAGGCAGTGGCAACAGTGGATCCGTGGCTGGGCCAGGGCGCTGGAGTCCCTGTTGGGGCTGGGGGCTAACGCCAGCTCCTGCCTTCAGGTCTGGAAGTCACATGGTGGTTCTGAGATTCCGCTTCCTGATGAGAGCCCAAGATGGAGTAGCACAGCCCTGTTCACAGCCAGGGAAGGAAGAAGGGATGCCCTCGAGCTGGGTCCAAGGTTGGGGCAGGGAGCAGGGAGGGCACGAGCCTAACTAGGTGTTTGGGTCCTGAGAGTGAGGTGTACAGAGACCAGCTCCTTTGCACACTGCCCCCCACACACGCACTCTCACACCCAGCCGCGATCTCTTTCCCACCTGCCGGGGCTTCAGGGAAGGGAAAGCCGGCCCGAGGCAGCCAGTGGGTTCTTGCCCCTGTGGACTTTCTAGTTGTCTCCTGCCGCTGTTTGTGGGCGATGGAATGCGGGCCTCCAGCCTCTCCCTGCGCTATCTACATCCTGACTTCTTATCAGGCCCCTGCCTGTCTTCCCTGGGGCCTGTCAAGGGGTCCGTCTGGGGGATGTCAGAGCACAGGCTGGGGCCTCAGGCCTGGCATTTGTCAGTGGGGCAGGCTGTGGGGCCATGCCCCAGAGCTGGCAGGGCTGGCCTTCGCAGGTAGGTTCATGTCGACCATGCGCTTCCAGGGGAAAAGGGAGGCCTGATGGCTGAATGCCCTCCGGCGGCAAGGCGATCCCAGGGGGATAGACCTGAAACCTATGCGGCTGACACCTGGTGCCCTCCAGAGGCTGCCATTCCTCGAGGGCGGTTATGGTGGACAGACGGACCTGGGTGGGTCTTCACAGCTAGGCTTTCCTCTGGACTTGGTCTGGGTCTTTGGAGGGGCAGAGCCTGCAGAGTGAACAGCTGCCCTAAAGGCTAATTTCGGCCCAGCAACTCTGGAATTCACGGACTGTCTCCACACCTCTGCCTCTGTGCCGCAGGGTGACAGCTGGGACTGGGGTCACACTCCCCACCTCCTGCCCCCCGCCCCGCACCTCCTCCTCTTCCCTGGTGGCAGAGGCACGGTGGGGGCCCAGAGGCTTTCTGACAGGGTGGGAGGTCAGGAGAGGTGGTTGGGAGGATGGTTCCTGGGTACAGGAGGCAGGGAGCGAACTCGGGTGGAACGGGGGTGGCTCTGGAATGGAGCGATTGGGGGGCACTGTGCAACATCGTTAGAATCTGCCCTCCCTGCTCTGAACCTGGTCTCCTCTGTCTTTCCTTTAGTCATGAAGTAGAGATGAGGAGAGAGAAAGGGGCACCCTCCATGGGGCCTGGTCACACTGATCTTCCTTCAGTTCTCCAGCCCGTTGGATCTCGGGCATTTGCAGGGGAGCTGGTGTATTTCAGGCTGACCAGGCCAGGGATTTGAACCATGGTCAGTCACCACGTGTGATCCAACTACTTTTAAGCAGCGCATTACCACTGTGCCACGGAACCAGCCCCAAACCAGGCTCCTGACCCTGAGCTCCCTGCCCCCCTCCACACACACACTGGTCTCCCCATTCCTCACCTCATGACCCAGCTCAGGGGTCCTGTCCAACCTTGTACACCTGTTTCTGGCCCCAAGTGTCCCCATCCTTCCCCTGCCCCCGCCCTACCCCACTGAACTGCTCTTGGTCCAGTGTAGGCAAGATGGCGAGTCAGGTCTGGTTTGGAACTTCTGCTTCTGCAGCCCCAAAGACCCCCTCGTTGGCCTGGGTCCCCAGAACCACCTGGCCAGGGCCTTCACTGTGCTCCGCGGCCAAGTGTCCTCACAGAGGGCCATGGGGCTCCCGGGGTAACCTTTCAACCAGTGTCATCCTGGTCTCCTTCCATTTGTTTTGCTTCTGTGTAAGATTTTGTTTGAGGGGCTGGCTGGTGGTGTGATGGTTGAGGTGCTGGACTCCTACATGGCCGACTGTGTTCAAGTCCTAGACCTGGTGGCTTGCTTTCTTACTTTCCCTCTCTCTCTCTGGTGAAGTTGAAAAATAATAATAAATAAAATTAAATAAAATAATAATTTTTTTTTAAAAAAGATTTTGTTTGAACAAAGAGTTCAAGAATTTTAAATGGAAAACACTGTCTAGCCTCTAATTTTGCAGAGAGGGTAAGGACAGTCCAGAGGGGAACACAGGGCTTGCCCTGCCTCCTGGCTGCCCTGTCCATTCAGGGCCTCGCCCTGCCCTACCCCACGGGGGGTGGGGCACATCGCCATCGATGTGCTTGTGTAGCACCCCTGGGCACAGCTGCAGTGCACGATGTGGGGATGGCGCCCCCTGGAGTAGTGCTAAGTGGCGACTCCCCGCATCCCCGGCTTCCCCTCTGCTGCATTCACCTGTCACATGTACTCTGGGAGCCCTTGAGTGACCAGCCCTTCACCACAGGTCTAAGTCTGAGCTCAGTTTGTCCAAGCCACAGAAGTGAGTTCTGCTCTCACTTTCCAACCATGTTTCCGCATTTCCCATGCTTCAGCCAGGTCCCCACAGGTTGGCAAGCTTTTCTTGGGCAGGGCCAGCTAGTCAGTGTGCTAGGCCTTGCAGGTCGCACGAGGTGTGTCTGGTATTCCGTGAGCTGTGTCCGGTTCGGCCTGGCGGGCAGGGAAGGGGTCCTCGCAGTGCTGCCCAATGCCCTTTCCCGTCCTGCCTGCTGAGGCCTGGGTCGGTGTTCCACTTCTGTGATCTGCTCTCCCCCAGGCTGGGCTGCTGAACAAATCCCAAGGCCCAGTGGGGTAGTGGGGTGCGGGCAGGAGTGGCAACTCTCACTCGTGATTCCTCTGTGTCCTCAGGTGCCACCGAACGCCACCATGCCGGAAGTGTAAGTAGCCCCCACCCAGGGCCCCAGGCAGGCGAGCACCTTTGCCGTGGACTTCAGCCCCACTGTGGAGGCGCCACCTCGCTCACCCCTCAGCTCCTTGGGTGACGAACTCCTAGAACAGGACAGCCCTGAGTGCCAGATCCTCTTGTGACGGCTTTCCCAGAGCCACGAGTCCTCCCGGACTTTAAGCACAACTCACACTCAGTCACCGGCAAGACCTGATTTTCAGAATCCCCCCCGTCTGTGCTGAGCGGAAGGATTGCACGTGCCAGGCTTTGGTGTCACGGTGGCCCAGGAAACGAACAAGGCCCTGGGAATGTATCCACAGCACAGGGATGACCGCTTTCACGCTCCTAGAACCAACGTCCAGGCTCCCCAACCTCCCACCACTCCTTCCCAACTCACAAAGCCCAGTACTCCCAGTAGGGGTGCCCAGTAACTCCCAGTAGGGATGCCAAGTACTCCCAGTAGGGGTGCCCAGTACCTCCCACTAACGAAGCCCAGTACCTCCCAGTAATGATGCCCAGTACTCCCAGTAAGGATGCCCAATACCTCCCAGTAAGGATGCCCAGTACCTCCCAGTAATGAAGCCCAGTACTCCCAGTAGGGATGCCCAGTACCTCCCAGTAGGGATGCCCAGTACCTCCAAGTAAGGACGCCCAGTACGCCCAGTAGGGATGCCCAGTACCTCCCAGTAAGGACGTCCAGTACCTCCCAGTAGGGATGCCCAGTACCTCCCAGTAAGGACGTCCAGTACCTCCCAGTAGGGATGCCCAGTACCTCCCAGTAAGGACGTCCAGTACCTCCCAGTAGGGATGCCCAGTACCTCCCAGTAAGGACGTCCAGTACCTCCCAGTAGGGATGCCCAGTACCTCCCAGTAAGGACGTCCAGTACCTCCCAGTAGGGATGCCCAGTACCTCCCAGTAAGGACGTCCAGTACCTCCCAGTAGGGATGCCCAGTACCTCCCAGTAAGGACGTCCAGTACCTCCCAGTAGGGATGCCCAGTACCTCCCAGTAAGGACGTCCAGTACCTCCCAGTAGGGATGCCCAGTACCTCCCAGTAAGGACGTCCAGTACCTCCCAGTAGGGATGCCCAGTACCTCCCAGTAAGGACGTCCAGTACCTCCCAGTAGGGATGCCCAGTACCTCCCAGTAAGGACGTCCAGTACCTCCCAGTAGGGATGCCCATTGCTCCCAGTAGGGGTGCCCAGTACTCCCAGTAAGGATGCCCAGTACTCCCAGTAGGGATGCCCAGTGCTCCCAGTAGGGGTCCCCAGTACTCCCAGTAAGGATGCCCAGTACCTCCCAGTAAGGACGTCCAGTACCTCCCAGTAGGGATGCCCATTGCTCCCAGTAGGGGTGCCCAGTACTCCCAGTAAGGATGCCCAGTACCTCCCAGTAAGGATGCCCAGTACCTCCCAGTAAGGACATCTAGTACTTCCAGTAAGGACACCCAGTACCCCCCAGTAGGGACACCCAGTACTCCCCAGCAAGGACACCCGGTACCCCCCAGTAGGGATGCCAGTAATTCCCAGTAGGGATGCTCCATTTCCTCCCAGTAAGGTTGTCCAGTACCCCCCATTAGAGGTGCTCCATACCCCCCAGTAAGGAGCCAGTACTTCCCAGTAAAGATGTTTAGTACCCCACAGTAAGGATGCCCAGTTCTCCCAGTAAGGATGTCCAGTACTTCTCAGTAAGGATGCCCAGTACCTCCCAGTAAGGATGCCCTGTTCTCCCAGTAAGGACGCCCAGTACCTCCCAATAAGGATACCTGGTACTCCATAGTAAGGGTGCCCTGTACTGTCTCTAACTGGTGCCTGATTTCTTTCCACATGACGGTCACCTGCCCTCCTCCCTGAGTCGGCCCCGCTGGGTCTCTAACTCGCTGCTCACACTTACTTTGTATTCTGCCCTTTCCCTCCTCCCGTGATGGATGCCTGAAGCGAGGTAAGCCTCTTTGGGGTGTCCCTGTCCTGGTGAATGCTTCTGACTGGTGAAAGTGGGGTGGGCATCGGTGGGGAGGACAGAGTTTGGGTCAAGGCCCCGGAGGTGGGGGATTCTGGGGATAAAAGCCTTGAATGAGATTCTGACTGTGGGACTTCCCAGGTCTCAGGGAGCTGGGGCCCCATTCATAGTGTCACTGGAAGGTGGTCCCAGGGCTGGGTATGACGCCACACTCTCACTGAGCTCAAGCTATCCCTCACCTGCTCTGAGAGCTCGTTCGGCTCTGGGGGACCACCCTATTCCTTGCAAAGTCCTGTGCAAAGCCAGGGTCAGGGGAGGGCAGCCACAGGTTATTCTACCCTCGCCCAAAGACCAGATGTTGACACCCTGGATTCTCCTCCGGCCTGAGATAACCCTGACTCTGGCTGCCCCTCACACATCCCCGTGTACAGCCAGAGTGTGTGTGTGTGGGTGCAGGGACAGGGCTGAGGACTCAGGGGTGGCTGGGGGGATTTGCCACGCTGATGGAGGGGACGTTTGGCCTGGAGAGCCTTGGTGAGAACTGAATATGTACCTTTCCAATGAGTTTCTATCTTGCTGAGGCTCATATTAAAGTGAGTCCCCTTGACTGATGGTCAGAAGATGTGGCTGTTAGCTCTCCAATGGTGGGGAACCAAGACTGCAGTAAAACCTTCCCAGGGTGTGATCCCATACAGCACCTTGCAGGATGCCGGCAGCAGCACCAGAATGGAAAATGAGGGCTTCAGCCCCCGGTCAAAGGGGCTGGCTGCAGTGGGCTCTGAATTGGAGGGGCTAAATCACCAAGATGAGCTTTTATTTTTTTATTTTATTTTTTAAAATTTTTGCTATAGAGTGTGGGCGATCACCAGAGAGATAGACAGGTGATTTCCAGAAAGACAGAGAGACAGAGAGAGGGAAGGAGAGAGGATGGCCGTGCTACAATTCCTTCTCTTCATTCTCCTCTTGGGATTTTGGGCACATGTGTACCTGGGACCAGCATGTGAACCGCCAGGTCCAGGACTTGAACTGTGCAGTTCACCATGTGAGAGCCAGTAACTTTTTTTTGTTAACTTTTAAAAAATAAATATTATTATTATTATTTTCCAGTTTGATCAGAGAGAGGGAAAGTGAGAAAGCAAGCCACCAGGTCTAGGACTTGAACCATGGTTGGCCATGTGGGAGTCCAGTGTCTTTAACCACATGCCACCCACCAGCCCCAAGATCCAGTAGCCTTAGCCTCCACACCACCTGCTGGTCCCGAGATGAGCCTTTAAGAGACACTAAGGCAGGGCCAGCAGGTGGCGTGGTGGTTAAAAGCGCCGGATTCTCACATGGCCGACTGCGGTTTGAGTCCTGGACCTGGCGGCTTGCTTTCCTTCTCTCTCTCTCTTTGTCCCTCTCTGGTCCAATTGAAATAAACTAACGAATAAATAAATGAATACAATTTAAAAAAATATTGTAAAAAAAAAAAGAGAGAGAGAGAGAACAGACACTAAGGCAGCAGAGGATCGTGGGTAGGGATGGTAAATGCCGCTGGCACTAACCCTGGCCTGGACCAGGTTCCAGGCAGCCTCCCCCTCACCTCTCTTCCTTCTTGTTCTCAGAGAAAATCCAAGATTACCGCCTCCCGCAAACTCATGCTGAAGGTGAGGTTGGTGCTGGCTCGGGCCATGTCCGGCGGGGGGCAGGGGTGCCAGGCTCCAGGGGGTGTGGGGGCCCTGGGAGGGTAAGGGAGGACACCAGAGCCGGGAAGGAGGGGGCATTATGGAGCTATGGCTGGCTCAGGAAGTGGGTGGTGGGAGCCTCAAATGTGGACCCTGGCACGTCTTGGGGTCCTGAGAGGAGGCGGCGACAGCTCCAGGGGGAGCCTACTCGTGGGGGCAGAGGGGCTCGCTTTATTTTGGTTCGTGCTTCTCTCTGTGGAGCTCTGTGGACCAAAGCAGACAGAGGGGGCATGAGAGACTGTGAGGGAGACCTGGCCGCTGGGAGCGTCCTCACACCCGCCTGCCCACAGCCCCATGCATGCTTCCTCTCCAAGGGACCTGAGTCAGAGCTGGCCCCGCCTGGCCCCGTCTACCTCTCGCGCACTCCCTGAGGCCGGGCGGGGAACGCGAAGGCCCGGCCTGGCTCAGCCCTTTGTCCTGTCCAGAGCCTGATGCTGGCCAAGGCCAAGGAGTGCTGGGAGCAGGAGCACGAGGAGCGCGAGGCTGAGAAGGCACGCTACCTGGCGGAGCGCATCCCCTCGCTGCAGACGCGCGGCCTGTCCCTCAGCGCCCTGCAGGTGAGCCCGGCAGGGCAGCGGCTGAGTTCCCGTGGGTTCTTCCCTCCCACGGTCCCACGGGCTCGTGCCACTGTGTGACTGCCTGGGAGGTGGTCATGTCGGATCCCATCTTACAGGCAGGGCAAGTGGGTGCTGAGGGGCCAGTGACTGGCACAGGTGGAGCCAAGGCAGGGACCAGCTTCAGCATACCAGTCAGTGCCATAGCTGGAGCTGGGGCCCAGGACAGGGGAAGGCTGTCTCCAGAGACTTGCCCGCCCTTCCCCTGATGCCGGTCTCTAACGTTTGTAAAACACGGGTAAGTGCTCAAATGCCAGTGGTCGCTGAGAAGAGACTGGAAGGAGAGAAAGCGAAACATCGCCAGTGGTCTCTTCCAGGTCGCGGGCGTACTAGTTACTATTCATTTATTGTGTTTGTTTATTACCTAGTTATCAAAATTCCTACACTAGATCAAGATTGCTTTTTTATCATAAGAAAACCATTTCTTTTTTCTTTTTCTTTGAGAGAGAGGCTTTTGCTATTGGGCGCACAAGCTTGCCCGAGAGACAGAGAGACAGAGAGACAGAAAGCGAGAAATCACCCCCCAGGGAGGATGGCCATGCTGCAATCCCTTCTCCTGCATGCTCTTCTTGGGATTTGGGGCATGCACGCACACACACCCTGTGTGAGTTTTAAGCCGCCGGGTCCGGGACTTGAATTGTGGTCAACTATGTGGGAGTCGAGTGATGTAACCATTATGCCATCTGCTGGTCCCAGAAAACCATTTCTTAAGAAAATAAGTATTTGGGACCAGCAGTTAGCATAATGGCTATGTCGCTGGCCTCCCATGTAGTTGACCGCGGTTCGAGTCCTGGATTCAGTGGTTTAAACTCACACCAGGTGTGTGTGCGTGCGTGCCCAACATCCCGAGAGGAGAATGGAGGTGAAGGGATTGTGGCATGGCCATCCCCCTGGAGGGTGATTTCTCGCTTTCTGTCTCTCTGTCTCTCTCTGTCTTTCTGGAGAGCACATGTGTTCTATAGGAAAAACCTCTCAAAAAAAAAAAATCCACAAAACAAAACAAAACAAAACAAAAACAAGCATTCACAGATAGGAATAAACAAAGTGCTTTTACAAAGGGCACTTCCCGAGCCTCAGGGTGAAGGAGTCTGTCCCATCTCCTGCCCAGAACCCGGGATTTGCAAGGGGCTGGGGAGAGGACCTGGGGAGAGGGCCTAAGGTGCTGGCTGGGAGGCAGGAAAGGGAGGCTGGAGGCTGATGGCTCTTCCCCTTCCACCTGAGGGATCCCTCCCTGCCAATCAACCTGCTTGCTGTCTCCCGCCTGACGGACATGCCCCACCTGCCCCCGCAGGACCTGTGCCGGGAGCTGCATGCCAAGGTGGAGGTGGTGGACGAGGAGCGGTACGACATCGAGGCCAAGTGCCTGCACAACACCAGAGAGGTGAGGCTGAGGCGGGGCGCCGCAACTAGGGTCTGATGTGGCTACAGGAGCCCCTGCAGGGCCTGGGAGGTGGCCACTGGGCAGGGCGCTCTGGTCCCCTCCACCCCAGCCCAGTCAGGCTGGAGACGGGCAGAGAGGGGAATCACACACGAAGTCCACAAATGCCCTCCCTCCCGCCAAGGGCTCCTGTTCACCCACACCGCTCACCCAGCAACGGCTAGTGACATCTTGCCTTGCCAAGTGCTTTCATGTGCCCCCATCCCTTGATCCCCCCTGCATGCTGCGGGTGGGACGGTGGCTGCTGGGTGCCTTATGGATGACAACACAGGCACAGAGAGGCCAAGGGCTCGGCCGAGGTCACCCAGAGGTGGTCTCTGGCTCCCACTCAGAGCTCAGCGCTCTCTGGGCGTGGGCGTTCAAGGGGTCCAGTCCTGCTCCAATGGGCGGGGAGAGCAGGAAGCGAGGGCAGCTCTCGGGCCTCTGTCCAGACAGTGAAAGCAGGGCCGGAGGAGCACAGGCACCTCCCTGCTCCCCACAGCCCCCGGGGACAATGATCTGCCAGGTCAATAAGCACCCAAGAGTTCTCCCAAGGGAGCATTTTCCGGAAATTCTTCCAGAGGTCCAGGACGCAGGTTTACTTGACCTTCTGGGCCAGGGCTGTGAGCAGCTTTGCGGGCTCACTGGGGAGTGACTTGCTAGAAGCTGGCTAGAGGCTGCAGGGGCAGAGGAAGCAGCCTCTCTCCAGACACGGTCTGAGCCTGGTGGAGCCACCCTGTCACTCAGGCCACAGTGAGGGTTTTCTCCAAATGCTTCATCCATTTATCAGCACGTGGTTGTGGCTTTTTGCAAAGGGTGGGTGTGAGTGTCCTGGGGGTCTGGCCTAGAGGCCGGAGGGTTTGGGTGTAGCTCTGGCTGGAACCCTGGTGGCCCAGAGCCTCAGGAAGGGCCTCATGGCTAGCTCCCTCCCGGTGAGCCCTGGCCCCTTCTTGCCTGCAGATTAAGGACCTGAAGCTGAAGGTGCTCGACCTCCGTGGGAAGTTCAAGCGCCCGCCCCTGCGTCGGGTCCGCGTTTCAGCTGACGCCATGCTGCGGGCCCTCCTGGGCTCCAAGCACAAAGTGTCCATGGACCTGCGGGCCAACCTCAAGTCTGTGAAAAAGGAAGACACGGAGAAGGTGAGGCCCCCTCCCTGGAACTGCCTACCTCTGCCCAGCCAGGCCTTCCTGTCACCCTCACACAGCCTGGGGCAGGCCTGGCCGCACCTGCTGAGTCCAGGCTGCCTGTCAGAACATTCTAGAGCCCCTGGGAGGCCATGCCAGAAGGAAAAAGATTCTCTTCCTTCCTTCAGGCTGCTCTGAGGAGGAAACGGGTTCAGAGAAAGCCGGACTGAGAACTAAAGTATTAATCCATGCTGCATGTGAAAACGTGTTCGGGGTGACGGGGAGACAATGCCTCTGTCACCACAGAGAAGGGAGACGGTGCCTTATTGTGGTTATAGGGACGCAGAAGATATTAGAGACCTGCGTTGAATCACAGCAACACGTCACCCCAAGTTAACCGAACTCAGCACATGCGCACGGTGTCTCTGGGACCCGTGAGGAACAGGGTGCCAGGACATGGTCTGGCCCAAGAAGCTGGGCCAGGTAGTATACTGATGAGCTGGGAAAAAGCTGGATTAGTAGGGAAGGCTTCTTGGAGGAGGTGGCCTTGAGCTGCAGAGCATCAGACCAGGAGGGTGGCATGGGCCTAGAGGTGAGGTGAGGCTGTGGAGCGGGCCCTGTTACCACCACAGTCACCCAGGACTCCAATGCACACAGCCTCCTGCTTCCTGGGGGCTAGTGTGGCCCGCGCACCTGTCTAGCTGAGTCCCTGGCCTTACCGGTGGGCAGGAGTGTCCCACGGGGTTTCCTAGCGTTTTGAGAAGCTGATTTCCAATTTCTCTTGAGGTGGGGGTTGGGAACCCTGGCTGCCCCTCCTGCCAGGTGAGTCTCTGATGTGTGTGGCCTGCCCACAGGAGCGGCCCGTGGAGGTGGGCGACTGGAGGAAGAACGTGGAGGCCATGTCTGGGATGGAGGGCCGGAAGAAGATGTTCGATGCCGCCAAGTCTCCGACCTCACAGTAGAGGTACCTAGAGGCCACCCCCCTCTCCTCTGGGTCCATCGGAGTCTACGGGACGATCAGGGACTCCAGGGTGAGGGCTGAAGCCCTGCCCACGGGGTGCAGGGAGTCACGCACGAATGACCCTGGGACTCTGGGCACATCGTCTCTCCTTCGGGGCCCTTTAGGTTCCCCTCATCTATAAAACTGGGGTTGTACTAGACCAGCAGCTCTCCTAGTATGTTCCTGGGACCAGCCACCTCTGCATCCTCTCGGGCGTGAACCACTGAACCAGAAGCCCCGTGTGTGGGGCCGCCCTCTACAGGGCTGTGATGCACGCGAGTTTAGAAACACCGGACTGGAAGGCCCCTGAGGTCCTGGCAGCTCTTTCGGAAACCCGAGCTTGCTGAAATACCTTCTGCGCTGTCCTCTATGTGTGTGCCCCGGAAAGGACAGCAGTCGATCCCTGCCCCTGGGGAGGTGCCACTCAGCGATGAGCCCTCCCATCCTCTGTCCTCGAGGGAATACCTGGAGGAACCCGACGCAGTACCTTAGACCACCTCAGCCCTCCACAGAGGGGCCATGCGATGGGATGGACAGGGCCGCAGGCAGCAGGGGTCCTCCCAGGAGGGGAACAGCTCTCTGAAGAAGTGCCAGGCCAGTGAGTTAGTAAAGAGGAAGGGCTGAGGTGCAGGGAGACACAGGCGGGGTGACCAGCCTCGGAGGACTACGGCAGGGCTGGGCAAGAGCAGCGTGGGGGAGCCTGAGCCCTGGGCTGGGCAGAGGCTTCTAGGAGCCCCTAGGCTGCTGATCAGGCCACAGGGCCTGCCTGTGCTGTGGGTGAATGAGGGGCTCCTAAACCTCAGGCAGGTCACTGGGAACTACAGCCTCCGCCTTTGTCCCTGCAGGCTGACTTGCTGCACCGTGCCCGGGCTCCTGCTCCAGACTCTGGGCTCCTTCCTCCACCGCACTCACCCTCCCTGCCCCACCTCTTCCCTCCAGCCTGCACACCCTCCTCTGGAGCTGGGGTTGAACAGACACGGGACTGAGAACACGAGTGTGTGCAAACCCCGCCCAGCAGGAAGGGTTTCCAGCCCGCAGCAAAGTGCCCGGGGCTCCGGGCCACCTGGAGCCTAGTGAGCTGAGCGGGGAGACAGTGGGAGCACCTTCCCTCCACCCCCGTGACACTCCCTTCCCTGCTGCCATGGCATGCAGCGTCCTTATTAAAAAGCCAGTTTCCTGGTCATGTCTGTCGCTCTGACGGCGGTGCTCAGGAGGACGGGGACAGGGAGTCTGTGATGGGGGGCTGTGCGGGCTCTGGCCCTACGTCCCCAGTCTGGGGCTGGGACCCAAGTGAGGCTAAGGAACTGGCAGCTGTCTGCTAGGGTCTCCCTGGTGCCCCTCTGCCTAGCTCCAGTGACATCACACAGCACCCCCTCTCCATCCAGGACGCTCCAATCACAAAGCCCTGAGTGGCCTGTCCCTGGTGCCTGCTGGAGATTCTGACTGATCTGGGTTAGGAGGTCAGGTGCTTTCAACTCTCACCTGGCTGTGCTGGCACAGGGCAGGCGCTGCTAACCCTGCCCTGCCCGGAGGCTCGTCTTGCAGTGCTCCAGCCTGACCACTAGGTGGCTCCATCCCTCACCTCTGTCCCAGGCTCTCTCCATTGTCGTCCACCGTCCTATTATTTTCCTTCCACATGCCTGCACTGGTGGGAACCCCAGGACTGATTCTTGCCCCAAGGTAGGGCAGCCAGTGGTCTGTCCTCTGGATCAGGTCCTTTGTCCATCTCAGTGATGGATCCCAAGCCTGCTGGAGTAGGACGGGGAACCCGGCAGCCCTGCTCTGCCCCTTCGGTGGAAAGCAGCTCACAGGGAGCCGAGAGCAAAGTCCTGGGCCAGAGAGAGCCAGTGGCTGGGTGTCGTGGTGACTCCTGAGCTAAGCCTGCACGGGCAGTGGCTGGTTCCAGGCCCAGGGCCCTTTGGCTTGCTGACTGCCCCAGCACTGGTTATCAGGGGAGGCTGCTGAGCCCCACTTCCTCCCGCCAGCCAAGTCCTCGTTCTGCCCTCTGACCCTGTTGTGTTATTGGCCATAAATGCCAGAAGCTGGTGCAAAGTGCAGTGCCAGCTGCCTGGGGCACGCCCAGCCCGCCAACCCCTTGCAGGGACGGCAGCAGTGGGGGCCAGCAGCCTGGGACCTGGGAGTGGGCAGCACCTGAGGCCCTTGCTATGACCAACTCAGTGGGCAGAGAGAAGCAGGCGTGTGCAAAGAACACCACTTCCACCGTGTGCCTCCTGGGGCTCAGACACACCCGTCACACGCTCCTCGAAGCTGGAGAACCTGACAGGGCTGGTCCGTGCCACGAACGACAGGGTCAGGCTCCACGCCCAGCCAGCCGCAGAAACTCACCCTTCCCTGCCGCACTGGGCTCCCCTGCTGGCCTGGGGCCAAGCTCTGTTCTAGTGGGCCAGTAAGCTGTGCTCCAGCACGCTGGAGTCTCCCCTGCCCAGTGAAGAGCCTGACTCCAGGCAAACACCTGCGAGCAGAGGGTGGGAGGAGGGCGGGGCCCACTTAGCACACCCGAGCCTTTAGCCTGAGGAGAGAGCAGGCCAGCCAAAGGCCTCCTGGCATCTTCGGGTTCC
>NW_006159961.1:435942-444647 GCF_000334495.1 Tupaia belangeri chinensis | reverse complement strand
CGCCCAGCCAGCCGCAGAAACTCACCCTTCCCTGCCGCACTGGGCTCCCCTGCTGGCCTGGGGCCAAGCTCTGTTCTAGTGGGCCAGTAAGCTGTGCTCCAGCACGCTGGAGTCTCCCCTGCCCAGTGAAGAGCCTGACTCCAGGCAAACACCTGCGAGCAGAGGGTGGGAGGAGGGCGGGGCCCACTTAGCACACCCGAGCCTTTAGCCTGAGGAGAGAGCAGGCCAGCCAAAGGCCTCCTGGCATCTTCGGGTCCCTCCTGCCTCTAGGCTGGACCAGACCCGCTCCACCTCCTGCAGGATGAAGCGAGAACAGAGACTGCTGGGAGCTAAGACTGAGTGCCCTCTTGGGCAACGGGGAGGGATCTCTGCCTTCGCAAAAGGACCTCTGTATCACCATGAACAGGGCCTGGGGTGGGAGGAGTGGTTTCTGGAGAGGCCCTGTCCCATCCCCTCTCATCTCCGAGGGCCAACCACTTGCCCAGGACACAGGGTGAGTATGGGGGGGCATGGCCTACCTTGTGCCTCACTGACACGGACAGCACAGCTCGGAGCGGCCAGCACCCGACAGGCGCCTGAATCCACTCTATGAGGATGGCCCGATCACTGTCCCCGTTTCCGGGGGAGAGGAGAGAGGGCTAGGGACTTCTCATGGTCACGCAGCTAGCGGGGAGGGGCAGGATCTAACCAAGAAGTCAGAGTCCATGCTCACGTTCACTATTTCAATAATGACAGGAAATGCACTGGCCAAGAAGCCCTCGGAATGACGTCACCGCATTCCCACACGCGCCTAAGGTGGTCGCTAGGATCTCAGCCCTGCAGGCGGGGAAGGCACAGCTGTGGAGGATGGGATGCTTGCCTGAGGGAGCCAGGTCGGCTGCCTTTGGGTCACCCTCTGCTGAGACTTCCCTGGACAGCGCACTTCAGCTGCTTTCTAGGAGGGACACAGCTGGGAGTGGGGAGTGGGGGGGGGACGCTGAAGGGCAAACATTCAAATGAGATGCAAAGAGACAATGGTGAGGCCCCCCAGGCTGGGGTGGAGGTTAGGGCCACTTGGTTAGTTCGTCTGTCTCTAACCAGCACACAACAGCTAGTGGGCGTCCCCCTCTGGAGGGGAGATAGGCCTAGTGTTCCTCCCCTCTTCCTAGGAATGACAGGGCAGGGTGCCCCCTGCTGCCACCCTGCCTGTCCCAAAGCCCTCAGTCAGCTGGCCCCGCGCCCATGCAGCAGGGAGGCCATGCCCAGCTGTGAGTCTGGAGCCTACATAGCATCAGGAGCTGGCTGCCAGGGCTAAAGTGCCTGCCGAAGGAGGGGCCAGTTAAACATAAGCCCTGATGGCCCCCCACGGAGTGAGCCACCTCCCCACACAAGGCTGTGGGCTGGGCAGAAAGGGGCAGTTTCGTTCCAGGTGGGTGGCCAAGCTGCTGAGGCCTGGGACAGGTCCTTGTGTTAGTACTAGCGCAGACAGAAGCCTCTTCTGACCCCCCAGGCTCACTCTCTCCTCAGAGGTCTCCATTGCTGGCAGGCCCGCAGGTCCTGCACTGGAAGTGTGCTCTTACTCCCAAGACTCGCTCCTAGGCCGGCCTGTAGGTCCCTCGAGGCCAAGGCCAAGCAAGGAGAGCCTCGATAACCCCGGAGTGCTGGCTCTGAGCACTGAAGGCCTGTTGAGGAGCGATTTGCACAAGGTCACAGACTTAACCAGGACTGGGACAGAGGGCCTTGGACTCCTGGTCTGTGGAGAAAACCAGGTGGGAAGGGCTTTGGTCTCCTAGCCCAAGGCAGAGGCCTGGGGACCTAAGTAAGTGCCCATCTGTGGCCCCGACTCAGCACACCAACTGGCTCCAGTGTCAACAACTCTCTCCCTGGTCAGTGCAGGCCTGGGGAAGTGATCCATTGCCCTGGGTTCAGGCAGGAGGCGTGGTCTCACCTGGTGCCAGGGCAGGTGTTCCAACATAGGGGCCCTGGGGGAGGAGCCTGTGTGAGCACCATGGCTATTCATCTGCAGGGGTGAGCCTGGTGGGCATGCAGTCCACAGGCTGGTGGGCACCTGGGTGTCCCCCAGCTAGGGCCTCCCAAGTGCTTTCCTCTTTTGATTTTTTAAGGAATTATTATTATTTAAAAATTTTCGCTATAGGGCATGTGCACGTACATGAGAGGGAGAGAAGGCAAGCCACCAGGTCTGGGACTCGAACTACAGTCAGTCATGTGGGAGTCCAGTGCCTTAACTACCATGCCACCTGCTGCCCACCCATGTGCTTTTCTTCTAAAGGGTTCTTAGTGACCTAAGTTTCAACTGCCCCACCCTGCGATGAGGAAACCAGGGCCACAAATGTAGTGAGCTTTTCCTAAAGCCAAAGGCACTCCGTGGAAAGGGCTCTCCTTTGTCCTGCAAGCCTGCCTGGCTTCATTTTATTATCGTGGCATTAAATCACCCTTTACCTATGGAGTGGGAGGGTAGAAGGTGGTGCCTGGTTTTGAATGTTCTTAATTCACAAAATAAAATGGTGGCCACACCCTTTCAGCACTCATATAAAATATTAGTTTGTAAAAAGCCATCAGGGAGCCTCTTCCTAGGAGGCTGAGTGTGGGTCTCCCCCCACAAGTACCACAGTTGTGACAGTTCCCCAGTCAAGATACATGAGTGGGAATGGAACTGAAGTGTCAGGGTGTGACTGTTGAGTCAGCTGGTCTGGGGCTGGATACCCTCCTGGGTCCCCACTTGGACCTCTTTGGAAAAGGAGAAGCTGCTGGTGTCTGAGAGATTCCAGTTTCTGAATGCCTGTTCTTGTTCTTGGGGGTTGCAGAATCTTCCCCCACTGCTGGCTAGGAAACCTCACCCTTGCCCCTGCCCAGGGAATGCCCAGCTGTGGTAAGTCTTGTCTTGGTGGATTCCCCTGGAAGAGACCAGCACAAGCCACGCGCTTTAATTATGCACAGGGCCGGCAGGTGGCGTGGAGGTTAAGGTGGCTGGATCCCACATGACTGACTTTGCAGTTGTAGTCTTGAACCTAGCAGCCAGAAAAACATGCCAGGCGTGCGTGTATGCGTGTGTGCGTGCCCAAAATCCTGAGAGGAGAATGGACGTCTCTCTCTAGGAGAGCACATATGCACTCCAGCGAAAACTTAAGAAAAAAAAAAAGATCGGGACCAGCAGATGTTGTAATGGTTATGTTGCTGGACTCCCATGTAGTAGACCTCGGTTCTAGTCCCAGACGCGGCAGCTTAAAACTCAGGCGTGTGCATGAGTGCCCAAACTCCTGAGAGAGGAAACTGGAGAAGGGATTGTGGCGTGGCCATCCCTGCTGGGGAGTGATTTCTTGTTTTCTGTCTCTCTGTCTCTTCAGTGAGTGCATATTTCCCATAACAAAAATCTCTTAAAAAAAAAATGATAACATTTGCCAACCACTCACTTTAAGAGTAGAACATTGGGGACCAGCAGATGGTGTAATGGTTACGTTGCTGGACTTTCATGTAGCTGACCACAGTTCAAGTCCCAGACCTGGTGGCTTAAAATTCACACTGGCCATGGGTGTGTGCATGCCCAAGACCCTGAGAGGAGAATGGAGGAGAGATTGTGGTGTGAGGGGTAATTTCTCACTTTGTTTCTCTGTCTCTCTGGTGAGTCCATGTGCCCTATCACTCTCTCTCAAAAAACAAACAAACAAACAAAACGAAGAATAGGACAAGAAGCCCTTGTGTACAGCCCCTTCCCAGCATAACCCCTTACCCCTGACAAACATGATCCTTAGTTTTGTGTTTGTAATTCTCTTGGTTTTTCTTAAGTTCATTACACACACACACACACACACACACACAATGAACTTAAGAAAAACCAAGAGAATGTATGTATACACACACACACATATATTTTATATATTTTAATTTAGTATAGGGCACATGCACTCATCAGAGAGACAGAGAGAGAGAGAGAGAGAGAGAGAGAGAGAGAGAGAGAGAGAGAGAAAGAGAAAGTGAGAAAGCAAGCTGCCGGGTCCGGAACTCAAACTGTGACTGGCCATGTGGGAGTCCACCTTAGCCACCATGCCACCTGCTGACCCCATCTCTGGGTTCTCTTTACGGCATCACTACATATTTATGAACCCCTCAACAATACACTGCTTAGTTTTGCATCTTTTTGTAAACCTTACATAAATGCATGTATTTTGCTTTTTCCCCTTTGACGTAAGGTTGTTCATTTGGCCCCGCTGATGACTGTAGGTCACTCCTTTTCAAGGCTGTAAAATGACAAAAGCATCGCCCTTCATTCACTTTCCTGTTGATGGAGGTTTGGGGGTTTCAGCTGTCCGCTGCTGCCAACGACGCAACTTGGAATACTCATGAGCCTCTCTTTCGATGCTCAGGTTCAAGAGTTTCTCTACCCAGGTGTGCACTTGGGAGGACAAGGACATCCGCACCTCTGTTGGGTGGCACCACTGACACCCCTACCGGCACCTGGGAGAGTTGCTGATTCTCCAGTGGCTTTGCAGGTCCTGGAGGTCGAGAGCTTTGGGATGCGTAGAATCTCCCTGACCTCAGCTTCTCCCAACCCAGCTCCCAATGTTACTCGGCCGCAGTTCTTTGGCTGTTTCGGGTTTTCCAGCTGCTTGTCCTAGGTCAGGTTAGTGCAATGCCCCAAACCTTTAACAGCAACCATAGCATGCACAGCGTCGAAAGGGTACTGAGGTGGGAGGACGTTCTTTTCCCTTCCCAGACACCTACCAGGTGCTCCCGGAACCGGGACATGGGCACAGTGAGTAGTACAGTGGCCTCCTTGCCTTCGAGGAGTCACTCCCTCCTTCTCCCACCCCAGCACTCTCCCTTGGGTGCTACGGATAACACAATGCACATCTGTCTCCGTTCCCACACCCCCACATCCAATCTTCCATTGCATAGCTCCCCCTGGCCATTTTCAGGAGCCTAAAATTCTAGTAGGTAGAGAGGCCAGAATGCTGCTTCCAGTCCAGCGCTCTGTCCCTGCACCTCACTCCTCACCCCCTGTGCTAAGAAGGAAGGCTCCCTGGAGGAGGGGCACTTTGAGGAGATCTCTCAGCAGGCTGTCTGTAGCCTGCTGCTCCTGTCCTTCATCATGAGATCTCAGAGCTGGAGGGCACTGTAGAGACCACAAGCCCTGCAGTGGCCCCAAACAGGGGGCTGGGCCGCAGGCGGGGAGATGCTGGCAGTTCCTACCGGTTCAGGTCTCATCCTGGTGCCCCCGGCTGGGCCTAACTCCTCTCAGAGCAGGAATTGCTGTTTCGATGACCTGCAGCTCTGATCCCTCAGGGAAGCTCACATTCCCCACCTCTGCCTGACCCTCTCAGCTCATCTGAGGCTGGCTGCTGGAGAGAACGCACCTGGCACCGCACCAGCCCAAATGGGAACGCGAAGGGAGCCAGGTGGTGCTGGTGCCTCCCCCTGCTCCATCATCCTGATCATCTATGCTCCCTGTCCCGTGCTGGGCGGAAGGGTGCTGAACTTCCTCCTTCCTCCGCCTGCCATTCCATGCCCCGAAAGACAGGCCCTGTCCTTGCTGCCTCCGAGCTGCGAGCCCTCCAGTGTGTGCCGAATCAAGTCTAAGAATCTCATTTTTTCGAGGCTGGCTTTAGATGAGCGCGTTTTGTATGCCCCAGAGAAAGCAGTGCCCTGTTCATCTCCGCGGGGCTCTCAGAGACAGTGGGCCCGGGCAGGCTCTGAAGCCCGGAGTGGGGAAGCGCGCCCCGGGAAGGGGCCAAGAAGCGCGTGCGCTCTAGGTCCGAGATTACGGTACCCGCACTAACTTTTCCGCTCGGCTTCGTGCTCTTGGGTTTCTCCGGGCTTAGTCGTTTTCCCGGCAGCGAGTTCAGCCTGACCCCGATCTTCGGGTCTCCGCCCCGCTCCCCGACACCCGGGGCCGCCACACTGCGAGAGGCGGTTTGCAGAAAATCAATAGTATGTTTGCTGAGAAAAATATTTGACATGTCAAGTGAATTATGGAAACTTCTCATGCCAGTGGCTAAACCCAATGATTTATTTAATCACATTCATTAAGTGAACTACTTTATTATATCAGTATGTAATACTGATTTACATATGTACACATTGCCTTGGTCTTTAATTGTATCCTGGGCTATGCCTTTTCTCCAGCTCCCTGCACCTTATCTCCTCAGGTGAGATAAGCGGCCATGTGACCCCACCTGGGCGGGCGGGGGAGGGGCGCGCAGGTGAGGCCGGCCGGCGCCCAGCAGGACGCACGCGGCGGCGCGCTCGGCAGCATGTCTGTCAGCAGAAAGGACTGGTCCGCTCTGTCCAGGTGAGCGCCGCGGGCCGGAAGGGAGCCCGGCCCCGGGGCGGGGGGCGGCACAGCGCCGCCGGTTCGCCTCCCCCCTGCGCGTCGGCCTCCTCCGCGTCCTGGGACCCCGGCGCTGAGGCCGGACCTTGGTCTTGCTGCTTCTCATGGGGGACAGAGCTGAGGACGACTGGGGACCCCTTAGGTGACAGGGCACATGTTCTGGCTCCTCTGCAGTTTCCTGAGACCCCAGATGGGGGGTGGCGTTTGAGGAAGGGTACTCCGGCCAGGGAGACCCCCTAGGGTCTGACCCCACGTGGGGAGGGAAGAAGGTCTGGACGGTGAGGAAGGCGGGAGACGTTCAGGAGTTAACCCAACCCTCACTCCTCAGAGCAGCCTCTGTCACCCTTCCATGTCTGGTGGGGAGGGGTCTCAGCGCGTCTGGGCAGGGCAGGGCCACCTAGGAGAGCCAGCAGAGCCGGGATCAGCAACTCCGACCAGAGGGAACAGTCTCCCCTTCCAGGAAGGAGGCTCAGACTCTGAGTTTGGCATTTCGGGGTGGATCTGACCTGGGAGTGGTGGCTGTCCCCCTTGGTGTGCAATCTTTATTTGAGACATGGCCCCAGCGAGTCGGGGACTGGGTATTTAGCCCTCCTGATGGACCTGCCGAATCAGGGCTGCCTGGGGAGGGCAGGTGTCCTGGAAGCAGTGCCCTGGTCTCTGGTGACCCCTCTTGGTGCTGCCCAGCACCTCTCCCCAGAAGCGCTCACACGAGTCTCTTCACTGCCTCAACCCTCAGGGGCATCCCCACCGCACACGCACACGCACCCCCCCCCACACACACACACACCCAGGAGTCAGAGGCTCCGTAGTGGCTCAGAGCTGCAGTCCTGCTTCTTGGATTCTGTCGGCTCTCACCAGGTGGAACTGGCGTCTTAGCCCTCCCAGGTGGGCTGTGGGGCTGAGTCTGCAGGTGCAGAGTCGCGCCCTTAGCTGCTTGGGTACCACAGGCCTTTCCCATCCGGCCATCTTTCCCGCATTTCCCAGCACTCCGGGGGTCTCTTCCTCCCTCGGTTGCCCTCCCTGCTGGGCACCAGACCTCCATGATCTCAGACTCAGCCTCCCCATAGCTGTTCATTCCCCAGGGCTGGGGGGTAGCCTCACCACACCCGCAAGACCTCACCAAACCCAAGCACAGCTGCCCAGTGGCCCCAGCTTGGAGCAGCTCATGGGTTCTAGAGAGGGGAAGAGGTAAGCGTGCAGAGAACTCACTGCTCGAAACGGAACCCAGGCTGCTTTTTTTTTTTTTTTTTAGAGGTTTTTGCTATAGGACGCGTGTGCTTGCCAGACAGAGAGAGACAGAAAGTGAGAAATCACCCCCCGGTGGGATGGCCCCGCCGCAATCCCTTCTCCTCCGTTCTCCTCTCGGGATCTTGGGCACACACGCACACGCGCCTGGTGTGAGTTTTAAGCCACTGGGTCCAGGACACGAACCGTGGTTGACTACATGGGAGTCCGGCGACATAGGCGTTACGCCAGGCTGTTGTAGAGGTTGGACATTCCCCAAGGAGGCCCGTGCTAGGGCAGGGCCGTGGTTGAGGCCTTGGACTCTGCAGTGGGTCAGTGTGCATGGGTGTCGACGTGGGCGTGTCTTTGTCTCTGGGAGTGGGTATATCCTCCCCCTTGAATGCCCGCTTGGTTAGGCGTGTGGGCATACGTGTGGGCGAGCGGGTCGTGGCCTAGGTAGTGATGCGACGCTGTGTGGGCAGCCGGTTCTTGTGCTGCCGAGTGGAGCTTAGGAGGCCGCATAAGTTCGGTTCACACGTTTATCGAAGCCCTCAGCGCTGTGCTGCGCACTGGGTTAAAAGTACAAACCAGACATTACTTCCTCTGACGTCCACGGTCAGGTGGGATGTGTGTGATTTTGTGTCTGAGAGCATGCCTGGATATGCAGTGTGTGTGTGTGCGTGTGTGTGGTTGAGGCGGTGGGAGGGCTGGGCCACTGTAGATTTGGGAATGGGAGCTAGGTCTAGCCTGAGCTTGTCCACGGCTCAGATGGACAGTCATGTGGCTACAGGGGTGGGGCCTAGTGTCCGTGGGATGTCCCGGGTAAGTGCCAGGGAGGCCCCTGGAGTCAGGCCTGCCCCAGGAGCCCCTGGCCTGTCCTCCTTGCACAACCCCAGCCCCAGCCCTGGTAGAGCCCATGGGCAGACGCCAGATGCAGCTGCACCGGCAGTCGCCCTGCTGAGGCACCTGGAACAGAGGCCTGCTCCCTGTGTGAGCAGCAAGCCCCAGCCGGCAGGCGAGCATGGGCTGTGAGTCACTGTCAACCAGCCTTCCCGGCTGGTGCTGAGGGTGTGACTGTGTGGCCCCAGCCAGGGCCCAGGTGGGGAGGTGGGTGTAGAGTAGAGGGCCAGCCCTGTAGCCTGCAGCCCACCTGCAC
>NW_006159961.1:423018-435921 GCF_000334495.1 Tupaia belangeri chinensis | reverse complement strand
TGCAGCCCTGTGGTGCTGCTGGTGGGATCAGGTTGGCGGGGTGGTCAGTAGACTTGTCCTTTTCTCCCCGGGCTGGCCTGGTGATGGGTGAGGCCGGGCCAGGCCTGCCTGCGGGGGGTGAGGGGTGGAGCTGACAGTGCCAGGACTGAGCAGTGAGTGGTTAATCATTTCCCCACCTGGGCCTTGAGCAGCCTTCTCACTTCCAAGCACCCCCTGGGCTCTCCCTGACTCCTCTCCCTGGACCATCAGGGCTGGCAGGGACCTCAGCGACCACCCACAGTGACCTTTATTATGAGGAAGGGGAGTCTGAGGCTTGCCCCAGCTGGGGTGGGGGCAGAGACTGGCCCAAGGTCATGGCCAGGCTTGAGCACCCTTCATTGTTCTCCCTGGCCCCAGGATTTGCAAACTCGGCTCCTTGAGCCCCAGAGTTACACTAAAGGCTTCTGGGGCAGCCTCGTGCCCTCTGCCTTCTTTAACCAGAGCAGCTGAGCCTTGGCCTGCCCTTTAAGGGGCTCCTATTTGTGAGTCAGTTTGGAAAACAGGTTCTACTGCTGAGTGGAGCACGTAGCAACCAGCGCACTTACACCCCTGCTACAGCTGCTGCAGAGGAGTGGAAGTGAGACTTCAGGGAGAGAAGCCTCTGGAGAGAGGGCGGAACAAGCTCTCCAAGGGGCAACAGGACACACTGGCTTTCAGGACTTTTAAATTTATTTATTTATTTATTTATTATTTTTTAAAATAATTATTTTATTTAACTTTATTTTTTTATTTATTTTAATTTGACCAGAGAGGGACAGAGTGAGAGAGAGAGAGAGAAGGAAAGTGGGAAAGCAAGCTGCCTGGTCTGACCACAGTCAGCCATGTGGGAGTCCAGCCTCCTTAACCACCACACCACCTGCCAGCCCCAGGACTTTTTAAGAGAAAAAAGAGGGCCTGAACTTCCAAAGGATGGCAGCTTGTGAAGTCAGGGGTGGGGGGATGGCCCCCGGTAAGGAGGCCCAGATAGAGGCAGGGAGAGGGGAAAAGGGTTATAGAGAGGGAGGGGTGCGGGGCAGCCACCCAGGGCTGTGGCATCAGCTGATGAGAGTGGCTGGGATTCCCCAGCTGTTGGAGACTGTGGGTTCCACCCAGGGCTTGAAGGTCAATGACATTTTGACCACTGGGTTTCCCCAAACCTCTGTCCTGGCGTGGGGAACCCCACAACTGCACAAGCCCTCCTAGGACCCTTGTCCCTTTGAATGTTCAGTTCTAGGGCTTCCAAGAAGGTGTGGCCCCACCATGTTTAGGGCCAGCCTTCCCAGGGCAGCGTTTTCTGGCCTTTGCTCTAGTGGAAGGGCATGAACTTTAGAGAGGCTGGCCTAGGCTGGAATCTTGGCTCCTCTTCTTAATTCGCTGTGTGTTCTTGAGACAGTCATCAACCTCCCTGAGCCTCAGTTTCCTTCTATGCAAAATGGGAATGACACTACTTGGCCCACGTGGCCTGTGAAACCCTGGAGGAGCGCCTGGCAGCGCAGCGAGCCTTCTGGGTTAGTGTTCTCGCTTCCTCCCTCATGCCTTTTCTGACGGACTTCTATTATTCACTGTATTCAATCAATGCCCGGCTCTGCTTATAGCCTGTATTTATTATTGGGGTTTCACAGCGGCACTGCTGAGGTCCCTGCTAGGGACTGACCTTTGCCCTTTCCCTTCTGTTCATTTCCTGGTCTTCATAGGCCAGTGACTCTTTGCTTGTTGGAGATAACATTTCTCCCCAGGTGGGGCGGTGGTGGTGAAGGGACTCAGTTTTGCCAGGCTGTTGGGTCAAAGGCCACTCAGAATTCCTGAGCAGCACTTTGGGTGAGCTGTGGGGTCTAGGTGTAAAGCTTGGAGACACCTGGGCCCCACCTCCTGCAGCTCTGCCCTGGAGACCCCTCAGGGCTGGGCCTGGCCAGGAGAGTGAGTCATTTCCGAGGAGACCAAGCTCTGACAGTTCACTCACCACATCGGGCCCCATCGGGGAGTAACAAACGCGACGCTTCACTGTGGGCTGTGGGAATCTGGTTGCTCAGGACCTAGGAATCCCCGAGGCTCCATCCCAGCCCAGCTGTGGGTGTGGTCACTTTCCCCCAGCTTGCACCCCAGCTTTGGGCCTCAGCGCTGGCAGGGCTGTTCCCATATGGATGGGGGCAGGGGTGCACCAGAGCTGGGGAGCTGCAGACATGGTCTTGGGACGTGCTGTAGCAGTTGCTGCTTCTGGGTCTGAATAAGGGGAGCGGGGGAGGTGGGCGTCGGAGCTTGGCACATCAGAGAACGGCAGTTCCTGCAAAGTGGGTGAGGAGTGGTCACCGCCATTACTGAACCCTGGGGTCAGGCGAAGGCCCAGGGGAATCTCGGTTCAGTTCTGTGGTCAAGCCCTGTCGGGGGACTTTGACTGGGGCACTTATCTATGTCCTCAGAAGTGGAATGGAAGTGTGACCGATGCTGGAGGAACTGAGATTTTCACCGAGAATTACCCTGCGGGCTCTAGAAGGTTCTCCAAAGGTGGCCCGTTTCCTGTGGGATGGTGGTCAGGTCCTCACCTTTTCCTAGGCAGGGAGCTGGACAGCTCGCCTCGGGGGGGTCTCAGGATTCACCCCCTCTTTCTGGTCTTCTGTATCAGGTGGAGGGGTTTTGATTCACAGGGAGGAGGAGGGCCCCCACTCCTGAGAGCTGGTATCCACTCGCAGGTCCTGCATCGGCCAGTTCCCACTGCATGCCCGGCACCGTGCTGGACACGGAAGAAAAGACCTGTCCTGTGGGTGTGTTCGCATTCCAGACAGTTTCTTCTTCTTCTTTCTTTTGAAGAATTATTTACTTATATTATTATTTTTTAATTTGACCAGAGAGAGAAAGGGAGAAAGCAAGCCACCAACCAGGTCCAGGACTCGAACCATGGTTGGCCATGTGGGAATCTAGCACCTTCAACCACCACGCCAGCTGCCGGGCCCCAGTTTCTTCTTTTTTGTTGCTAGAAGGTGCGTGTGCTTGCCAGAGAGGAGAGGAGAAAGCACCCACCATGGGACAGGGTCACGTTGTAATCCCTCCCCCACCTCCCCCTCCGTTTGGGATTTTGAGAGCACACATACATGTACCTGGCGTGTTTCTCCAGCTGCTGGCTCTGGGTACTCCAATCGCATAGTTAGCCGTGTGGGGTCCAGCTGCCTTAACCACCAGGCCATGGAGCTGGCACTAGAACAATCGCATGTCACTTTCTTTTCAAACTCTTAGACCCTCCCTACTTTTCATTTGATTATCTTTAAAAAAAACGGCACAACTTAAGATTTGTGTATTTATGTAAATATGCCTCAGTTCTACAAAGCATTCTTTGGGCCCCCATCTTTCTCTAGCTAACTGTTCCGTTTTATTTGCTTTTCTTAGTAAAATGTCTCAAAAGAGTTGTTGACAGTCACCGATTGTGCTTTCTTGGTTCTGTCCACCCCTCACCAGTCCAGCAGGCTCTGGCCTACCCACCCAGCTGCTCCTTCTGGGGACCCAGGCCCCTCTGTGCTCCCTGCTCATCCTGGCTTCCCGGTCCTCACAGTAGCACTGAAGAGGTCCCTGGTCCTTTGTCCACACCAACACCCCGTCCCGGCCTCCCCCTGGTCTCCATGGTCTCCGCAGTTGCAGTGTCTGAATCTCTGCTCTTCATTGTTTATTTTTCTCCTGAACAAGTCGCAGACAAAACTCTTCATTCCGCTCTGTCCCCAACAACCTCCTTCCACCCGGCCTCTCCGATCTCGCTAGTGTCAGTACTCGCAGTTGCTCAGGCCAGAAGTCAGGAAGTCGGCGAATTCTCCTGATTCTTCTTTCCCCCCAGCTCATCCCACCCCACCCACATCCAGTCCATCAGCAAACCCTGTTGGCTGTGTCTTCAAACATGTCCAAATTCCTCACGTGCCCACCCCCTGCCACCACCAGCAAGCGGCATGGCTGCCCCGGCCTTTGCAGGCATCCCAGTGGGTCCTCGTGTGTCCCTCCACCCCTTCCTCCTTCAGTTCTTTTTCCTTACTGCAGCCAGAGAGATTGAAAAATAAAGATTCTGGGGCCACGTGCATGCTCAAGTCCCAAGAGGAGAATGAAGAAGGGATTGCAGTGTGGCCATCTCCCTGGGGCGATTTCTCACTTCCTCAGTCTCTGTCTTCTTCCTCACACACCCTATGACAAAAGTGTCAAGAACAAAACAAAAACAAAAAAACCAAGGAAGAAATCCTATCACATCACACTCCCTGGGGCCTTTCCAGCACAACTGGAGCCAAACCGAAGTCCCTCCTCATAGCTAAGAAATTCCACAGGAGTAGCTGAGGAAGTTTCTCTGTGAGTGTCCTTGGAGAGATGTTATCTAAGGTGGAGGCCAGATGAGATAGAAGCCTGCCGAGGTCACCTGCTTCCTGGAAGCAGTGCCACACCCAGCTCCCCTGTTCCTAGTCTCTGGGGAAAGTGGGGGCGGCCCCAGAGGCCCACCCCAGACTCCAGGGCAAAGTCCAACCCAGCGGTTGTCACTTGGGTGGTTTTACCCCCCCAGAGACATTTGGCAATATTGAGAGACGTTTCTGATCGTCCCACTTGGGGATGATGCTCCTGCCATCTAGCAGTTCGGGGCCGGGGTGGTGCCCCTCATCCTGTGGTCTAGACAGTCCTACAGACAGAGTCAGCCAGACAAGAGGACAGCAGTACCGAGGCAGAGAACCCCTGGGTGGACTCAAAACCCGGGGGCTTTTGAAGAAACGCAATAGACATGAGGCAAAATTAATTTTGATACTGTGCCTCATTTAACGCAGTATATCCAAATAGGATCATTTCAGCATGTAATCAATATACACAATTCTTTTTTTGAAGGTTTATTAATTTATTCCTTCCATAAGAGAAATAGTCACGTGCCCCGACAGGGTTACCACGCCGTGACCTACCTCAATCTTAGGGCCCACACGTGAACTCTTGTCCTACTCAGGGTGGTCTTGGGTTGGGACTCAAACTCAAGACCTCTCCCATGTGGGCTCAGCTGTATTACAACAAAGCCACTGCCTGGCCCGACATAATTTTTTTTGAGAGATATTTTTGCAGTAGGGCTCGTGCACTCACCAGAGAGACAGAAAGTGAGAAGTCACCCCCTGGGGGGATGGCCATGCTGCAATCCCTGCTCCTCTGTTCTCCTTTTGGGGTTTTGGGCTCCCATCCACACACACCTGGTGTGAGTTTTAAGCCGCTGGGTCCGGCATTCAAATGGCGTTCTAACTGCAGTCAACTCTGTGGGAGTCCAGCCACGTAACCATTACGCCATGTGCTGGTTCGTTAATTGCCTGAGGGCATATGTGCTTGTCTGAGAGACAGAGAAATAGAGGGAAAGTGAAAGAAAGCATCTTCCAGTGGGGTGCGGTCATGTTGCCATCCCTTGTCCACCATTATCCCATCCTGTCAGAGTGTTGGGCACGCACACGTGCCTGGTGTGTTTTTTAAGCTGCCAGGGTTGAGATTTGAACCGTGGTCAACCGTGTGGGATCTGGCTCGCTTTAGCCACTAGCCCACGGCTGGCCATGGGTATGTACAGTCCCTAATGAGAGGTTTTACGTTCCGTTCTTCATGCGGGGCCTTTGAAATCCAGGACGTCTGTGTTCAGACCAGCAGCATTGCAGGTGCTCTACGGCCACGAAAGCTGGCTTGGGAAGGGACCTGGTCTCCCCTGTCTGCGCTCACCACCCCGTGTCCCCACAGCCTGACCCGCCAGTGGACCTTGGAGGACAAGGAAGAGCAGGAGCGCGAGCGCAGGCGTCGGCACCGCAACCTCAGCTCCACCACCGACGACGAGGCTCCCAGCCTGACCCAGAATGGAGACCGGCCGGCTGCTGAGAGGTGCTTGGGTCGGGGTGAGGGCCAGGAGTCGCATTCCCATCCCAGGTGACAGGATGGACTTAGCCGCCTCACAAGGGGCAGCCTGTTTGGCGTGCTGGGAGTTGAAGCACGGGGAATGAGGCTGAGGGGGTGAGGACGAGCTTGCGGTTCCCCACTTTCCCCGGACCTGTCAGGGCTCACCTCGTCATGCCGATGTCTGCAACCACCCATGAGCCAGTACCTCGCTGGACGTTTTACAGACATAGCTCATGCAGTCCTCGTCCCTGGTGTTGCTACCCAAGTGCACAGTGGGAGAAACTGGGTCAGGGTATTTGGGTGGCGATGCTCCCAAGTGCACGGTGGGAGAAACTGGGTCAGGGTATTTGGGTGAGTCGCGGCGATCACGTACCTAAGGGTACGTGATTTCCACGCTTTCCATGAAGTCAGGCAGCCTCCTTCTGGCCCTGATCCTGCACAATTCTTTTTTATTTTTTTATTTAAAAAATTTTGCCATAGGGCAGATGCGCTTGAGGAGGATAGGAGTGGGAGAGAGAAAGCGAGAAGCAGCCCCCAGGGGATGGCCACACCACAATTCCCTCTCCTCATTTCCCCCTTCTTGGGATCTTGGGCATGCACACACATGCCTGGTGTGCTTCCCAAGCCGCTGGGTCCAGGACTCGAACCACACAGTCAGCCACTGGGATCCAGCCACCCCAACCACCACACCACCAGCTGGCCCCATAATTCTTTTCTTTTTTCTTTCAGTTTTTGCTATAGGGCATGTGTGCTCACTGGAGAGAGACAGAGAGCGAGAAAGTCAGAAATTACCCCGTGGTCGGGGATGCTACACTTCTCCATTCTCTCAGGATTTGGGGCGTGCGCGCACACACACCTGGTGTGTTTTTCAGGTTGTCAGGTCCAGCACAAACGGCAGAGCTGGCCAGTGGAATCCAGCTGCCTTAATCACCATGCCGCATATCTGATCCCATTATTCTTTAAAAATATATATATATTTATTTAATTTTATTAATTGTTATTATTTTAATTTGCTACAGGGCACATGTGCTTACCAGAGAGAGACAGAGAGTGTGAGTGAGAGAGCAGCGTCCTCCACAGGGCTTGGTTCTGACCCCTCCCATGGGCCTTCTGGCCTGTCAGATCTTGGGCACTTGCCCATGCCCCTAGGCTAGGGCAATAGCAGGCCAGCCGAGCCTGCTGTTTGAATGGTAGTCGCCATGTAGGATCCAGCCTATCTTGAGTGGCGTGGTACCACTGTGTCCCAGGGCTGGACCCGTAATTTGCTTCTGAGGGGAGGAACAGAGGGCTGGACTTGCCATCTAGATTTTGGGGTCCTGAGGGACAGCAAGAGACAGGCCTGACACTTACTGAATCCCGCCCATGTGCCATGCTGTGCTGGGCACCCTCATGGGATGAGTGTCCTTTGACTTTTGAGCAAGTCCGGTCTGCAGATTGGGAAACAGAGCCTCAGGCAGTAAGTCAACTTGCCCGAGATCCCAGAGAGAGGGTGAGGAAGGAGGCCAAGCGCTACGGGCTGTGGACAAACACTCGCTGTTGCTCTCGTTCTCTCGTCTCCCGGAGAAGAGAGAACAGACTATGTGCCCTGGGGCTGCACCCAGTCCCAGCTGCAGCACATGACGGTGGGAGTGTGGGAAGGTGCATATGAAGCCTCGGGGTCTCCCGGCTCCCCCATAAGCGATGTGACCTTTGACAAGCCCCTGGAAACCTCTAGTCTCGATCTACGTGCTAAGGAACAGGGCCTGCATTGATCCGTCTTGACCCCCAGTGGCCCACACAAGTCCTGGCCCGTATAGAGCAGTGTTTGCTGGGACCAGCAGTTAGCGTAATGGCGATGTCGCTGGATTCCCACGTAGTCGACCATGGTTCACATCCTGGACCCGGTGGCTTAAAACTCATGCCGGGCGCGTGTGCGTGCGTGCCCAAGATCCTGAGAGGAGAATGGAGAAGGGTTGCAGCATGACCATCCCCCCTGGGGGGTGATTTCTCGCTTTCTGTCTCTCTGTCTCTCTCTGTCTGGCGAGCGCACGTGCCCTATAGTGAAAAACCTCTAAAAAAAAAAAAAAAAAAAAGCAGTGTTTGCTGATTTGCTTGAGCACGGGAGGGGCGGTCCTCACAGGGCTTATGAATGTTAGAAGCACGTAAGGCTTTGCACATGCGAAGCGTGTTTTGTTTATATGCTGGGAAGCCCAGGGCATAGAGTGGATGAAAGCGCAGGTGGGGAGGTGGGGCTGGCTTCCTCACTAGTCCATTAGCCGTGTACACCCACCTTCTCCCACCACGGCCACCCTCTCATCCCTCCTCCCGCCCCCTCTCCCATCTCCGACTCAGGCTGCCGAGTGTGGAGGAAGCAGAGGTGCCCAAGACGCCATCCTCAGCCACCAAAGATGAGGACGAGGACTTCCAGGCCATGCTCCGGTCACGGCAGGAACGGAGGCAGAGGCGGCGGGTGGAAGAGGCTGCTCCGGCCCCCGTCAGGGAGAGGCTGGAGGCAGAGGAGGGAAGGGACAGCTCGGGCCCTGAGCAGGCCACACAGCAGCCCCTGGTGCCCAAGAAGGATCTGGGGCCCACCCCTCGTCGGAGGCTGAGCCGGGAGCAGCGAGGCCCGTGGGTCCAGGAGGAGGAGAAAGTGGCCAGCAAGGAGCCAGGAGCGGGGAAGAAAGGGGTTCTAGGGAAGACGTCAGCCTCGGAGAAATCTGTGCCAGAGAAGATGGCCACACCTGAGAGGAGACTGAGCTCAGAGAAGGCCTCTGTCTCTGAGAAGGCGCGGGCCGCAGAGAAGACAGCCCAGGCCGAGAAGACAGCAGTGTCAGACAAGGGAGACGGCTCAGAGCGGTCGGTTCCAGCAAAACCAGACGTCCCTGAGAAGTCACCAGCACCTGAGACGACCACTGTGTCAGAGAAGTCGGCTCTAGGAAAAGCAAGTGTCTCAGAGAAGATGCCAGCCCCAGCGAGACCCGCGGGCTCGGAGAGGAGGCTGGTGTCTGAGAAGGCATCCCTGTTTGAGAAGTCGCTGGGCTCAGAGAAAGCCCCAGCCGCAGATGCAAAGCTGGTCCCAAAGAAGGCAGCAGGCCCAGGGCAGCCCTGGGCCCAGGAACAGCTGTCCTCGAGAGGTAGCCAGGCTGCCACCAAGGAGCAGAGAGGAAAGGCCCTCCTTGAAAAGAGCCCACCATCCCCGGCAGAGCGGGGGCCCTCGGACCCTCCGGCTGCCGCCTGTGACACTCCAGGTGGGCCGTGGTCCTGTCCTTTCCCCACTCAGTCCTGCCCAGGTGACCTCTGGCTCCTTCATGCCTCCTGTCCCCTCCCCTTCAGGCAGGCCTTAGCAGTCCCTCCTCTCTGCCTGCTTCTGGCCGTCAGAATAGGGACACCACCCTGACAGAGGGGGGCCATGGCTGCGTAAGGGGCCACTAGCTGGCAGCGGGGAGCCCCTGGTACCCTGACTTCATCCTCAGCCAGGACCCTGCAGACTCTCGGGAAGCCTCAGGTCCTTCCAGAGCTCCTCTAGAAAGCTTTGCCTTCAGTCCAGGGGACCATGCCCACCAGCCACTCCATGGCAGATGGGGGAGGCAGGAGAGGAAAGCACAGGACAGTCTCACACTCTGTGTCTTCCTGCAGCACCTGGGGTGAACCGGGCCACATCCCCAGGGCAGCCTGGGCTAGGGCCTACCTGGGCCTGGGTAGGACCCTAGACCTCTTGTACGACACCCCCCTCCCGGTCCAGGTGAAAATTCCCGGCAGCAAGGACGAGGAGGACATGCTTTCGCCCACCCAGAGCACCTACAGCAGCTCCCTCAAACGCTCCAGCCCCCGGACCATCTCCTTCCGGGTGAGAGTCCGAGCACCCTTATCCTGGTCCACTGGAGGGCAGACCCAGGAAGCCAGCGTCAGCAATGTCCTAGGAGCCTTGGTTTAGACGGCAGGAAGAGCCTCTGGATGAGAGCTTGGGGATTCCCAGAGGAGGCCCCAAACAGACAAGGCTGTTAAGCAGAGGGCAGGCTAATGGCCTAGGAGATGGTGAAATAAGCATGGGCAGCACCCCCTAGTGGGGAAGGCCAGAGCTGCAGGAGGAGGGCACATGGGGACGCTGTACCGCTGTACCGCAGGAGCCCACACCTGCCCTCCCAGTCCTCCCTGGGAGGTGTGCCCTGGAGGGTAGGGCCTGACAGTGGGCTGTCCTCCTGCACTCTGCCCTGCCCCTGCCACAAGGTGCCAAGGCTGTGGATGGGAGTCTCGTGTCGCCTGCCCCAGCACTTTTCTTAGTGCCTGTGCTCACTGCTCACTAAGTCGTTCCCTGACTGATTACACGTCATGTGTAATGTGTACCAGGCCCACAAGGTGGGAAAGAGGCTTGCGGGCAGTGGGGAGGCGAGAAACAGGTGTTTACAGGTGCCCCGGGAAGGAGGCCCGAGGAAGGGCATCAACCCAGCCTGGCAGGTAGGGACAGGCGTTTCCTAGATAAGACCAGGGCCAGGTGGGAAGGAGGCTGTGACGGTGCCCCACACGGCTTGCGGGCAGTGGGGAGGCGAGAAACAGGTGTTTACAGGTGCCCCGGGAAGGAGGCCCGAGGAAGGGCATCAACCCAGCCTGGCAGGTAGGGACAGGCGTTTCCTAGATAAGACCAGGGCCAGTAATGAAGGCTTGGCCGCATATTTCTTTTTGCCTTTTTCTTTTTGCTATAGGGAGTGTGGGGAGAGAGACAGAGATGTGGGGGGTGGGGAGAAGGTGTGAGAAATCACCCCCCAAGGGGGAAGGCCAGGCCACAATCCCTTCTCCATCTCGTCTCGGGATTTTAGGGATGCACATGCACCCGGAGTGTTTTCCAGACGCCCAGGTCTGAGGCAGGCCACACTGTTGGCCTCGTGGGGTCCGGCCGCCCTACCCACTGCACCACTGGCTGGCCCCGGCCACGCAGTCTGGTCAGGAGTTGAGCAGTGGAGGGGCAGGAGGTCCCAAGGAGGGGAAGGGTCCTAAGAGCTCGGCCCCTCCCTTGAGGGTGAGCACGTCTCCCTGGGGTCCCGCTGACCAACGCTTTGCCTTCTCTCTCCAGATGAGCCCCAGGAAGGACAACTCCGAAACCACCTTGACCCGTAGGTGCGAGGCCTGGTGACCTCAGCTGTCTCCTGTCGGGTCACGTCTGGCCTGTGTCTTCTGCCTGCCCTCTTCATGGCGTCCTGTGCCACAGGGCACATGGGGTGGGCAGGCGCAGTCCTTGCCCAGGGCCCCAGATCTGGGAGGGCGACGGGTTAGCAGGAGGGACAAGGCTGGGTGACATGGAATAGGGAGGGAGGGATCAGGGAGAGCTGGGAGGAGGCAGGGATGGGAAGAAGGGGAGGGCTTCCCAGGGGAGACCATGAACAGACCTCTGCTTCAGCAGGTCTGGGGTGGGCCTGGAATCTGCATTTTACGGGTACCCCACCACTCTCCAGAATGTTGGCACTGAGGAAAAACAGAAATCAGATCTGAACAGCAGTTGGGCGTATGCCTGAGGAAGTGCACCCACTCATGCCGGTTCATCTGCTCTTAAGTGTTACTGAGGCCTGGGGGGCGGTTAGGGATAGAGGATGAGGAGGATGGAGGATGATGAGGGAGGATGGAGGATGAGGAAGGTGGAAGATGAGGATGAAGGAAGAGGAGGGTGGAGAACGAGGAGGGAGGATAGAGGACAAGGGTGAAGGACGAGGAGAATGGAGGATGGGGAGGGTGGAGGACGAGGAGGGAGGGTGGAGGACAAAGATGGATCGGACAGCCACTGCCTTGAGCAGTCTGCATGAGCCATTAAGCGAGACCCCGGGAGAGGTGCAGGGAGAGGCAGCTGACCCCCGGCTCTGCTCAGTAGTGGCAGCCGCAGCTCAGCCTGCCAGAGCTGGGAAGGTAACGACCTTCATTGGGGCTTGAACTAGTGGGAGAGCTCCAGGTGGTTCACTGGGAGAATGGCATTTACAGAAGTCATTTCTTTATAAGTTCGTTTTTTCCATGAGGTAGAGACAGGCACCCCCACAAAGGTCTGTGCACTGTGATCCACCCCCAGCCAGGCTGTTCAGGAGGTCCTGGGATGTGAACCCTGGACCTTTCCTGTGGGGCCCAGTTATGTTAGCACTGTTCCACAGCCTAGTCCCGGAAATGGCTTTTTTTTTTTTTTTTTTTTTATTTTTGCGGTATAAATGAAAAACAACAAAAGGACAAATAAAAAACGCCCTGGGGGGGGGGGGGCTGGCCATGCAATTCTTTCTCCACTTTTCTCTTGGGATTTTGGGCATGCATGCACAATACCCAGCGTGAGTTTCCAGCCACCAGGTCTGGAATGTGAACTATGGTCAGCCCTGTGGGAATCCAGTGCCCCAACCCCCCTCACCTGCTGGCCCCCAGGAATGATATTGTCAGAGGGAACAGCATGTCAAAGGCCTGGTGAAAATATGGGGTGACAGGAGGCTGGTACGTGGCAGAGGGTAGGGGTGCAGCGCTGGCATCAGGAGGAGGGACGACCTGGTCACCAGAGCTTTGTTGGCTGTGCCAGGAGTTTGGTCCCTGTCCTGTGGCCCGCGGGGCCTGAGCTGGAGGACAGGACTGGGTTTATTGGTGGTAGGAGCAGCCCTGTGGCAGTGGAGAGCGCAGGTGGCCGGACAGGTGGCCGGCAGGGTGGGAGGTGAGTGCAGGTGTGGCGAGGAGAAAGGGGCAGATTCTGGAGGCGTTGAGGTGCAGGGGACAGGATGACCTGGGAAGGAGTAGAAGGTGCTTCATCCTGGGGGCGTCCTATGGCATATTTCCTGGGAGTGGGGGAAATCCTGGAGTCCATTCTCTTCCTCGAGTCGGTGCAGTCTGCTCTGTAAGGGAGGCCGTGCCCTCCACGCAGATGGTGGGGTGTGCTGGGGCCGGGGCTCAGCTGGCCTGCCGCCCTGCCTTTCCGTCCTGCAGTGCCAGCGTGAGGCTCCCAGTCAAGCTAGGAGAGAAGCTGGAGCGATACCACACGGCCATCCAGGTGAGGGGCCCTTCTAGAGCGGCGGGCGGCCTGCTGCCTGCACGGCG
>NW_006159961.1:417308-422651 GCF_000334495.1 Tupaia belangeri chinensis | reverse complement strand
GTGGTCTCCACTTCCGAGGGGGGTCGCCAGCCGCTGCTCTTGTTCCCAGAGATCAGAATCCGTCAAGTCTCCAGGCTCCTCCCGCACCGAGTTCTTAGTGACTCCCTCGGGTGTAGCCAGCAAACGCCACCTCTTTGAGAAGGAACTGGTGGGCCAGAGCCGAGCAGAACCAGCCTCCAGTCGGAAGGTGAGGGGCTCAGGCCCAGCCAAGGATCTTGCAGCTGATCAGCCCTGAGGTCTCAAAGCCTGGACCTCAGCCTGCAGTCTTTTCCTGTGTCCATGAATGCGGGCGCAACTTTGACTCGAGTTACTGTGCGTTTCTGTGTCCAGGTCCCCGTGGCTGTGTGCCTAGCTCCGGGGGTCGGGGCTGGGGGGCCAGGTACGCATGGCGTGTGCCCCGTAGAGCTGGGAGTGAGGTGGAGGCCAGCCCTTGATCCAGGGCCTGTACGATGCTTTGCTGTTGCCAGCGACCTGGCACTGAGATGGGAGCCTCTCTTTTCAGGAGAACTTGAGGCTCTCAGGGGTCGTGACATCAAGGCTCAACTTGTGGATCAGCAGGACCCAGGAGTCTGGAGAGCAGGATCCCCAGGTACCATCGCCCCCCGAGGTCTGGCTGGAGGAGGCACGGCCCCAGTGATGAGTCGTTTCAGGAGTGGAGGCTGTGAGCAGGGCTGCTGGGGACGGGCCCGTGGTCAGAAGACAGCAGGGAGCAGCAGTGGGTCTGGGGTGCTTTTCCTTTTCAGGAAGGGGGAGGTCATTGTGGCAGAGAGGCAGGCCTGGGGGACCCAAGCCCCTCCATGCTCCTCCTCAGTCCCTGATTCCCACCCTGGTGCCCCCAACTAGGAGGAACGGAAGCAGCCCGCAGCCGCCAAGAGGGCACAGTGGGGGAAGAAGCCGGACTCCTCCCTGGACGCTGAGGCGAGTAGAGTGGATGGGCAGCCCTGGGACAGAGGCCTGGAGTGAGGTGACCACACGCCCCCCCCCTGGCGTGCCTGTGATTGCAGTCCAGGCCCCCAGAAAGCCCTGTTCCTGCTGTTCAGGCTAGTCAGCCCAACCGGAGCTCACGGGGCCCCTTCGGCTGATCTCGCTTTGTCGCAGCCCTGCAAAGCCCCTGCCCTGTCAGCGTTCGACGTTGGCTCTCCGACCCAGTGTGGGTGTGGGCTTGGTAGAGGTCTGCCTGCCAACAGCCCCTCCCTGTACTCACAGACTTTCACCCCACAGGTGTGACACGCCCTGCCAAGACTGCCTTGCAAGTCTGCCTCTCAAGGCCTTTGCTCAGGCGAGGCCCTGTCTCCTGCCACTGCATCTCCATCTTGCCCTGCCAGTTCTTGCCCAGGGCTCCCTTTCCGTCCCTGTGCCTTTCCGTCCAGGGCCCCTGGGTGCCAGCAGTATCTTTGAGGTCAAGCCAGCTCCTTCCCAGCCTGGCCATGCCAAGGCCTGTCCCATCCCACCACAGCACAGCCGATGTGAGGACCCAGCATCAGCCTCGGCCACAGCGCTGGTGTGCATCACACGACGGCCTCTGTGTCCTACCTGGAGACTACCCCCCACCTCCTGTCCCCTTCCAGGATCCACGTGGGGCGTCTTTCAGGAACTCTAGGGTCCGCTGTCTCACCTGCTCCTAGCAGGTGCCTCCAGGTCCTGTGGTGTCTCCCTCGCGTGGTCTGGGCCTGCCTACCTTAGCGTCTGGGGCCTCAGTGCCAGCCCGTGAAGGAGTTGCCCTGCGTCTGCCCTATGCCTCCCTGCTCTGTTCTTCCCTCCCTCCCCTGGCCTGCCGCCCTGGCTGGGAGCTCAGTGCCTTTTTCTGTGCAACTACCTACCCTTGCTCCGAAAACCTGTTCTCAGGAAGGATCTCATAAACTCATTCACTCTCAGGTGTAAGTGACTGATGATGCCTTAAAAATGAATTCCTTCCTGGGATCAGCAGGTGGCATAGTGCTTGGGGCACTGGGCTCCCACGTGACTGACCATGGTTCGAGTCCCAGATCTGGCAGCTTGAAACTCATGTCGGGTGTGTGTGTGCGTGCATGCTCCAAATCCCAAGAGAATGGAGGAATGAGGATTGCAGTGTGGCCATCCCCTCTGTGGGTGACTTCTCTCTCTCTCTTTGTCTCTGTGTCTCCTATAAGCACACACACTATAGCAAAAAATCTCTCTCTAAAAAAAAAAAAAAAGAATTCCTTTCTGTGTACTCACAGGGTACTTGCAGTGTGAGCAGGACCATCGCTTTCTTGGTTCCCCAGTTAAGGTGGCTCTAGCTTGGTGACTCAGAAGTCTAGAGCTACCATACACAGGGCCCGGCCTGCCCTCCCACCCCTACCCCCACATCTTCCCAGTGCCCAGTCCTCCATCCCTCTGTGAGTTGTAGAGCTGAGCCACAAAGAAACTCAGACACATCAAACTGAGAAAGTCACTCTGGTGTCCCGTAAAGTTGCTACCGTAAGGCCTTAATTTAAAACCAGGTGCTAGATAGAATTCTTCCTCCAGTGGACTGTTGGTTTTACTCAGAAGCAGCTGGGGCTGAGAACAGGTGCAGAGCCCCGCCCTCTTCAGGTACCTGCGGACACCTCAGGGCTTCTCAGAACAGGCCTCACAAGGCCCCTGTCCCCGAGCTGGTGGGGTGCAGGCAGCCTGCTTTGCTGCAGCGTTTGTGATTCTGGGTAAAGGCTCCTGTCTCGGATCCCATGGTCAGAGGGACAGAGGCCCCCCGTTGCCCCATCTGTGCAGACTTCCCAGTGCCCTGGGCTGCCCAAGCTGTGACTGTCTGTCCCAGTGAGCTAGAGGTAGTGGGCCCTGAGGTCCTGCCCTGAGCACCCCACCTGCTCCCGAGGCCTCAGCAGGTGCTCCAGCCCCACAGTTGGGTGCTCGAGGACAGAGCACCAGGGCAGAGGGCGTGGGTACCACTCAGAGACTCGGAAGACCTGAGCAGCTCCGGCTGTGCCGCGAACCCAGGGTGTGACCCTGAGACACGCCCCTTCTCTGGGGGCAAGTTGATGACCTCCAGGGACAGCAGATACTCAAGTTCTAAACTCTGGGAAGTCCCCTTGACTGTGAGCTCTTCTAGTAAGCAAAACCGTCCCCACACACTTTTCTTAGGAGAGGCTTCTCCCCTTAGGAGAGGCCACCGAGCTGACTCCTTTGAGGTGGGAGTCTGAGGCCACTTGGGAGGACTGCTGGGTCCTGGGTGCTGGGCTGTTCTAGCAGCTTCGGCTTCAGGTTGACGGGGCCCTCCTCCCTGCACACCCTCCCCAGGTGCCCACTGCACGCAGGCTGCTGAGGGAACAGTGGGGGTGGGTATAACCCCCTGACTCACACATAACCCATGAGGGGGGGTCAGCCCATAACCAAGGAGATGGGGCAGAGGCTGGAGGACCTCAGCTGTGAGATGAAGGATAGCGTGGGGAGGTGGGCTGGTGGGAGGCCTCCTGGAGAAGGTGGCACTTGAGTACCCTCTGCAGTCAGCAGGTCTCCCCGACTCGCCACCCCTTGCCCTGCACTCTTACTCTGCTCCAGAGGCCCTGGGACCCCATGAGTGGCATCCTCTGTGCCTTAAGTTCCCAAGCACCGTGTCAGTGTGTTTCTTCCCATGTTGTTGGACTGTATTTTTTCTTCCCATCTGCCGTGAGCCCAGGGAGCTGGCTTTGTGTCTGTTTGCAAGGACGGGACAACTGCGCCCTGCTGAGCTGTGCTGGGGAGGCTAGCTTTCCCCTTTAGCCCCTTTAACCACCTCAGCGCTCTGAGCTCTGCCCTGCTTAGCACAGTGAGAGGCCTCACGCACGTGGCCCTCCGGTCTTCCCGAGGGGGCCCAGGAGGGATGTAGGAGCCCAGCTCCCTGCCCTAGGCATCCTGCAAGCCAGGTATGGCCTGTAGGAAGGGTTATCCGGCTGTGGAGGAAGTGACACCCCCCTCCCGGAGTTAGGGAGTGTTGGGACAACCTCTCCATGGCAGGGGGCTCCCGGCCAGCACAGAGGAAGGCTGAGGGGGCTAGACTGGAAAGAGGGGCGAGGCTCTCCCACTCCTGCCAGGCTGGTTCCTCATCTTCCCCCTGGAGCTGCTTCCCCGCTCCATGCCTGCCCCTCGGCTCCCTGCAGCCCCCTCCCCCAGGCTGGCTGGCAGGCACGTGGCTCCACTTGCCCTGCAGTGGACTTGCTGGCAGCAGGGAGGCCCACGTGGTGGAGGATAAGCCTGGGGCCGGAGAATCAAGGCCACTGGGCTCAGAAGCCACTGGGGACCGGGGAGGGGACAGCGTCAGCTGAGTGATGGGCAAGAGCCTGGCAGCAGCAGATCAAGGAGCAGGGGGATGGCGGAGATTCTTCCAAGGACACCGGTGGAGGCTGCAGCCTTTAGCTCCGCAGCGGCAGGACCAAGGGGAACACGGGGCCAGGCGTGGGGAGGGGCAGAGGGTGGGTTTGGTGGCTCTCCTCGTCCACGGAAAGGCAGAGCAGTGCGCGAGTCACCAGAGGGCAAGACCTGGAGGTGATCAGGGTTCAGGGCTTGAGGGCACAGGGTGGGTGGGCCTGGTCCAGAGGAGGGCCGTGGCTTCGGGGTCAGGCAGGACTGGATTTGGACCGAGGCAGGGAGGCAGCTGGCCACCGGAGGGCTAGCCTTGCTCCTCTTTCATCTCTGTCACGGGCTGAGCCCAACAACGCGTGGCACCGCACTCAGCTGTGGACACGCGTGTGCCAGCCAGCACAGAAGTCCCTGGCCTTGGGGACCTTCTAGTCTCAGGTGTAGCAGGTCATGGGCCCATGTCACTTGACTTTAAAACCCTGGGAGCGAGCGTCCACGGTCCTCACTGCCCCTCACAGCTCAGCTGCCTGTACAGGAGGGCCACCGTCCTGACGGAAGTTCTGCCTTGATCTGACCTGTAGGGCCGCATGTCCATTCCCCATGAGAAGGGCTTGTCACACGGCTCGGGGACACGGAGAAGACCCCCTTTGCAGATGTGGGCCCTTACCGAGGCCCTCGGAGTTGGACCTGCCCGAGGGTGCCGTCTGTGAGGAGCAGCAGTGACTTGGCCAACACCGCTCCCAGGGCACCTTCCAAGAGCGGCTGTGGACCAGCCCTCACCTCCACCCCCAGGACCTGATGCAGAGGCTCCGGGGTGTCTTGGAGGTGGCCTTCTGCCCCAGCCCTGCTCCCAGCCTGCCCCCCCAGGCCCGCGTGGCTGGCATCTGTTTTATCAGGATTCTCGAGAGGGACAGCTGGTTTGTGTTACACGCCTGTTCCCTGCATATCTGTTCTGGTTTTAAATAGCTTATCTGAGCAGCTGGAGGGCCACATGGGCTTATATGGTGTGGGGTACACGTTCCTTTAGCCTTGTCCCCAGCACCTGCCAAAATA
>NW_006159961.1:393776-416339 GCF_000334495.1 Tupaia belangeri chinensis | reverse complement strand
CCCGTCCCCCCCGCCCCCGCAAAAATAGCAGCCAACCCCCCCCGCCCCCCACTGCCACCCCCGCCGCCCGTCTCCGGCCGCACATTCCTCCCACCGCAGGCTTGGCTCAAAGGGCCCAGCCCACACGCCTGCTTAAAGCCGTGATCGCCCCGGCCTCACCCAGTCCCTGCCCAGGCCGAGTGGACACCTCCAGGACCTGCTGGTGGCTCCTGTTTGAGGTAAGACTCGGACGAGGCCAGGAAAGGACAGCAGAGCACAGGGAGATGCGAGGGTCCTGGGCCCGGGTGCCCTTACCCTGCGTCTGACTGTATCCGCTCTGAGAGACCATTGGAGTTGATGAGAGTCCACAGTCCTCCTGGAGGGGGCCCTCTCTGTGACCCACGATTAGTGCAGGAGAGTGATGAGGACCCTGTTAGCAATGGGAGATGGGATTGATCCTGGATCTGCCACCGAAGATGTGCAGCTGTAGTCTTGGGTGAGTCCCCTTCCGTCCCTGGGCTCGGTTTCTCATCCGTGGAGTGGGCTAGATAATCACTAAATGCCTGCTCCAAATGCAGGACGCCCTGCCCAGCAGGGACTTCCCCAGATGTCTCGGTCCAGGCCAAGGGCCACCTATGTCCCCTTGAGTCTGAGGTAAGTCAACACTGCAGACATAGACGGGTCCTTGTGGTTAAAGGCTCTGAGAACTCGGGGTCCATCCTGGAAGTGATGGGGAATGTCAAGCGTCCAAGGCGGGTCCTGCTGTCCAAGCAGATGTGCGGATCCCACTGAACTCCCTGAGCCGGCCCTATGCCCCTCCCCAGGGTAGAGCCCGGGCTGAGCAGTGCTGGGGCCAGTGTGGACTGAGCCCTCTGGGAGACCCTTTCATGGGGTGGGGGCCCAGCCTGTTGGCACTCAAGGGCTCATCTTCCGTCTAGCTGCCCCTCCCCCTGTCCCTTGCCGGATCTCACCCCAACATGCTCAGTAGGGACAGACGTCACTGTGCCTGGGAGCGACAGAGAAGGATTTGCTTGATTTTCAGCTTCTCCGGCCAGGCTGGGGGAGATTCCAGGAGGGAACACCTGGACTGTGAGGAATTTCCAACATACCTCAGCCTGGTCCAGCAGGAAGACCTCCGGATTCCTCCTCTGACCCTGAATGGGAGGCCCAGGGCTCCTCTGGGCTGAGGAATCTGAGCGGATCAGGTTGCCAGCTCCCTCCTGCCCCCACCTCCATGCCGCCCACCCCCAGCTCTCCTGGGGGACCAACAGCTGCGGGTTTAGGGAGACCCCAGAAGTGGAGGACTTGCGTTCCCTGGAAACCCAGGCAGTTTCTGTGAGCCGGGAGCTCAAAGCCCATCTGCTTTGCAGAGAGGTGGAATGACTGAGGCCACATAGCACCAGCGGGCTGTGACCCACATCTCGTGACGCCCCCAGGCGCGTTCCTGCTGCCTTCTGTTCTTTCATCTCCCTCCCCAAGAAAGGTGACCCCGGTCTCTTGGCTGAGGAAGTCTGCCTCAGGACACTCCAACCTTGCCCCATCCTGGAGCCCCAGCGGCAGCTACGCCTCCCCTTCCTCAGCCCTGCCTTGGCTGGTCCTCTGGGCTGGAGGCCCTCCCCCAGTGCTATTTTAGGAGCAGTAGGGCTCAGAGCTGATGCCCAGAGCTCCTTGTGAACAGGGCCCTCTCCACACTCACCCCACCCCACTCCGGGAGACAGCACGGGAGGACCCTGCCCTGTGGCCACCAAGCTTGTCCCTCACCCCTCAGGACTGGGCATCGCCAGAGCAGATACAAAAGAGCAGCCACCCAAGGCTGCAGTGAGTGCTCAGGCTGAGGAAGTCCCTCTCCTGAGGGGAAGCGGGCGGCAGCTCCCTGAGAACCTCTTAGCCTCAAAGGGGCTGCCTTATGGCAGATATCACCTCATCCCGCCAAAGCACTGGCTCTCTTCAGCCATCCACAGATGGGTCTGGGTGGTCTCAGCCTCTGCAGTGGGATGGGCAGGGGGAAGTGAAGGGGCGGAAGTGAGTGGGCTCTCTGTGCTCGCCTTATGAAGTGGGTCAGAAACTGGCGCTGCAGCCCTGGAGACCCCACGGGGGCGGGGAGGTGGGGTGGAGGGCCCAGGGAAGAATGGGGGGTGGTCTCAGCCGTCATTTCCGATTCTACCCTGCCTCACCTGTCCTTTCTCCTCTCGTAGCCTGACATGGAAATAACAAACATGGGAAGGCAGGGGTGGGGACATTTACATTTCTTTTTCTTTTTTTAAAACTAATTATTTTGGGACCAGCAGTTAGTGTAATGGCTATGTTGCTGAACTCCCATGTAGTCGACCGTGGTTCGAGTCTTGGACCCAGTGGCTTAAACTCACGCCTGGCGCATGTGCGTGCCCAAGATCCCGAGAGGAGAATGGAGGAGAAGGGATTGCAGCGTGGCCATGCCCCCTGGGGGGTGATTTCTCGCTTTCTGTCTGTCTCTCTCTGTCTGGCGAGTGCCCGTGCCCTATAGCAAAAACCTCTCCAAAAATAAAAATAAAAATAAAACAACAACAGAATAAGCAAAACAAACAAACAAACAAAAACAAAAACAAAAAGATAATTATTTTACTTAATTTTATTTATTTACTTATTTTCATTTGACCAGAGAGGGACAGAGCAAGACAGAGAGAGAGGGAGAAAGTGAGAAAGCAAGCTACCAGGTCTGGGACTCAAACCATGGTCAGTCATATGGGAATCCAGTGCTCTTACCCACCATGGCACCTGCCAGCCCCAAGGAGCACGTACATTTCAATAAATTCCATGGTGCCCTGGAGCTGCAGGTGGGAGCTGCACTGCTCTGGCCCAGGAGGGTTGGGCTACAATAGCTATTTGTTGAATGCCTACTTGGCTAAGCTCTTTACAGCAGCTCACATCTGGCCTAGAAGAGAAGCAGTCTCAGAGCACAGGGACCAAGGAGCAGGGAGGTCACTTGACCTTTCAAGGTCCATGCAAATGCATGGTAGAGCCACTTGTCCATGGCCTGTTCCTTTTCATTGCTGAGTAGTATTCCACTTCCCTGGGCAGCCTTGTGCAGTGACGGGTGGACAGGTCATGGGCAGCGGGGTGGGGCTTGTCGTGCTGTGCGTGCTGAATCCGGGCTGATGGCTTCTGCAGACTGGCCAGGTCTGGAAACTTGACCAGTGCTGGACAGTTACATGGGAACGCCCGGGCGTTCTGCAGTGAACGTACCCTGGAACCTGGCCATCAGCTGGCTGCCTGGCTGTGACGTGGTGTCATCGTCTCCCCTTGGCAGGGGAGGGGACAGGCTTTGTGCAGGTCGCAGAGCTAATACAGGGTGGAGCAAGCTTCAGGCCAGGCGCCCTGATCTCTCTCCCACCAGCTCAGAGCTCTCCGGGGAAGGCAGTCCTCTCTGACATCTTTCTCTTTCTGGAGGGGGAGCAGAGGCCATGTCTGACACAGAGGAGGTGACGGAGGAGTTCGAGGAGTGAGTATCTGGGGACTTCTGTGTGAGCACCAGCCCCCCTCCATCCACCCCACCCCTGGTTCACACCCGGATCCCAGGCAGGGCAGCGGCTGGGCCTGTTTTCATTCGAGACCCTGGGGAGAGACTCGTCCCCTCCTTCCCTCTCCTGTACCTCTGGGTTAAGGACGGCAGACCACGACTGGGCGAGTCTGGGAGGTGCAGAGGCTCAGCTGCAGAGTCCGCAGGGCCCACTGGACTAGAAGACAGGCGGCAGCAGAGGGGTCAAGAAACTGGGCCCCTGAGCTGACCCTGCCTGAAACTGATGCAGAGCTCAGCGTCATGACCCCACCCGGACCCCTGCTCTCCCCTGACAGTGCCCTGACCACAGTGCTGTCTTGGAGAGAAGCCGGGGTGGGTGGTAGCTATCTACTAGGGAGCAGGGGACACAGAGCTGTTGCCTTTCTAGATCTTTCTCTCTGATTGCAGGTTAAGACCCACAATGTCAGAAGTAGCCAGCAGGGGTCCTGCTGGAAGGGCCTGTCAGTAGGTGGTAAAGGAATTCTAGGGACAGGGAGTTGGGACTGGACTGGTCGGCAGGCTGGGTAGAGCGGGCAGGGCTCACCTGTGTAGGATCTGGAGCGAGAGGAGCTTTCTAGAAAGGGGCACAGCCTGCGAAAAGCGCAGAGGCGAGAGGAAGGTAGTGAGTGAGCAGACACTGCAGAGGTGGCATCTGCCCGACTGCGGCAGGAAGCCCTAGGCGACAAGAGGCCCAGCTCGGGGGCTCCAGTAGGCCGGGGGAGCACAAGGGGTTAACTTCAGGGAAAGACCAGCATGGGTGTGTGTGCATGTGCACCCTACTGACTGTGTCCCTGTCACACTCAGGGAGCAGGAAGGTAAGCGTGCACGCGTGTGTACCTGTTTGGATCACGGACAGCAGCGTGGTTTGAAACTGACCCCCTCTTCTCTTCCCTCTTGCTGGCCTGGCTTCCTCTTCTGAGCAGAAGACGCTGTGGAAGGTATGCCTCGGGCAGGTGGGGGGCTAGGGGGGAGAAACTCGGGAAAGCGGCCTGTGTGTCCCCGCCCCTCACTGCGGGCTGAGCAAAGGTCCCCCAGTAACGGTGGCTCCCATGTGGGACTCTGTCCTGCGGCTGCTGCTCAGGACTGCGGGCAGACAGCTCAGATCAGTCTCCTCTCTTGCCCTTTTCTTCTAGTAGAATCACCATCTCTTCTAATGAGTTACTTTTTTAGTAATTCAACAGGCCCTGGGCGCCTGCAGGCCACGCCGTGCTTGTGCAAAAATGTAAATGCTCATATAATTAGAACTAGCCAAAAAAGAATACCCCTCTCACCACCACCACCCCACGCTCACCACTCAGCTTGGGCAGCCATCGGCCTAGGGCTGGCCGTCTTTCACCTGTCTTTTATCGCCCCAGCTACTGTGGAACAGACATCTCAAATCCTTCCCAGGCACTGTGCCGCTTTACGCTTTAATATTTTAGTACGAATCTCTAAAAGATAAGCACTATTAAAAAATAATAACCACAAAACCATACCACACCTGAGGACCCTCCCTTTACATGTGTCCTAAATGGATGGGGAGTATGAAAACTCTCGCTGTGAGAAGTTACACAGGTGTGAGGTTTGTCACCGTTCTCCTGCAAAGGCTCGCTGGCGTCTCTCTGGCCCATTAGCCCGGTGCCTCCTCAGCGCTGGGTCCCATGGCTCCCTGAAAGAACACCCCAAGTCTCCTTCCGGAGAGCTTGACACGTGGAATTGACCAGGATACCTCACTCCAGTCCTCGCTCAGCTATCAAATGGCCCCAGATGACTCCCGGACACCTTGAACACCTGCAGCCCTGGCAGTGGGACCTGCTCCATAGGGGGCTCAGCGTCACTCAGCACGGGTGTGGGGGCGTTAGGAGGAGGGTCTCCAGACGAGGGTCTCCATGCGGGTCTGGGGAGAGCTGGGAGGCTCAGTCACTGCTCCTTCTCTCATGCCCTCTGCTTTCTAGGGAAAATAGGGGAGTCCCCTGCACATTTAGGGCTGTCCTGGGGGTGCCTGGCCAAAGAGGAAATGGAAGAGAAATTCACAGGGAAAGCTGGAAGGGGTCATAGGAGTCTCGGTTTTCGAGGAACATCAAAACTATCCGAAATGGCTTTTAAAACATTTTCCTTTTCTTCCGTGAGCGAGAGAGACAGAGATGGACACAGAGAGACAGTGCCCAGGGGTCTCAGTGCCTCTCTCCACCGCCGGCCTTGGTGGCCCTGGATCACACACAGGTGTGCCTGGTATCCTCTGGAGGTCTCTGGATGCGAACCCAGAACCCTCCTGTGTGAGAACAACAGAAGTCTGTCCCTGTGACACTACACGGGTCAATAATGTCTGACATGCCCTTTCGTAGCGCCAGTATAACGAGAGCTATCCAGGGCCAATGAAAATCTATCACGGGCCAGCAGGTGGCATGGTGGTTAGAGGTGCTGGACTCCCACATGGCCAACCACAGTTCGAGTCCTGGACCTGGTGGCTTGCTTTTTCACTTTCTCCTTTTCTCTCTGGTCAGATTAAAAAATAATTATAATAACTGAAGTTAAAAAAAAAAGAATTCTAAAAAAATCTGTCACTTATAAAATGATATAGGAAAACAACTTCTAAGACATCCCTTTAAGAGCTCTGGTTTACTGAGGAAGGATGTACTGTGACAACCAGGACAGACAGTGGGGAGCGAGTGCCACTTTTGCTTGCTGCTTGCACATCACAGCGGGCCTCCTGAGGGAGTGTGACTGCTTGTCCTGGGCTCGCAAGCAGCCAAGGACGGTGTGATTGCTGCTGCTTTCATCAGCCCTGCGTCTCTCTCTCCTCACACTGGAGCTACCAAAGCGACACATCGGAAATTACTTATCCATGTAGTTTTTTTTTTTTCTTTTTTTAAGAGAGAGATTTTTGCTATAGGGCATATGCGCTTGCTGAAGAGACAGAAAGCAGGAAATCACCCCCCAGGGGGATGGTCACGCCACAATCCCTTCTCCTCCATTCTCTTCTCAAGATTTTGGGCACGCACGCACACTCAGCAAGAGTATTTTCTTTTTTTTTTTTTTTAAAGAAATATTTTATTTAACTTTATTTATTTATTTTGGAGAGGTTTTTCCTATAGAGCATGTGCACTTGCCTGAAAGACAGAAACAGACAGAGAGACAGAAAGTGAGAAATCACCCCCCAGGGGGGATGGCCACGCCACAATCCCTTCTCCTCCATTCTCCTCTCAGGATCTCGGGCACGCACGCACACGAGCCCAGCGTTAGTTTAAGCCACCAGATCCGGGACTCGAACTGTGGTCAACTACATGGGAGTCCAGAGATATAGCCATTATGCCAACTGCTGGTCCCTTAACTTTATTTATTTATTCATTTATTTTAATTTGACCAAAGAGGAACAGAGTGAGAGAGAAGGAGAAGGTGAGAAACCAAACTGCCAGGTCCAGAACTTGAACCGCAGTTGCCCCTGTGGGAGTCCAGTGCCCTTCACTACCATGCCACCTGCCAGCTACCCCCAATCCTGTGCGAGTATTAAGCTGCCAGGTCCAGGACTTGAACCAGGTTTGACTCTGTGGGAGTCCAGCGATGTAACCATTATGCCATCTGCCAGTCCCTCCAAGTAGTTTTATAAGTGAGAGTTTGTTGCCCTCCCACACCTGCTGTGTGGGTGATCCTCGCAGGGCACCATGCTTCCGCTGTGCCACTGTCCGGCCCCTGAAATATTTTTTGAATAAAAAATCTAGCTGGTGGAACCAGCAGATAGTGTGGTTAAAGAGCTGGATTCCCACATGGTCGACTGAGGATCACGTCTTGGACCCAGTGGCTTGAAACTCACGCCAGGTACGTGTGCGCTTGAGCCCGGGATCCCAGGAGGAGAATGGAGGAGAAAGGATTTGTGGCGTGGCCATCCTCCCTAGGGGGGTGATGTCTCGCTTTCTGTCTCTGTCTCTCTAGCGAGTGCACGCGCCCTATAGCAAAATTTTCTCTCTCAAAAAGAAAAAAAAAATCTAGCTCGTTCCAGCACCTGCTGAGTTTCCTGCACAGAGCAGCCTCCGGGCCCTGTGGCGTCTCTGTGCTCTGGAGGTTGAAATTCTGGGCCTCCCTTAGAGGGGCGCCTTCCTTCCACAGGCCAGGCGAAGCCCCCGGGGCCAGGCTGTCCAGTGAGGCATTCTGCAGTGTGACTCCTGGAAAAACCAGAGATGATTAGAGAGAAATCCTATAGGCTCATCAGGGCAGGAAATGGGGTAACTCGATGGGTGCGATTGCTCCCCACTTTTGTACTTTAGTAGGAGGGAGGCCAGGCTCTGTGGTCCTGAGGCAGGCAGTGGCTGCCAGTTCCCCCGTACCCGATGCTCCCCACGTGCCGGGCGCCTGCTGGCCACGCCGTGCTTGCTGGCTGTGTCCATCCCCACGCATGTGGCTGGGGAATGCGTGTTTCTGTTGTGCCAACCAGCTTCGGGACTGAGCTGTGAGGTTGGGTGGCTCGGAAGTGGTGGCTTGGAAAGTGGCACTCAGGCCTAACTCTCCACACTGCCGTGCTGGCCCCGGGCTCCCGCCTAGGTCTGCCCACCCCAGACTAACCTGTCTTGCTTCTCCCCTCCGCTGCTGCCACTGCCCGGCGTTAGAAGAGGAAGACTGGAGAGAGGACGAAGACGGTATATGGCTTCTCCTTCGTGTGCTTTCTGCTCCCTGCTGTCCCGAGGGCCAGTCAGCTGGGGGCCCTGCATGGGGCAGTGTGAGCAGTGGCAGGTGCGGGGTGAGCGGTGGGGAGCTGTGCTGCAGGTCAGGTGTTCCCGGCCCTGTCTCGGAGGCCCTGCATGGGGCAGTGTGAGCAGTGGCAGGTGCGGGGTGAGCGGTGGGGAGCTGTGCTGCAGGTCAGGTGTTCCCGGCCCTGTCTCGGAGGCCCTGCATGGGGCAGTGTGAGCAGTGGAGGGTGCGGGGCGAGCGGTGGGGAGCTGTGCTGCAGGTCAGGTGTTCCTGGCCCTGTCTCGGAGGACCAGAGCCGCAGCTCCAGTTCGTCCCCTTTCCCTGGCTTCTGGTTCTTGCCCTGGGCTGGGCCGTCTCCCAGGCTGCTCTGGTGCAGAGGGGACCCAATGTCTGGAACGCGTGTCCCCATACTTAGTTCGGCACACGTCAGGGCTCCATGCGGGACCCTCCCCAGGAGCTGGGCCATGCCCAGTAGAGTGACCAGGGGTTGAGGGGCCTGAGACAAAGTGGTCCGAGGAGCAGCTGGGGGACTGGAAACGGCAGAGGGGAGGTGATGTCGGCCTTCAGGTGTGCGCTGCCAAGGCAGGGCCTTGGGATAGGGCTGGGGCTTGCTTTTAGAAAGACCTCCCCGGTGATGTCCCGACGCAGACGGCAGAGACGACAGGAGAGGAAGTGAGCTCCCATCAAGGGGACATTGCATGGCCACTGGGTAGGGCGGGGGTGTTGTACAGAGAAAGGAGCCACCAGATGGCCTGGGGTGGGTTCCATAGCGGGCCCTGTCCATCCTGGCCGGCCCTGTACTCTCATGCCTTCTGGAAAGATCTCTTTTTCAGTAAGGCTCCTGCGAGGATCAAAACAGGGCCATCTCCAGGCTTCAGAGAGGACACAGGCCCAGGAAAGGTGTTCAGAGAGGGTGGAGGCAGAGGGAACGGAGGCCGGCCTCTCTCCCATTATGGCCTCTTCCTCTGGCCTGAGGCCTTTTCTTCTCCCTCTGCTTGCCAGTCTGTCAGTCATGGAGCATCACTAAGCACTCCCTACAGGCAGAACTGTGGGTCAGGCGTCATCCTGTCTTCCTGATCTGTCTGTCTGTCTATTCTAAGTGTCTGACAGGGTGGGGTCCCCATCCCGCCAAGCAAGTGGATGAAAGTAGAGAAATCCAGCCCACTTCCCGGAGATGTTGGACCCTCCTCCCCCCACCGTCTGCTGCTCTGGGTTCTCCTTGATATGGACGTGGGCCCACAAACTGGGCAGAACTTTGGGGTAGAAAGTTGGGGAATGGAGCGGGGTTCATACCAGCAGGGAGGTTATCGAAGAAAGAGCTAGGACAGGCAGAGGGTGGCAGACAGACCTCCCCCTCTGCAGGCCCTCCAGCAATGAGTCCTTGGGATCCCCTCCTTGGTGCTGCCCGGGGCACCCACCACACCTTAATGTGCCTCACCTCCCTGATTTCTGGCCCTCCCTGTGGCCTCCAGGTAGAGACCAGGTCTCCATGTTCAGAAAGCCCAGTTCTGATTCCCAAACTCCGGGAGGCAAGTTTAGAACAGGACTCCCCCAGGCCTGACCAGGGGTCCTGCTGTGTTCCTTCCACACGTTTTCTGTAAAGGAACAGACAGTAAATGTCCCCAGCTCCACGGGCCGAGGAGTCTGGGTCCAGCCCCTCTGCTCTGCCAGGTAGCAGGAAGACCTGCGGCCAATACGCAGAGGGAAATGTGGCCGCATCTGGGAAGCCTTTATTTCTAGACAGTCTGTGGTGGGGCCTGGCCTTTGGGCCTAGTCGGCTGACTTGTGGTTTAGACCAGGAACTGAGCAGGCCCCTGTCATTCATATGGGTCACCTCGAAAGAACCTGAGTGCTGTCGGCCTGGCTCTGTGGCTCCTGCCCGTGGGCTGCCCTGGGGGCTGGGAGCTGGGGGCTGGGGGCTCACTGTGTCTGGCTCACCCTCCAGGGCAGGAGGAGGCAGCGGAAGAGGACCCTGAAGGTGGGGCTGAGGCTGAGGCTGAGTCCGAGGAGACCAAGGCAGAAGGTAGAGCTCTGAGTGTCCGCAGGGGCTGGGGGTGGGGCCGGCGAGAGCCCCAGAGCCATTCCTGGGTGGTAAGAAACCCTCCTGGTCATGCATTTCAACTCCTGCATCCACTTCTCCTGTCTGGTCTGGGATTCAGCCCTCAGTTGTCCAATCAATGGCAGTGCTTCTTTCCTGTCAGGCAGGGTCTTGACCCAGGGACACCGAGGTGCAATTAGGCAGCTCCCTAACCCCGTAAACTGGCGGGGTGCACCTTGGTTAGGGCCTGTCTGTGCAGAAGGCTCTGAGGGCAGGGCCCAGAATTCGTGCTCAGAACAAGGACCTTGATCCGTTTCTCCTGTTTTCTTTAAAAGATGGACCAGAAGAAGCTAAAGAGGCTGAAGGTAAAGACCGTCGGACATAGGAGAGAAGCTTGCGGTGGCCAGGGGACCCTCAGAGCAGCTTTGGGGAGACTGCCTACAGGACTCCTGCAGGGAGGTGGGGAGGGGAGGCCGAGCTTGTGGCATTCATAAGGTCTGAGACGCTGAGCTCCGAACCTCTGCCTACCTCGCCCCAGAGCTGCCTTGGTACTTCCTAGTGGGAGAGGGGACTGGGGTCTGGTGTCCGGGTCTGGGCAGGGCAGCAGGACCCAGAGGTCATGTCTACGTGTACGCTGCTGGGGCTCAGGCGAAATCCCTTGTAGCCCAGCAGACAGTCTGGGTGCAGGGTGGGCACAGTGTTGATTGTCATGGCTGTCATGTGCAGCCCTGTCCAGGGTGCCAGGTGGTCCCAGCCAGGCATCCAGAGGGAGGGGCAGCCAGCTGGCTGGGAGCCTTGTCCGCCAGCTTCCCGGCCCTGTGGCCACTGGGAGGCCCAGGGGCAAAGGCCTGGAGGAGAGCCTAGGGCCAGGGTTCCCAGAGCTGTGAAGCCCAAGGGAACAAAGCTGCCTTGGCCAGAACTGGAGAAGGAGAGGCGGCCCGTAAGTCCACTCTGTTGTGCCCTGCCAGGACCCAGCTGTCCCTGAGACGTTCTCCTGGGGGGTGGGGGTGGGGTGGGTGCTTGCAACCTGCTGCCTTCATTCTGGGTGCTACTGGAGTCAGGGGTCCCCAGGCCGGGATCCCACTGTGTAGATGGGGAAATGAAGGCCCCACGTGCTCATCCCTGATGGACTGGTGCCAAGTCTCGGCCCTCCTGACCCGTCACCTTTCTCCCCTCCAGACGGCCCAGTGGAGGAGTCGAAACCCAAGCCCAGGTGAGTGGGTGCGGAGGGCCAGGAGGGAGGCCGACGGGGACAGTACAGGGGTGTGGCAGGGGGAGCAGGCCTGGGCTGGAGCTGCGGCAGGCACAGCTGGCCATGTGCCGTTGTGCGGTTGTGTACTGCACAGAGATCTCTGCCTCAGGGGAGCCTGGGGGCCGAATTCTCCCCACACTTCACTGCACACTGTGCACCCGCGGCTCTGTCTGTCCAGAGAGAGGAGATGGACTAGCTGCGGCCTGGGCACCCCCTTCCCCTACCCATGGGTGGGATGGCCAGAGCACCTTCCTTGGGGCTAAGGTGGGACCTGGAGTAAAGGGAAATGTCTTTAGGGGAGCCGAGTGATGAAACCATGCCGACCTAGGAGAGTTGCAGAGGGTGGAGCAGGACAGCTTGGCCCCACACAGGTGAACCGCACCTGCAGGTGGTGGGTGTTGAGTGGGTTGGGGAACAGGGAGCATCTCCTTAGCCTGCCAGCAGGGGGCGCCTCAGCATACTCGCAGGTGTTTTCCCATCTGATGAGACCTGAGCCCCGCCCAGCCCAGACCACCGCAGTCTGTCCATCTGACCATCTGTCCAGCACCTCTCCCTCCTTGGCCATTTGCCTGTGCGCTGCATTAGCTCGTTTTGGCTCTGCACACACCTGAGGGCAGATGGGAAAACCAAGAACCAGAGACCCACCCAAGCCTGGGGTCATGCACGAAGCGTATGTTGGGCCCAAGGCGCAAACCACAGGTCTCCAGGGTTCACGGGGAACTCTGTGGGGTCAGCCACAGGGATCTGGAGTCGGACACGTATGCATCTTCTCACTTCTCTGCTTCCCGCTGTGTGCTCTGAGCAAGGCCCACGACCTCTCTGAGTTCTAGTTTGCTTAAAAGAGACCAGTGCGACCTTCCTCATGGAGCGCTGTGAGGACAACGTGACAAATGTGGCAGAGCTTGTGTTCCCAGATGCCAGGCAGGCAGCAGGACTCCTGACGTGAACATCAGTGAGAATGTTACTGGGTTTCTGTAGGAGGAAGGGCCCTGCCTGCCCTAGACACCCCGACCCCAGGGCCAGAGTGGGGCTGTCTCGTCAGTTCTGTTCCTCTCTGACAGGCTGTTCATGCCCAATCTGGTGCCGCCCAAGATCCCCGACGGAGAGAGAGTGGACTTCGATGTGAGTGGTGGCTATGGGTAGAGCAGGCCAGGCCTGGGGGTGGTCCAAGGGCCCGGATGGAAGGAGACCTATGGCTTGTAACCTGTGGCCTGTGGCTGGAGGCAGTGGACAGGCAGGATGGGGCTCAGATGGGCCAGGCTGGCTGCTAGCCCTTAAGCAGAGTCCTGGAGTCAGGCCATAGCTGCCCTGTCCCAGGCCCCACTGAGTAGGGGAGTGTCTAGCCCACCTGTTTCCCCCCATCCTGCACCCGCTGGAGCAGCCGCTGAGCCCTGGCCTGCCCACAGGACATCCACCGGAAGCGCATGGAGAAGGACCTGAACGAGCTGCAGACGCTGATCGAGGCTCACTTTGAGAACAGGAAGAAGGAGGAGGAGGAGCTTGTCTCCCTCAAAGACAGGATTGTAGGTGTCAAGTCTCCCATCCAAATGCTCCCAAGGACCCCTGCCCTCCACCCCGTCTCATTAGGCCCCACCTCCTCCAGGCAGCCTTCCTGGGAGTCCCTGACCCTGTTAGGAGTGGGCTGTCCTTCAGGAACCTGCTAGATGGCTTCTTGGGGTCCCTTTTCTCCCTGCCAGACTGGCCATTGCTGGATGGCAGGAACTGAGTCTCTTTCTGGTCCCTGCAGGCCCTGGCTGTGGAGTGACAGCTCAGAAGCCTGCTGTCTCGCCCACTGGGCATGACTGCCCTGCTAAAGCAGGGGGCATGGTGGGCCTGCAGGGCCCCAGGTCCATCCACAGGGCGGTGGGGAGGTTGCCTGGATTTCTTCTCTTCTCCCCACCCAGCAGCTCTGGCTGGCAGCTGGGGACATGACTTGTATCCATCTTCGAGCACAGCGCAGCTGCCGGGGCCAGGACGGGTGTGGGCACAGTTCTCTTAGGAGACAGGAGGGGCCTCCCGACATTCCCAGTTCTTGAGGAGAGCCTCTCCGTGAGCGGTCGAAGGGGCTGCCCTCTCAGCCAGAACACTCTCCTAGGAGGCCCGCCTGTGGGTGCCTTGGAGGAAGGGCTTCACTGCCCTGGGGCTCTGCAGAGAAACCCCTGTGCCCAGCACCTCTGGTGACACCTTGTCTCGGTGCCCACTGGGCGGCTTGGCTGTTTCCCTGCAGGAGAGGCGGCGGGCTGAGCGGGCGGAGCAGCAGCGCATCCGGAGTGAGCGGGAGAAGGAGCGGCAGAACCGCCTGGCTGTGAGTGACCCGCTTAGGCCAACGGAACCCCTAGGGCGCTCCCACCCCTGCAGGCCCCCAGCCCCGCCATCATCAACATGGATTCAGCCAGGACCCAGCCAGCGTGGGGCATCGTCCTGGCTCTGATGGTACAGGAGAGAGCGAGACCGAGGGGCCCCAGTGCCTGGTCCCTCTGAGCTCAGCTTCTGTTCCTGTTACCAGAGACAGAGAGACAGAGAAGGGTGTGGGAAGAAAGCACTTCCCCAAGGTCGTGTGGTCACACCACAATCCCTTCTCCATTTCCCCATCCCGTGGGGACTTGGGGCACTCCCATGTGCAGACACACACACGTATACACCTATACATGAAAGCCCAGCCTGGTGTTTAAGCCTCAGGGTCCGGGGTCTGAACTACGGTCAGCTACGTGGGACACAGGGCCGGCCCTGAACTTGTCATTCTAAAACCCACGAGGACTCGCTTCTCCCCAGTACAGGCTACCTGGGGACTGAAGGCCCCAGAGTCCTCTTTCTGCACAGCGGCTGGCAGGGGGAGGGTCCTTGAGGGCAGAAGTCTTCCTGGGGAGGTCCCAGCTCACGGCTGAGAGTCAGGACTTCATCCTCTCGCTCAGCCACCCTTCATTCACTCAGTAGCTCCGGGCCCCGGCCGTGTGCTGGGGCGCCCTCAGAAAGCTCCTTGCGCAGCAGAGAGAGACCGGGATCTCCTATACAGACCACGGCTGCAGCCTGAGTCGGCTTCCCACCCTGCTCCTAATTTGCTCTCTTCCTCCCCCGTGACAATCAGGAGGAGAGGGCGAGGCGGGAGGAGGAGGAGAACAGGAGGAAGGCTGAGGATGAGGCCCGGAAGAAGAAGGCGCTGTCCAACATGATGCATTTCGGAGGGTACATCCAGAAGGTAGGTGGGGGTGGGGAGGTGCGCCCAGAAGAGCAGGGAGCCCCCTGCAGCAGGCGGCCTGTAGGCTGGACCCAGGAAGAACTCCCAGCCCCATGGGCAGGAACTGCAGCTTCCTCTGCCCCAGCCCAGCTCTGGCTCTCAGCCTGCCTGGGCTCTCACCACGAGGGGCCTGCAGGGGTGGGGGCTGCTGGTGGGGCTGGGCACCAAGCCCTCCCCACCCTCCCCAGCTGCCGCACTGCCCAGGGCCCCCACAGTGGCTGGGGGCCCCTACAAGGAGCCTGTCCTTTTTTTTCCGGCGCTGCCACGACAGCTTTGCAGCCTGCTGCCCACTCCCAGGCTGTTTGCCCGCCGGGGACTGGTCCCGCACCCCGACCTTGAGCAGTCAAGCGCGCTAACAAGGAAGGCATCCCTGCGCTCCGTGGTTGTGTGGCTTTGTCCTGGGAACTCACCGTCCGGTCCTTACATGTCTGTTCCTCTCCTGGAGACCCCACCTCAGGGAAGAGGGCCTGGGAAATAGATCCTCCATGCAGTGGAGGGACCAGACGTCGCCTTTGGTTTCCAAAGTCCCCGCTCTGCCACCCTGCCCTGCCCCGCAGTGTCTGCACCAGCCAAAGGTGTGGCCTGGGCCTGCGGGCAGCGCACAGACTCGTGCTGGTGGGCCAGGCTGCCTGCAGCCGGTGTCTGACCGTCATCTTCTCCCCCGTCTCTCGGCCTCTCTGCCTGTGCCTGCCTTCTCTCTGTCTCTGTCACGGTCTCCGTCTTTCTCTCTGAGTCTTTCTGTCATGGTTTCCTGGCTTAGCAAGCCCAGGTGGGTACCAAAACTTCAAACCCTCTCCTCCCCGTACTTGTACTTTCGGGGAGCTTCCTGGGCAGGGAAGGTGCTTTCTGGAGGGGAGGAGGGTCGAGCCTGGGCTGTGTGGGGAGGAGGGAGCCCTGAGAGAGAGGGGTGAGCTGGGTAGGCCAGGGAGGAAGGGCTAGAGTGGCCGACCTTGTGCCACCTCCGTTTCTCTGGGAGCCCGGGCAGTGGATAGTGTGGAGAGTCGCGGGGTCAGGAGGAAAGGAACCTGGTCCTTCTGTGGGCCTCAGCCCTCTCTCCAGAGGGTTCTGGGAGGGTTAGGGGTCAGGCTGGGCAGTCCCTAGCCAGTTCTCCCTGCTTACCACTCTTCAGACGGAGAGGAAAAGTGGGAAGAGGCAGACGGAGCGGGAGAAGAAGAAGAAGATTCTGGCAGAGAGGAGGAAGGTGCTGGCCATTGACCACCTGAATGAAGATCAGCTGAGGTGGGGCCAGGAGAGGGCGCCCCTGTGGGGGTTGGAGGGTCTGACAGAGGGCATTTCTTGATATAGCCACCAGAGGGCGCCACCACCCCATATATTTTCCCAGGGCCCGTTTGGTGGGATGGGTGCCAGGCTCCTGCAGGTCAGGCATGCTCCAGCCCAGCCTTTGCTAGTGGGCCAAGAGAACAGAGCAGGCGCCTCTAGTGGGCCAAGAGAACAGAGCAGGCGCCTGACCCCCTGGGCTTCAGCTCCCCTCTTGCACAGAAGTGGTGGGGAGGGGACTGAACAAGAAGCTGGGCAGTGCCAAGGCTCTCTCCTTCCTCCATGTTCTCAGAACTTTGCCCTGACAGCCCCTGGGATCTGCTCCTGAGCACTGGGCACCATCCGCAGGGAGGGCTGGGGGCACCCTCGCAGACCTGGAGGTGGGAAGGAGGGCTGGGCCTCTGGGGCAGGGCCCGCCTATGGAGTAAAGCCCACAAGGGCCCTTTCCCGGGGCCCCTCACCTCCTGCTGCCCCTGCCACTCCGCGGCGCAGGGAGAAGGCCAAGGAACTGTGGCAGAGTATCTATAACCTGGAGGCTGAGAAGTTCGACCTGCAGGAGAAGTTCAAGCAGCAGAAATACGAAGTGAGCCCACATGCCATCCTGTCCCACGCTTCCCGCTATGTCGGGTCTCAAGTGGCAGCCTGGCCCCTTCCCCGCCCTCCCAGCCCCTCGCCTCGTGCCCCTGCCAGTGCTGGGCCACCACCAGTGCCCAGTGCCCTCCTGCTCCTGTCCTGGGGCTGCTCTGAGCCCCTTGGGCCCCACCGCAGGCCTGGGCTTGGACTGAGTGAGCTCTGACCGCGCTCCTCATCTCCCACTCTGCAGATCAACGTCCTCCGGAATAGGATCAACGATAACCAGAAAGTGTACGTATCCGAGGTCCTTTCCTGGCCCGCCTACTGCCTCCTCGCCCACTGTCGGCCTTCTGCTCCTCGCTGGGGGCTCTGTGCTCCCACCTCTTCGTCCCCTCCTCCAGCCCACAGGCCTCCCCGGGGCTCCTCTTCCCCTTGGCGGCTGATACCTGGTGGGAATGGCATGCAGGACCTGGGATGTGCCCAGAGGCAGCTCCAGGCCGCTCCTCTCGAGCTGTGGCACTGCCCGCCCTGCCCTGACCACTGCACTACCCTGCCCCGTGTCCCATCTCACTGGGTCCTGCTTCCTTCACAGCTCCAAGACCCGTGGGAAGGCCAAAGTCACCGGGCGCTGGAAGTAGAGGGAGCAGCGTCTGCCAAGGCTGGGCCTTCTCCCCAAGAGCTGCTCCTTGCTCACATACTCGCCCTGCACCCCACAGCTCCAGGCCTAGCACCTCACCTGCCCCCACGCCCCACCTTGCCAGTAATAAAATGCCCCACACTGAATGACATTTCTTTTAAAAAATAATTATTTTAATTTTATTATTATTAATAGTATTTTACTTTGCTATAAGGCACACACACTCACCAGAGAGAGATAGAGAGGGAGAGAGAGAGAGGGAAATGAGAAAGCAAGCCTCCAGGTCTGGGACTTGAACCATGTTCAGCCATGTCAGAGTCCAGCACCCCAACCAGTAGGCCACCTGCTGGCCATGTAAATGGCATTTCTGCCACTTTCCCTGAGAAGGAAAGCAACTGAGGCAAGACCCTGGTCTCCCTGGGGTCAGGGCTGACATTGGCGCTTCAGGATGCAGGCCCAGGGGTCTTCCAAGAGGGCATGAGTTTCCCCTGCCCAGTCCCCTGGCTCCAGCCTCCCGCTGGGAGAGGGCAGGAGGCCCGGGAGTGCAGGCACTGTTTCCCCTGCCCAGGAGGGAGGTGCCAATAGCTAAGGGCTGTGATTTTAGCTGCCGTGAGTCACCTCACATGGCACATGGGGAGTGGGGACGGAGCGTCCTCTGCGTGAGTCAGTCCTGGGGAACAATGGAGGCCTCTTTGGAGGGCTCTTGTTTTCTTCCTCCTCGTGGCCTGGCTTGGGAACCAGGCGTCTGAGGGACAGGGAGCCCGGCGGGAGGAAGGAGGGCTGGTTTCATTGGGCAGAGTTTCGGGCCAGAGCTGCCCAGAGCCTGAGTTTGTCTGGGCGCCTCCGTTCCCCCCTTCTCATGATCTGTGCGTCCTCCGGGGCCCTGAGCTGGAGAGGACAGCGTGGCGGCTTGGATTCCAGTTGGCAGAGGACGTGGAGATACAGTAGGATGGGGAGCACCTGCCTCAAAGCTCTGCAGCGCGAGTCCCCGAGTGGGCAGGTTCTCTGGTGCCTCCACGCCCAGTCGCTCACCCCACTCTCAGTGAGTCTGGGAGGCTTCTCCACCTCCCAGGAGGGGCGGGTGGAGTCGGGCCTCCCTGTCGAGCTTGCGCCCTGTGTCACATCATGGCTGTCACAGCTGTACTGCCCAGGACCACGCAGTGTCACTTCCCTGCTCCTGTGGGCGTCGCCCCTCGTGCTCCCAGGAAACAGTAGGGGCCCAGTCGTCCTGTGCTGTGCGCCAAGAACAGCGACAGATGCAGTGACACAGTCGGAAAGGGGCGGTCCCGCGTGACCAGGAGGGGCTTAGCCTGCTGTGTGCGCGGAGGTGTGCCGGGCTGCGTCTCTGTGCCTGAGTCCTCCCGTCTAAGCCATGGGATTCTCCCGACGGGTAACTGAAGTAGGGTGTGTGAACTCGGAGCACGGCAAGTGTGAATCGCGTTAGCCTGGGTGCTGCTAGGAGACATTAGCAGCCTTTCTTGAGGGCTGGGGTCTTGGAAGCTGGGGTCACCAGCCTCAGTCCGCATCCTGTGGAGGGTATGGCTGGTGGAGGTGCTGCAGGCCTCTCTGTCCTGCTCCCTGACCAGGCCCTGGTGCTGCTGCAGACCAGCCCTGTGCCCAGTGGCCGGGGGTGGGGTGGCAGAACTTGCTCTCAGGCCAGCTTCCGCCCCTGCCTCTGCAGCCTGGTTTCTGGAAAGGGTGGGGCTGGGCCTGAGCTCCCCTGGGACCCACCCTAGTGGGAGAGGGCTGGGCTCGGGGCAGGCCCAGGCTGGGGTGCAGAGAGACCAGGCAGGGCTCCATTTTCTTACCCGTGGCTGTGGGTACATACCCCGCCCCTCAGGAAGCCCACTCTGCCCTGACACTCTCCCGGGAGGAGGACAGAGTGAATCAGGGAACATGCTCTGATCTGGGGACACTCCCCCTTCTCCTGTGCCACACACCCTCCTGCGTTTCTGCCCCCGTGCGTAAAGACGCACATTCGCCCCGGCTGAGCACCGCGGTCCACGGGTCCTGTCCCAGGTTGCAGATGAGGAAGCTGAGGTTCCGAGAGTGGAAGCACCACGCCAGGGACTAGTCAGTAAGCAGTAAGCTGATATTTGAACCCAGTTCTACTTGAGTCTAGAATCAGGCCTCCTCCCAATGCATAGACCTAGTAGATTGAGGATCCCCCTAATCTCCCCAAACTGCAGTGCCAGGGCCAGAATGACAGCCTCCACAAGCTGCCAGGGGCGAGCCCAGGTCAGGGAGTGCCCGCATGAGTACAGGGGCTCCCTCTGCTCCTTCCTGCCCCTGCACCACCCTAGAGAACAGCAACCCCCTTCCAGCAGCCTCTGACTGGCAAGGCTGGGACCCAAGAGGGGGTGAGGTGCTATATCCAGTCCAGGAAGCCAGCCTGGAAGTGGTGTTGAAGGGCCTTGGCCCAGGGTCCTGTTCAGGGAGCAGTCACTTAGTCCACACCTTCCTCCTTCCAGGGGTAATTACAGCCCGTTCTGGGGCCCAGAGTAGCTGGGGGGGACCTCAGGATTGTGTGCAATGGCCCCAATGACCCGTGGCTCTGCAGTCAAGTCTCAGGAGGTCCTGGTCTGGACACCAGCAGGACTGCCCTGGGTCCAGGGGCGGGCTGCTGGAGGTCCTGACATCCACCTCTACCCTTATTTTCTTTTCTTCTTCGTCTTCTTCTTTGTCTTCTTTTTTTTAATAGAGGTTTTTGCATGCGCTCACCAGAGAGACAGCAAGAGACAGACAAAAACCAAGGATCACTCCCAGGGGAAATGGCCATCCCTCAATCCCTTCACCTCCATTCTCCTCCCAAGATCTTGGGCATGCACGTACATGCACCCTGCATGAGTTCAAAGCCGTAGAGTCCGGGACTCAAACCATAGTCAGCTATGTAGGAGTCCAGCAACTTAACCATTACGCCATCTGCCGGTCCCTCCACGCCTACTTTCTAGCCAGGTGGAGCAGGGTGCTTTCATCTTCCTCAGATGTCCCAACCTCCACTCCGTAGTGCCCTTTGCTAAGAGGTCCTCTCTTCCTCCCTGCCTAGCCGGGGTCTCCCCATCTCTTGGGGTTTTGAGTAAGTCTTTCCAAGAAGTCCTCCAGCACGTCATGGGCTCTTGTGGGGGACCCCATACTGCTGGTGATTCCCAGAAACCGGGTCTGAGAGCCCAGCCTGCCCTCCCTGGCACTGTTACCGGCCTCAGCCCCACCCACCTGCTCATCCCAGGTTCTTAGCCCCACCCCACCATCTGCGGGAATTTAAATTGCTCTCAATTGAAGACTAAGGAGAAAAATGTTTCCACACTTGTGCAAAGCACCCAGCCCGCGGGGGAGCCCCGCCCAGCGGCCTGCACTCTCAGAGGGCTTTGGTCACACAGGTCACACCTGCGGCGCGCCCAGATCCCAAAGCAGTTTCCCCGCAGAGGCAGGCCTGGGCGACGCAGACAGCGGGCTGCTCTTCAGGAACGTGTGGGCGGGGCGGCAGCGCTGGGGCGGTCTTGGGCCCAGATCCGCTGAGATTGTGCTGGGCTTGCAGAAAGGCAGGCGGGGAGACCTATCTAGGACGACCTGCCTCATCCCTCTGCTCCCCACCCACTCACAACCTGCCAATTCCCAGAAGCACCGGACTCAGGACCCAGGCTGGTAAGAGTGCAAGGAGAAGGTTATTTCTCTACTTGGGGGTAGCGGAGGAAGAGGAATTTTTCTTTCTGAACTCGACACAGAGACTCCTCTGACCTCTCCCGCCGGCTCAGGCTCGAGTGAAGCGGCGCGCGGTGGATTCTGCTGGGAGGCCCTGGACATTACTGAGAAGCCAGCTGGATGATAAGACTGATGACCAATATTGGGCACCTGTTGTATGCCTGGCGATGTGCTATGTCATTAACACACACCCGCAGCTGCAGTACCGCCCCAGGTTAGGCAGGTCCTATGGAAATAACTGCGTTTACAACAAGGAAACTGAGGCTCAGAGAGGGCTGGTGATCCATCCGAGGCCATCCAGGGCAGAATCCTGATTATTCTCTATATGAATTTCTTCTTCTTTTTTTCTTAGGGAGATTTTTGTTATAAGGTGCATGCACTTGCCAGAGAGGCAGAGAGACAGAAAATGAGAAATCACCCCCCCCTCCCCGGGGGGGATGGCCTTGCTGCAGTCCCTTCTCCATTCTCCTCTCTGGGTTTTGGGTACACTCACAAGTCACTGGATCCAGAACTTGAACTATGGTAGGAGTCCGGCGTCTTAGCTGCTCTGCTACCTGCTGGCGCTCTGTTTTCTATATGATTTTAAAATTACTTCCATGGGACACGTTCTACCAAAAAATCAAGTATCTGATACAAACCAATAAGCATTTTCAAGAAATGGCTTCTGGGGAACCAAGCAGTTAGCGTAATGGCTATGTCGCTGGACTCCCACGTAGTCGACCGCGGTTCACGTCCCGGACCCGGTGGCTTAAAACTCACGCCGGGCGCGTGTGCGTGCGTGCCCAAGATCCCGAGAGGAGAATGGAGGAGAAGGGATGGCGGCGTGACCATCCCCCCGGGGGGGTTTATTTCTCGCTTTCTGTCTCTCTGTCTCTCTCTGTCTGTCTGGCGAGCGCACGCGCCCTATAGCGAAAACCTCTCAAAAAAAAAATTAAAAAAAAAAAAAGAAATGGCTTCTGTTATTTAGTCAACAAATATTTGAATAATTTTTTATTATAATATAGGGGAATCTTCAGAAAGGCCATGAAAACCAGGTGTTAGGAAAATCCCGCATGAACTGCATGGATTTTTTGCACCAAAATAAACTCATACTTTAATTTTGTTTTTCTACACACTTTTTTCTTCTTTTATTTCTTTTTACATTTTTCTGCATTTATTTTACATATCGAAAAATTTTTGCTCATACTCCGTAGTTCTTGATAGTTAATAAACGACTTTCAAAATTTCAGAATACTGAATTTTAAAGATAATGCTCAAAATATTTCTTATAATTTGGAACCACTGGCTGGTGTAATGGCTATGTCGCTGGACTCCCATGTAGTCAACCATGGTTCGAGTCCTAGACCTGGTGGCTTAAACTCATGCCGGGCATGTATGCATGTGTTCTCAAGAATCTGAGAGGAGAATGGAAAAGGGATTGCGGCCATCCCCACCCCCACCCCCCGCCCCCCAGGGGGAGGAGATTTCTCGCTTTCTGTCTTTCTGTCTTTCTGGCAAGTGCATGCGTCCTATAGCAAAAATCTCTCAAAAAAATATTTCTTATAATTTTGTTTGTGACTCTATAACAACAGAGACAGTATGGTTTTAAATGTTCTTTTTTTTTTTTTTGAGAGATTTTCACTGTAGGGCGCGTGCACTCGCCAGACAGACAGAGAGAGACATAGAGACAGAAAGC
>NW_006159961.1:373012-393341 GCF_000334495.1 Tupaia belangeri chinensis | reverse complement strand
TAGGACGTGTGCACTCGCCAGAAAGACAAAGAGAGGCAGAGAGACAGAAAGTGAGAAATCATCCCCCAGGGGAATGGCCACGCCACAGTCCCTTCTCCTCTATTCTCCTCTCAGGATCTTGGGCACACGCGCACACGTGCCCAGCTTGAGTTTAAGCCACTGGGTCTGGGACTCGAACTGCGGTTGACTACAAGGGAGTCTAGAGCACAGCTATTGCATCAACTGCTGGTCCTGGCAGGCCATCTTTCTAAGAGCTTCTGTTGGCTTACTTGAGATCCATCTTAGTTCCACAGTTTCCTGATTAATCTTCAGATATAGCATTCCAGTCAAAGCCCTGTCCAATAATGAGTATTCCCAATTTCTGATTAAATGCAGCAAGCATTATTGAACTTATACAAATAACCCTTCTGCCACAAAATAAGAATACTCCCAAATATTTTCCAGTTTCAGAGGTGGGTCAGAAAGGAATGGATATTTGAATGCCTCTCTAAATTTGGAAAGTTTTCTTCTAGGATTTCATGGAATAGATTATCAATGCCCCTATTAGTTTTATTAATTTCCTCACCTTCTGGGATACCGACTATCTGGATGTTTGGGTGCTTAATGCTGTCTAGTATTTCTCGTACCGTATTCTCATTTTTTTGGGTTAATTTCTCAGTTTTTTTTCTAGATCAGAGGTTTTGCCTTCAACATCCGAGATTTGACTTTCTGCATGGACCAATCTGCTTTTAATAATTTTGAGGGAGGTTTTGATTTCCTGAATGGCAGCCTTCATCTCTAATAGCTGCATTTGTCTCTGTTTTATGGTATGTATTTCCTCTTTCAGATTATGCAAGAATCACTTCCTGGAACTCATTGTCTCTTTTCTCCTGCATCTTCTGGAGTTCATTACCTCTCAGCTCTTGCATCTCATTTAGTGTTGTCACTATGAATATTCTGAATTCTCTACTAGACATTTCCACGAGTTCTACTGGACTGTCTGTGGATGATGAGGGATTGCTCTTTTCCCTTAGGGGAGAGACATTTTCTTGGTTTCTCATGTTTCTTGTGCCTCTACGGTGGTTTCTAGTCATTCTGTGATAAAACCTCTCCTCCACTGTGCTCGTCTGAATATTTCGGGAGTCTGGAAGATGAAGTTAGAGCAGAGCTTCCCTGAACAGGCCAGCTTTAAAATGGCTTATTGTCTGAATATTTGGGGAGTCTAGAAGATCTCTACATTCTTTCGAAGTTCCTTTGCATGTGCAGCAATCCTGCCACAGGACACCTTGCGTGAAATAACACCCGGACTTGTCTGTTGCAAGATTTTGATCACTCAGGCAATCCAGGGTTATGAATCTAAGATGAAAAAACTATGTATTGATTTATCTGTCGTGACATTTTCAAAAAGAATTATTAAATTTTATTTATTCATTTATTTTAATTTGACCAGAGAGAGAGATATACACAGAGAGAGAGAGGGGAAGTGAGAAAGCAATCCACCAGGTCCAGGACTCAAACTGTGGTCAGCCATGTGGGAGTGACCAGGGTCTTAACTACCATGCCATCTACTGTTGTGATTTTCAAGCCCCTTGGCAAGAGCCCCAGATGCCTGACCTAAGGGCTGTGCTGGAGGGAGCCCTGAGGCAGGGGTGGGTGCATCAGAACCTGGGAGCGGGACGGGGACTCTCATGCTGAAAACAAGCCCGTGCAGCAGTGCACTCTCCAGCCATGTCCCCATCACCATGGCAACAGCCTCCTACCTGGGCTTCAGGGTTCCCCTTCTGCCCTCCTCCAGCCAAAGGCCACTCCTCCACCAAAATGATTTTCAAAACGTAAACCGATGTGTGTTCCCCTTGCCGAGAACCCTCTGTGACTTCCTGTCATAGTGAGAGTCTGTCCTGAGCCCTACCCACAGCCCCCGGCTCGACTTGGCCACTCTGACCTCTCAGCCTTGGGCCACACCAAGCTCCCGGCACCTGCCTCCCCTCTGCTGCCAACACTTGAGTCGCCTCCTCTTCCCATCGTCTGCTCACCCTTAGGAGTCAGCTCTGTGGTGGCTTCTCAAGGACACATTCCCTAATCCAACCCTCGATTTAAACTGCGTCCACCCCAGGTGTTCCCTCTCGCAACACGGTACTCTACCTGGGAGGTCCCCTCGTAATGCGAAACACGGGTGGGTGTGGGGGTGTGTGTTTCCACATCTACACGTAGGGATCCATCCATCACCTATTGAGCGTCTCTCTATCCCTCCGTCTGTCTACCTGTCTCAGATCCATCCATCCATCTACCCACTACGTTAATGTCTGTTTGCTATCTCCCCCTCCATGAAGGCAGGGGGGACTAACCAGTGCCTGCCAGAGAGTAAGTGCTCAATAAATATACATTTTGGACATACAGAGTGACCGCATCAATGACTCCTAATAAAGACATTGCCAGTCAAGCAGAGCCAGTGTTCACATGGGTAGGGAGCCTCTCCACAGGAGGACCCGAGTGAGGGACCAGTCCCTTCTTTCCCAGCAGAAGAGAGGACAGCGAGGGGTAGAGGGGTGTGAGGGGTGGAGACCAGCCCAGCTCCCCACTTCCCCCCAAGTCTAGTCTGTGCTGGGCAAAAGGAGGGAGGGGCAGCTTTGAATTGAATTGAATGGGAGGCTGGAGTTTGAAATGGACCAGAATGGATTCTCTGTCTGTCTTTTCTCTTTTATTCACAATAGTGTGTGCGTGTGAGAGAGAGAGAGAGAGAGAGAGGAGCATCCTCCACAGAGTCTGAGCATGCTGCAATCCCATTCTTCCAGCCCCAGCCCACCGGTTCCTGGGCGTCGAGATTAGAACCTGGTTCCCGTGTGGCATTTGGCTTCTCTGGGAAGCACCATTACTTCTGCAGGCAGATCTGGCCCCCAGAGGAAACCTGACACTTGTAAACATCAAGAGCGACTCTTCAGTTTTGGAAGCTCTGAAAGAGCCCTCTTCCCAGCAGGCAGGAGCTACCCAGAGCCGCTGGGAGTCTACTGAGGAGAACAGGAAGCACTTCACAGTCAGACCTCACCCCGGCCTTTGCCCCACCTCCCCAGGAGGCCACCCGGCCACACGAGGAACCTGAGGAACCTGCGGCACCCTCTGCTCTGCCTGCCTCATCAGGGCCTTTGCTATGTTTTATACCTGCTGTATGTTTTCCACATTTATCTGGTGTCTGTCTCTGCCACTTGTCCACAGGCTCCGAGGCTCAGGGCTGGGCCGGTTTTGTTCCCTGGGCACACAGAGGTACTCCACGACTACGGCGGAGCGAATGACTATCCTCAGGGAGCAGAGACCTCTTACTGAACAGGCTCCATATACGCGGGGTTCTAAAGGGCAGAGAGGGAGCCAGCAGGTGGCATGGTGGTTAAGGCACTGGGCTCGAGTCCTGGACCTGGTGACTTGAACATCACGCCAGGCCTGTGTGCCCCAAATCCTGAGAGGAGAATGGCAGAGAAGGGGTTGCAGTGTGACATCCCCTTTGGGGGAGAGTTCTCACTGTCCTCTCCCTGGTGAGCACACATACACAGAAGGGGCAGAGAGAGCATCTTGTCTGACAGAAAGGGGAGCAGAGAGAGGGGGTGTTTGATCATCTGACGCAGGAGCTCCGTCTTCAGCTGGTGGAGATAGAGGGACCAGGGCTGCTGTGCCCTGAATGAGTGACTGGGGAAGTCACTTGGAAAGGAAGAGACTGGGCTGCCCTGCCACGCTGGACAGACAGACTGCTGTCCTGGCCATCAGCGAGCTGTCTGCGTCCTGCGTGGTCGGGGTTGGGTTGCAGCAAGTGGGAGGGAATCGCATGTGTCCTCGGATCTGCTTCTTCTGGAGCGTGTTCAAGGGCACACTCTGAAGCCAGAGCCCTGGGCTCAGTCCCAGCCCCGTGTACCCGCTGAGACTTGGCCGAGTTCCCGTGTCTGTCTCTTTGTCTGTAAAATGGGGATGATGTTAGCGACTACCTCACTGGGTTGCTGTGAGAATGAGGCGAGCTCACATAGAGTAAGTGCTCAGAACGGGCAGATGGGCGTTCACTGTTGTCTTTGGGTCATTGTGGCAATAGAAAGTCCTCTGTCTGCAGCGAGCCTTCGTGTTCTGTCCCCTAATTAGGACACTCACCCTCCTTTCCACTTCCCTTTGTTTCCCTCAGCTCAGGGTCCCCTCCCACCCACGCTGGAGGCACAGGGTGGGCCCCTCTTTCCCACTCTCTCCTTCTTTCCAGCCAAGCCTGAGACAGGCCGTCATGGGAGGATGGGCCTCGCTGGTGAGTCAGTCCATCCCACCTTGCCGGCTCTGCTGCAGCCAACCAGCGAGTGAAGGCAGGGGAGGTTCCAGTGACACCCCTGCCCCCAGGACAGCACAGGTCTACTCTAAGGAGTAGAGGGACACCAGCCCCAAGACACCACGCCCCCTTCTGGGGGACTAGAGCTCATTCTGGGTGTGGACTACAGGCCCTTGCCAGAACTATTGCCAGCCCCTCTCATTCAGCCGCTGAAAAGCGTCCACCTCCCAGCCCTCCTCTGAGGCTCCCACCCCGGCCCTAACCTTGATGTGCAATCTCCCAGACAGCTCGGCTCTGGCTCCTTGTTCCCACCGTCCCTCCACCTGGCCCCACCTTCACAGTCTCTCCTGCCTCTGTAGCCCCAGCTCTGGTCTATTTTGTTTGTTTGTTTCTTCCATGAGTTGAGAGAGAGAGAGAGGGAGGGAGAGACAGCACCCCTGGCCTCAGCCAGCCCTTATTGTGGGCACTTACATGCCCGGAGTACTCAGGGAGGTCTTCAGGCATGAACCAGGAACCTTCCCATGTGCTCAGCCTCTCTCTTATAGGCCTGCCCCCCAGGAAACTTTCCTGGATTGGCTGGGACCTTGTTACTCAAGGTGTGATCTGCAGGCCGGCAGCTGCGGTCACTGGGAGCAGGTAGACAACAGAGTCTCAGAATCTGCATTTTTTTTTTTTTTAGAATTATTTAATTTAATTTAATTATTATTATTTAATTTGGCCAGAGAGAGACAGAGAGGGAAAGTGAGAAACTGAGCTGCTAGGTCTAAAATTGGAAACGTGGTCAGCCATGTAGTAGTGCCTTCACCACCACACCACCTGCTGGTTCCCAAATCTGCATTTTTTAAGAATTATTTTATTGAACTTTATTTACTTATTTATTTTAATTTGACCAGAGAGAGATAGAGTGGGGGAGAAAGAGAGGGAAAGTGAGAGGGCAAGCTGCCAGGTCCAGGACGTATTTATTATTATTTTTTAATTATTATTTTAAACTTACTATAGTCGAGAGAGAGAGAGAGAGGAGGTAAGCCACCAGGTCTAGGACTCAAACCATGGTCAGTCACATGGGAGTCCAGCACCCCAATCACCATGCCAGTCACTGGTCCCTGTTATTATTTTTAAATATGCTACAGGGTACATGTGTCACCAGAGAGAGACAGAGATAGAGGGAGATGAAAAGTGAGAAAGCAAGCCACTAGGTCTGGGACTCCGACTGTGGTTGGCCATGTGGGAGTCCAGAGCTTTTTTTTTTAAAGAATTACTTTATTTAACTTTATCATTATTATTTTCCAGTTTGATCAGAGAGAGACAGAGAGAGAAAGAGGAAGTGAGAAAGCAAGTCACCAGGTCTGAGACTTGAACCATGGTTGGCAATGTGGGAGTCCAGCACTCTTAACCACCATGCCACTTGCCGGCCTCCAGGGAGTCCAGAGCTTTAACCACCAGCCACCTGCTGGCCCTCGTTTGACAGTTATTGAGCTAGGCTATCCTAGGTTTCAGCAGCCCTCTAATTCTGGAAAAGTCAGGGATTCTGGGAAGCTGTGCCAGCTGGTGCCACACTGACCAGAGAGGAAGGAGAAACTCGAATCCATACATGATGAAACAGACCCTGTGGCTGCCCCCTCCTGAGTCTCCCTTTCACGCCAGCCCGCCCACCAGCCCGTCCAGCTGCTGGGAGGAGGATCGTGCTGGAATTCCCTGCCGGGCCTCATCGGCTGCCCTTGTCAGCAGAGACAGGTGTCTCCTGGCCTGAGCCCATCTGCGTTGTCACTCGCCGTGTTCCAGGAGATCTTTGCACGGGATTCCAGACTCTCTCTAAACAGTAAGTGTACACAGGGCCTGATGGTGGCTTCGCAGTAAGACACTGCTAGGCAGACGCCTGGGAGAAGTCGGGTTCACATCCGGAGACCTCCCTAAAATGAGCAAAGCATAGGAGAGCCCCTGATCCCAGAGCCGGCTGGGGCTGGGGGTAGATGCGGCATCAGGACCTGGTGAGGGTGCTATTTTTCTGTCTCTTTCCATCTTTCTTGCTGCTGGAAGAAATAAACTTTAAACAAAAAATGTAAGTGGCACCAGCAGATGACGCAGTGGTTACGTTGCTGAACTCCCACACGGCCAATTGCGGTTTGGGTCCTAGACCAGGTGGCCTCAGATTCACACCAGGTGCGTGTGTATGCATGCCCAAGATCCCGGGAGGAGAATGGAGGACAAGGGACTGCGGCACGACCATCCCTCCTGAGGGGTGATTTCTCACTTTCCCTCTCTCTGTGTCTGTCTCTCTGTCTCTCTCTGGCAAGCGCATGTGCCTTAAGGCAAAAACTTCTAAAAAGAAAAGTAAGTTTGGGGCTAGTAGGTGGTGTGGTGGTTAAGACATTGGACTCCCACCTCACTGACTGCAGTTCAAGTCCCAGACCTGGTGGTTTGAAAATCATGTCGGGTGCGTGTGTGCATGCCTGAAATCCCAGGAGGATAATGAAGGAGAAGGAATTGTGGTGTGGCCACCTTCCTAGGGAGTGATTTCTCACTTACCCTCTCACTGTCTCTGTCTCTCCGGCAAGTGCCCTATGACAAAAACCTTAAAACAAAACCAAAAACAGTAAGCTTGAACAGTTTAGGTGTTGCTGCCCAAATGGGATCTTTGAAACCTGGAAGTTCTGGTTGAAAACGTTCTGCCGTGAAATGACCCAGGCGGGCCTTCCATGCCACCCCTCTCTCTCTTTTCCTGCACAGACACATATGAAAGCTTCAGTCACAAGTGAAGAAAGTGTCGTTACCTCATTTATCTCAGAGTTTCCAAAATTTAGACCTCCCTGTCACTTAGCACCTTTGAATTTTTTTTTTTTTAATATCTCTGGGGAGTGCTACTCTTCATTGGAAATAACTCTGGGAATACTAATCTAATTCCGTTCTACACACAGAGACCGTGCGCATGCACACACACACACACACACACACTCACTCACATGCACCAGTATGGGGTTGCTGAGAGATCACTCACATCCACTTCCCGAGGTGAAGGGCTGAGGCTGGTGGAGGGGTCTGCAGGAGCTCGTCCTCCCAGTCTCTCTGGGCAGGGGCTGGGTGGGTACAGGCAGCGTTGCCTCACTGGGGCCTGTGTGGTCCTCCCTGACCTTGATTCCCCTGTACACTGGCCAGCTCAGCTTTTATTTAGTTATTTTAAGGATTTTTTTTAAAGAGTTAATTTCTGTAAGTTATTTATTTATTTACAGTTGACCAGAGAGGAACAGAGTGAGAGTGAGAGAGAGAGAGAGAGAGAGAAAGGGAAAGTGAGGGTAAGCTTTTATTTTGAGTCTTAACTGCTGCCTGTTCTTTCAAACCCACCAGCCTAGGCCTGGAGTCGGAGTCCCCGTGGCGGGGAAAGGACTGCCATGGTCTGCAGGTCACTGTGAAAGTAGGAAGGAGGGCAGGGGAAGGGCCTCACAACGAGAGTGCTTGGGCTGGGTTGCCCAGGGAAGCCCTGTGCCTGGCTCCCCAGGAGAGTGTGTGACTGCAGAGCTCTCTAGCCAAGCCCAGACCTGGGCTTTTGCTGACACTCTGGTTAGATGCAGGGTGGAACTGGCAGGGCCGGTTCTGACAGCCTGACTCACAGGCTTCTTCAGTCCCTGACTCCTGCCACCCGACACCCCCCACCCCCCACTGTGGTGTGGTTGAGGAGCTGAGTAGGGGAGGGTGTGGGAACCTTGCAGGAATGACTCCCAGCCCTAGCCAGGGAGCTGGCGGGCTGTGGCTAAGGTCTTGGATTCGTGGAGCTCTTGGGGGTCCTGAAGGGCACAGGGACAGGAGACTGTGAATATGCTGCTCTGAGAATCAGAAGGTGTCAGCATGGAGTCGCAGCACGGGACTGGACCCCAGACTCCCAGTCACTTTAGCAGAAAGGACTCCCAGGGCCATCTGCTGACTCCATGGCCGCCCCAGGACCTCCTGCCAGTTAATACTGAGATGTCACTGTTGCATCTGAGCTGCTTCCCCAGGGAGGAACTGCTAAATTCGGAATTTCTGGAGAATGAATTTGTCCCCAAGCTGGATCCCTCTGCTGGGGAATCCCATTTCCAGATGTTGACTTTTGCCAAGCCCGATTTCCTCGCTCCTTATGAGACCAGTTTCCCCGTGTGGCCAGTGGTAGGGAGGATTCTTGTCTGGAGCCCTTGTAGACAAGAGTTTCTGTGGTATGTGAGCTCAGAAGCTGCAGGAGCCTGAGTTTCCAGGCCCAGATGATGAATAAACTAGAAATAGATGCCTCAAATCCAAGAGACTCCTACCCCACTGTACCTGGTGCCACTCAGACGACATCTGATGTCCCTCTTCTGTGCAGAACTCCAGTTCTTAAAAGGAACAGCGATGGGGCCAGCCAGTGGCATAGTGGTTAAGGTGCTGGACTCCCACATGGCCAACTGCAGTTCGAGTCCCAGATTTGGAAGCCTGAAACTCATGCAGATACACGCATGTGCGTGTGCGTGTGTGTGTGTGTGCCCAGAATTCTGGGAGGAGAATGGAAGAGAAGGGATTGCAGCGTGACCATTCCCCTGGGGGATGACTTCTCACTTTCTCTCAGATCTCTCTCTCTGGTGAGTGCATGAGCTCTATAGCAAAAATCACTCTAAGAATAAAGAGGGACGTGACAACCTGAGACATGTTCAGAGAACGGTGACAGAGACAGTGAGAGGGACTGCAAGCCAAGGAATGGTCAAAGACACGGAGAAAGGTGAGCCCGTCAATGAGAAAGCTAAAGGCCTGGAAGACATTTTTTCCGAAGTGAATTACTCTGCTAAGTGATTGATTTCTCTTGGAGAGAGACCGAGGGACAACACTCGCAGCAGGTAACACCATGACCCACTTCCGGCCTCAGCCAGCCCCGTCATGTGTACGCCTGTGTGCACAGGGACAGCTCCAGACACGAACCTAGGACCTCCCCATGTCAGTCAGCCTTGCTGGGCCCCAGACCTAGAAAACTTTTTTTTTCTCTTTTCAGTTTTTGCTATAGGGGATGTGGTTTTGTTGGAGAGACACAGAGAGAAGGAAAGTGAGAAATCGCCCAGGGTGGGGTGGGATGGGGTGGGGAGGGACGGCCATGCCACAATCCTTTCCCCTCATTTTTCTCAGCATTTTTGGCATGTGCACTCGTGCCAGGTTTAGGACTTGAACTATGTAACAGGCCATGTGGGGTCCAGCCACCCTCCATGCCATCTGGTGGCCTGAAGACTTTTAAGATTAGTTCAACGCGCGAGTCTTTGAATGTGTATTCAGTCGTCTGTGACTCAGTGCACGTCAGACACGCTCTGTGCTGGGCTCTGTGCTGGGCACTGAGAAGAGACACAGGATCACATCACACCGTCTCTGCCCACAAGGAAGTCCTTTCACACAGGGGAAAACAGACATGCCACAAGTTCACACAGGCCTCCCCGAGGAAATGGCACGTGAGTGGGCCACTGAGGATGCAGAGGATCTGAGAGGCAGAGCCAGGAGGGCGTGAGTGCCAGGCAGAAGAAGCAACAGGACGCTGGGGAGTGAAACAGGTCCGGCCTGTCTGGGGACATGCCTATGGTGGGTGGGGCACAGGGAGCCATGGGAGGAGCAGGAGACAGGAAGGGTGGCTGGAGTCCAGGCTGGAAAGCCTTGAGGGACAGCCTAAGAATTCCAGCCATGGAAACCGGCTGTGATTTTCAGGCAGGTGAAAGATTCCATTAGAATTATGTGTGAAGGTCACTCCGTGGCTGTGGAAACGGAGTGGTAGGGTGAGCGGTGGAGGCACCAGCTGGGTGACAGTAGGGAGCAGGCTCGATGGTGGCCTGAGTTAAGTGACAGTGGGTATCAAGATCAAGTGACATTTTAGAGTTGTCAGAACTTGGTGGCTGAATGGGAAAAGAGGTATTAAAGATAAACTAGAGGTTCTTGTTTGGCTGAGGCAGTGGGTAGTGATTTAGTTCATCTTTATTTATTTATTGGAGAGGTTTTTGCTATAGAGCATGTGCATTCCCTGAAAGACTGCGAAACAGAGAGCCAGAAAGCAAGGAATCACCCCCCAGCCGGGATGGCCACTCCACAATCCCTTCTCCATTCTCCTCCCAGGATTTTGGACACACACGCACATGCACCCGGCATGAGTTTCAAGATCCTGGGTCTGGAACTTGAACTGCAGTCGGCCATATGGGAGTCCAGCTTCCTAACCACCATGCTGCCTCCTGGCCCCTAATCTTTGTCTTTTGTTTCTCACAGGTACACAGATGAAAATATGGGTGGCTCAGGCGGGTTTTATACCTGTGGAGCGAATGTGCAGCAGGGGCAAACACAGTGTCTTGGCTCGCTGCCAGAGATCCAGACCTTCTCCTCTGCCCCCCTCTCTCATAGCTGCGTCTCTCCCTGCACCCTAACTCTCTCCCTGCACCCTAACCCTCTCCAGGATAAGCTGGCAGGTGGACAGTGTGGCTTCTTCACTGCTCCCACCCACACCCCAACCGGCCTTGCTGGGAGCTGGGGTACCACCAGCCAGGATCTTTGGACCACACGGCTCAGACCTCTAGACCACCAGAGGTGAAGTATGGAACTCTCCTTGCTGTAAGCTCGACAGTGTCGTCAGAAAAGAACCGACTCTAAAAAAATGAATAATTAATATTAATGCAGTTTATTCCAAGCAGAATATGAGTGACCTAGGCCCAGAGAGGAGGTAAAACATGCCTTTCTCTCGGGGTGATCAGGTACAGGGGTTCTTTTTATTTGATTTTGAGAGCAAGAGACAGAGCTTGGAATTTAGTGAAAAGTTTTCTATTGGCCTGGCCCCAAATGGTGGAACATGTTGAGGGGGGGGCTTGTAGGTTATAGGTGGGTTTACAGTTTTTAGGGTGGTGATCGGAAAAGGAAGGTTGCTGAGATCAGCAAGTTTTTTTTTTTTTTTAAATACCAGATTCCGATGTAAACACACGAGGGTCGCTTTTATTCGGGCTCGAGCCAGGACTCCCCATCTTACCAGCACAGCGAGTCAGAGTTGAGAGCCCCGGTGTTAGTTGGGCTGGGTTTTTATTTGGCTGTTAGTGGGGGAGGTTGAGGGGTGCTGAGGAGTGCACTCAGGCGGCTACACATTGACAATAGATTTTAAGAAACATAATTGTCTTTTACTGATTGGCAAGAAAGTTACTTTGGATCTCTGGTATTTTCTGTTTCTTATCATTGGCCAGCCCTGGGGGGGTGATGGTCTTATGACCTCCTACGTGATCAGCTCGCCTCCTTGAAATGGCACCGATTCTCAGCAAGGTGGGATTAACAAAATGGAGTCACTCCGGCCCTTCAGGATCAGCCATGTTGGAGTGCAGCGATGTAACCATTATGTCATCTACTGGTCCCTAAATAAAAACTCTTGTAATAAACAACTTCTGTTGGGGTTTTTCTCCAACTGTGCAGGATGTGCTGTGTTCTGGAAAGAGATAGGCAGGGAAGCTTCCTCTCTAGGTGGGGACTGGGCCCGGGGGAAACAGGAAATGATATCTAAGCTCAGGGCAGATAGTGCCGGCAGCCTGGGCACGGGGGTCTGGGAAACAGCCTCTAGGACACCAGCCTTTTCTTGGCCTCAGTCTGAGCTTCTGGCTGTCCTGGACTCCCCCACTGTCATCAGGCTGTTCCCTGAGGGACCAGAGGGTCCACCTTCTTGGCCTGGGACAGCTGAATGAAGACCCTTTGTGGTTCTTTGGTGCTTCTGCTTCTGAAATGCACTCATGTCCCACATAAAATTTAATTTCCTTACCGTTAGCTATAATTTCTCAAAAATCACATCACTTGCTGGGAATTTGGAGGAAGTAAGACAAGTAATCCATAAATTGTTTGTCAATATTGCAAATACTAGCCTAACAGTGATTGCCATATAATATTGCCAGTTTGCATTGTGGTAAAGTTACATGCCAGGTTACTCACTAACAGCAGTGAGCGTGACGTGCAATAACAACCAGTGAATCTTACTGCCGAACTCAATAAGCCGGAATCAGAAAAGGACTTAATGGGGGCTAGCAGGTGGCATAGTGGTTAAGGCACTGGGTTCCCACATGGCTGACCACAGTTTGAGTCCTGGACCTGGTGGTTTGAAAATCATTCCAGGTGCATGTATGTGCATGGGTGTGTACCCCAAGTCCCAGGAGAATGGAGGAGAAGGGATTGTGGCATGGCCAACACCCTTAAGGGGTAATTTCTAACTTTACCTCTCACTGTCTGTCTCTGGAGAGTGTACATGCCCTAAGGCAACCCCCCCAAAAAAAATAAAATAAAGGACGTAACACTGACTTTCTTCATATAAATTTCAGAAACATGTGCACTTATAGGTGATGTTAGAAGCCAGGGCGGCGGTCACCATCAGGGAGGGGAGAGTAACGGGAAGAGAACAGGGAGGCTTCGGGTGCTGGTAATGCTGATAGCTGGATCTGGGCGCTGTTTAGTTTGGGCGATCCGAGAGCTTGCGCCCACCCTGCTTGCACCCTTTGTTGCACGTGTGCTGAGTTTCAGTTTGGAGCCAATACATGGGTTCCAAGTCTTAAAACATCTTTGGAGGCTGTGGGCTTAGTGTGTGTAGCAGTTTGAGCCGTAGACCAGCCATCTTCCTCTCCTGGGCTGTGGGATGGTTCCTCCTCCCTGGCCTCCCTGGTGGGATGATCCAGAACATCAGGCCCTGGCCTTGCCTGCCACCACCCTGCCAGGCTGGGAAAAGCTTGCCTCCAGCCTTTCCCTCCACCCACAGGCCCTGCTCCCACCGATGGCCCACAGCACTATGTTCACACCGTCACTATCACTGGAAATTTACTTCATGTGTCTTTGAAGTTTCATAGCAGTCTTGCCCCTCATGAGCTCTTGAGGCTGGGGCCTACCACATCCTTTGTGTCTGAACCTCTAGCACCTGATCTGGAGCCCGTGCGGTGGAGGTGTTCAGTAAACAGGAGCTCCTGGGGCGTCCTCCTCGAGGGTCTCTCCCTCAAATGCCTGACTGGATGGGTTTGCATTGGGGTCGCTTTTCCATTGACAGGCTGTGAGACATTAGGTACTCGCCCCCTCCCTAAGCCTCACTTAGCTTGTCTGTGACAGTAGGAGGGCAATCCTAGCATCACGGAGCCCTGGAGAGGCTCAGATGGATGCACGCAGAATGTTCCGCTGCCTGATCGGTGCTGGGCTCTGCTCTCAGGCAGTGTTCTCAATCTCGGCCTGGTGCAGGGTCCACAAGGGAAGATCTGGGAAGGATGTGCGTAGCCCCTTTAGTCCTCAACAGCACCCCAAATAATCCACTGCTTGAAAGAGTTCAAAGAAACACTAGCAATTTATTGATTTCCTCTGTTTCCAAAAAAAGCAAATACATACATAGCGTATCACACAGGAAAACTGGGCTGGCCAGCATACGGCGCCTAGGCAGACACAGCCAGGGGAGGGTGGTCGACCAGATGCTCCTTGAGCATCCCTCAGGCTTCCCGCCCTGCCCCTCCTCTCACCCTAGTCTTGGTCCTCCTACCCTCAGCCTCTCAGATGGCCTGAGGTGGACAAGCCAAGAAAACACCCCTGCCTCTTGGGTCCCTGAAGAGTGGGTCTGGCTGCTGGTCTGGCACCCACTGGGGAGGCCTCTCATAGCAATGACTGATTTGTCAAGTACAGGAGAGCCTGGGTCAGGGTGTGGACATGGTGTGCCTGTCCTCATCTGGCCCCAGTGGACCTTCTTGTCTTGGGTGTGGACGCTAGTGGTGTGGGGTCAGCATGGACTGAGAAGGAGACGTCCTCAGGCCTTGGCTCCCTTCCTTTGAAATACACCCAAGCCCCTCTGTTTTGCCTTTTGGCACGAGTCAGAGGCCTGTCTGAGCAGCATCTTACAGTCTTCCAGAGAAGGGCCCAGACCAGGCGGTTTGTTCCCACCCAACGACCTCCACCTTAGTGTGGAGGTGGGACTGGGGCCTATTCGATTAGCATGAGAGGGCACAAGAGAGGTCACCAAAGTTGGGCCTGGCCTCACTCTCCTCAGCAAACCGAGGTCTGAAAAGCTGCCCCCTGCTCAAGGTGGCAGAGGGCTGGGGCCCTTGGCTCTTCCTTCTCAGGTGGGAGCGGAGGGAATGAGCGGAGGGGCCGCAGGAGCTCCAGGCAGTGCTGGGGCAGGGGCACTTCCCTGGGCTTAAATACATTCATGTCGCATGTAAAATTTAATTTCTTTACCATCAGCTATAATTTCCCAGTAGCCGTGTCACATGGTGGGGATTTGGAGGCAGGAAGAGCGAACTCACAAGCTGTTTCTAACGCTCTCACTGTGGCTGGCTATTTCCCTCTCACCCTGACTGGGGTGTACCCTCCTCTCAGCCTGGGGGATCCTGCCAGACAAGGACCCCACGTCTCCTCTTTCTTTCCTCCAGCAAACTTGCTGAGGACGGGGTGGGGTCTGTGTAGTTCACTGACATGTCCCAAGTGCTTAGACTGAGAAATGAATGTCTCTGGGTCCTACAGCCTACAGCAGCCCAGCGGAGGGACCAGCGCCCACCTGGTACCTGAGAGGGAAGGCTGAGCCTGAAGCTGGCCTGCCACCATGAGCGAAATGAGGGGAACCTCAGAGACCTGCAGCACCAGGGCACGCCTGGCCGGTGACCTTGAAGGGCAGTGTTATTCAGGCTGGGCCTGCCCTGGCCTCAGTGTCACATCCCTCAGCACATCTGAGTGCTTGATTCTGATTCCTGGGGTGAGGAGTGGGCCTGGACTGGGTGGGGGAGAAGGGAGGGAGCAGGAGAAGTGAGGGCATCTTGCACTCTTCTAGAAGAGGGCCAAGACCAGGCGGTTCACTCCCACCTGACAGCAACCACCTTAGTGTGGAGATGGGTTGGCGTGAGGGAAGCCTGGGGACGCCAAGTTCCCTCCTACCTCTGTCTGCATCAGGGGTGACAGAACGGTCTTGGGTGTGTGACTGGTGCCCCCTACAGGCATCTTTATCACATGTCCTGTGAGTTTCACAAAGAGCAGGAAAACAAGACAGCTGGGGGGTTCTGGGGCAGGTGGGGACGGCCGCTGGCTGGGATGTGGCCTGTCGGTGCCCTGACAGGACACGTTCCTTTCCTGCTTGTCCAAATGCCTTCCTGCAAGTCTCCTGGGACCCAACGCACTCCCTCCCACCACTGTCAGCAGGCGGGAGGTGAAGCATCTTCCTGGCCAACTGCCAGTCCTTCCCCTACCCCGCCCACATTCCGCTGGCAGCTGGCAGCACATGCCCAGCCCAGGCCTGCTCTCCTCTGCTGGGCATAGAAGTCCAAGCAGCCATCCCTGAGCCGCTCTCGGCTTGGAGCACCATTTTGCCTTGTTTCTCCTTCAGCAAGAAGTGGGTCATTAGGAAAACCATGACACCTTTTTGGATAGAAAAACATAGAAAAAATACGTCATGACTTTTCTGATGACCCAATAGATCATAAATCCCGAGAGCAGAGGCTTTGCAGCTGAGTGCGCTCTCTGAGTACACGGCAAGCCCCAGAGAACGGTGAGTGCCAGAGCTCCGGCTCCTACCCCCGGGGCAGACCTCCTGTATCCAAGCAAGCAAGATCGTCCCCTGTCTTCCAGAGCCCCACGCCCTGCCCACCCCAGTCCCGGGGCACTGTGGGAGGGCTGCATTTTTCAGACTCGCTAGATTTTCCCAGGAGATACACCTCCCTTCCCGCCAAGCCGTCTCTTGGGGGGAGGTTAGCTCCAGCCCAGTCTCTCTTCACACCCCATTGCCTGGAAGATGGCGGGCAGGAAGCCTGCAGGAATCCTCCATGGGATGAGTCTGTGAGGACCCCCCGCCCTAGCAGGACACATTCCAGAAACCACGAGCAGTTGGCCGAAAAGCACATGTGGTCCTTGACCGTAAGCAGGAAATGGGGCAGTTCTCACCACCTTCTCAGCACCTCACGGGCTGCCATGGGACAGCTGCCTGGCTTCTGCAGTCTGTGGTTATGCTCACAGACACTGGTGCACACACACACGCACACGCACATGCAAATGCACACACACATACATTATACACATATATATATACCATTTCTCAGAGAAAGAAGTATTGACGTCAGACGTAAGCCCCTTTAACTCAAGAAAGGTCTCCCCAACCCCCAACCCCCATCGCCTGCCTGTTCCCACGAGGAAAAAACAAAAAAAAAGAATCTAAAAATGTTTCCATCATCCACAGTTTTTGGGTTCGCTCTCAGTTGCACTTGAACTCTTCCAAATACTGCACAGGATGGACAGAGAAACCCATCCAGCAAGGCTCGAGGTCTTCTCAGCTGGGTCGTGTCTTCTGGAAAAGAGAAGCCCTCGGGTTGGTGTTTGTGGTGCAATGAGTCACCCCAGGAAGTTTGGTCAAGCTGCCCCCCCCCCCCCGATTCTCAGGAGTACTCTGACCTGAAACCAGAGTCTGGGTCACCCCTGACACATGGAGAGGTCGCTCCTGCTGACTTAGAATGTGTCAGCTTTGCCCACTCGCCAACTGCTGCCCCCCTGCATCGAGACTGTGCCCATTAAGAATCTGCTGAAGGGACTAGCAGTTGGCGTAATGGCTATGTCGCTGGACTCCCTCGTAGTCGACCGCGGTTCAAGTCCCGGACCTGGTGACTTAAACTCACGCCGGGTGTGTGTGCGTGCGCGCCCAAAACCCCGAGAGGAGAATGGAGGAGAAGGGATTGGGGCATGGCCATCCCCCTGGGGGGGTGATTTCTGTCTCTCTGTCTGTCTGGCGAGCGGCATGTACCCTATAGTAAAAGCCTCTCCGAAAAAAAAAAAAAAAGAATCTGCTGAAGCTAATCTCCTCTTTTTGTCTTGTTGAAGCCCATCTTCAGGAGAACGTGTCTGGTGCCGTATTTAATCTCTGTAGGGACTGTATTTACAGCCCCCTCTCCCCAGAAGGACCCCCTCAGGTGTCAAGAGTGGGCAGGGGCACTGGCAGGCAGCCTGGGCCTTGAAGTCCCCTCCTGCTCAGGAGGCCCTGTCCTCATTCCTGGCTATCTGCAGACGGGTCCATTTCCCTGGATCTGATGATACCTGGTTTGTATCTCTAGCTCAGGATTGTGGCTTACTTGCACCAGAGACCCTTCAAATGCTTGTTTAAAAATGCATTTTCCAGGGACCAGCAGGTGGCGTGGTGGTTAAGGCGCTGGACACTCCCACATGGCCGACCAGGGTTCAAGTCCTGAATCTGGTGGCTTGCTTTCTCACTTCCTCTCTCTCTCTCTCATTATCACCCCCTGTCTCTCTCTGCTCAAACTAAAAAATAAATGAATGAATAAATAAAACAAATAATTTTAAAAAATGCATTTTCCCAGACCCGACTCCAAGGCTGGGGCTAGGCCAGGAGTGGGCATCCTGGCATGCACCTCTGCTGGTTCTGTCCAGTGTGGAGGTTGCCAGCCTTGGTCAGAGGACTGGCTCTGAGGTTTCAGTCTTTAGGATTAACAGCTGGAAATAAATTTGCCTACACTAGGTATGTGCAGGGACTGAAAAGTGGACTATGAACCACATGGGAAGGCGAACTGGGCTGACCAAGGCCAGGGTGGCACACTGCACCGCTCGCTGCAGCCCGTGGGAGGGCACCACCTGAACAGGGCAGTGAGCATCCTCAACATCATGCCTGGCAGCCCTGCCCAGGTGCTCGGGCCCTTCTGACACCACCAGGGCATTATGCATCCCCAGCGTCCTGTGGTAGGGTGACCTGTGCCCTGCCAGGCAGTCCACACGGCCCTTGTGTGGGCCCACGCTGGGCTCTCTGCCTGGCCAAAAGAGAGCACAGGCCAGCCCCTCTCTCTGAGATCGCCTGAGATGGCTGCTGTGGTCCCCGGGGCCCCCTTGCCCTGGTGTGGGCCGGTTCTTACCTGCAAGCTGAACTTGCTTAGACAGCCTCTTCTTAGAACCGGGAGGTGAAGTTCCTGAGGCTGTTGGCCCCGGCTAAGGTTCCCAGCATGTTCCTGTCGAAACCTTGCTGCAAGAGGAGAGAAATCCACCGTGTGACGCACCCTCCAACAGAACAGAGGGGGCTTGCTGCGGGTGGGACTCGGCTCTCCCAGAGCATCCTTGGCTCCCTGCCTCTGGTGTGCTCTGGCCACCAGGTGCGTGTGTCAGGTCTGCTGAGCTGTGCGGTCTACCGTGAAGCCATAGATGTCCAGACTACTGAAACTTGGACTTCCACGGCATACCGGAGTATCCCACTTGTATTTGCAGAAACTTGAATCAAGGAATGGGGACTTAGGCTAGTGCTCGTCACCCTTTAAACAAAACTACCACCGAAATCAGAGCAAAGTTGTGAGCTGTCCTTCCCACCAACCATCTCTGTCTTTTTATTTTTTTAAAAGAATTATTTTATTTATTTGTTATTATTATTTAATTTGACCAGAGGAAGACAGAGGTAGAGGGAAAGTGAGAAAGCAAGCTGCCAGGCCCAGGACTTGAACAGCAGTCAACCATGTGGGAGTCCAGTGCCTTTAACCACCAAGCGAGCTGCCGGGCCCTGTCTCTGTCTTTCAAAAAAATCTGACAAGAGCTCTGGGCAGGGAGGGTGTGCCCAGTGTTTCTCACACTCAGGAGCAGGGCTGGAGCTGGGGGTGAGAAGTTGCCGGGCCATCAAGTTCTGTTTCTCCCACCTCCCGCCCTGCTAGTCCGTGACTCCTGCTGGGAGAGACCAAGTCTGATTCCTATTTCTCCTGCACACAGTAGGTACTCAATGTATGCTTCACCGTGAATGAGCACAACTTAATGTGAGAGTGAGAGGCCCTGAGCTCCGGGAGCCAAGCTGGCTGTCACGGACCTGCGGGAACAGGAAGGGAGGCGGCGCTAGGCACCAGACACAGCGCCGGCTACGGCCCCATTGCTCAGCATACACAGCGTGTTTTTCCCCTGAAAATTTGCCTGCTTGCTCCTCTGGAGCTTGGCTGCATTGGGTGGAAAGAACCCAGGTGTGAACAGCAGTGGATCCTAGACTTGCTCCTGCCTGACTCACTGGATTCAGAATATCCTTAGACACTGGGGCCAGCAGGTAGTGTGGTTGTTAAGGTGCTAGATTCTCGCTGGGACAACTGTGGTTTGAATCCCAGACCTAGTGACTTGGGGATCACACTGGGCATGTGTGTGTGCCCCAAATCCCAAGAGGAGAATGGAGAAGGGATTGAGGCATGGCCACCATATCCCCGGGGGGTGATTTCTCACTGTCTCTCTCTGTCATTGTCTGGTGAGTGCAGGTGCCCTAGGCAAAAACCTAAATAAAATAAATAAATAAATAAATAAAGAATATTCTTGAACCCTGGTCCTCTATCCAGTAGAATGGACAGGTTTGTGACCTGCCCCCCTGTGTCTAGGACAACGCAGATGGGGGTAAAGGTGCTTTGGGGACAGAGGCACTGACCTAGATCATGCCAAATCTATTGTCGAGCATGGGCAGAGGGGGCAGTGCAGACTGAATGGGGACGCAGGTTCCCAGAGGCACTGTGGAGTCCACATGGAGAGCCTAGGAAGTGGACTCTCTGTGCCCCTTAGGTTGGGTGTGGTCTCTGTGTTCTGGGGTGTCGAACGCTTTAGGCCTTTATCAGACAGCTTGAGGAAACCTTATCCAGCACCCCTCACCCATCTCTTGGTCTCTCTGCAGCTTGCCTCAGCTAAGCTACCCTCATTGTGGTCCTGGAAAAGGGTGCTGGGTTGTCAAATGGAGAGCAAAGGCCATCCCCTCAGCCCGATCATCTCTGACCACAGTGGCCTCAAGGGCCTCCCTACTGTCCCCTCGTTAAGTAAGAGCAAGAGCTACCCCCCTGCTGCCTCACGGTGGTCGACCAGTTCTCTCATTCTCACCCTGCATCCTCTTCACTCCTCTCTTCCTGCCCACTTCCTGCTTGCAGCCCTCTGTCTTTAAACAGGTCTCTCTCTTTTTGTTTAAATTATCAGAGCACACATGTGCCCATGAGAGACAGAGAGGGGGAGAGAGCACCCCCAATGGTACATGGTCACTCCCTTCTCCATTTCCCCATCCTGTTGAGATTTGGGGCGTGCACACACACGTGCCCTGTATGTTTTTCAAGCCACTGGGGCCAAGTGTGTATAGGAGCTGAGTGT
>NW_006159961.1:365103-372110 GCF_000334495.1 Tupaia belangeri chinensis | reverse complement strand
CCTGTGTCTAGGACAACGCAGATGGGGGTAAAGGTGCTTTGGGGACAGAGGCACTGACCTAGATCATGCCAAATCTATTGTCGAGCATGGGCAGAGGGGGCAGTGCAGACTGAATGGGGACGCAGGTTCCCAGAGGCACTGTGGAGTCCACATGGAGAGCCTAGGAAGTGGACTCTCTGTGCCCCTTAGGTTGGGTGTGGTCTCTGTGTTCTGGGGTGTCGAACGCTTTAGGCCTTTATCAGACAGCTTGAGGAAACCTTATCCAGCACCCCTCACCCATCTCTTGGTCTCTCTGCAGCTTGCCTCAGCTAAGCTACCCTCATTGTGGTCCTGGAAAAGGGTGCTGGGTTGTCAAATGGAGAGCAAAGGCCATCCCCTCAGCCCGATCATCTCTGACCACAGTGGCCTCAAGGGCCTCCCTACTGTCCCCTCGTTAAGTAAGAGCAAGAGCTACCCCCCTGCTGCCTCACGGTGGTCGACCAGTTCTCTCATTCTCACCCTGCATCCTCTTCACTCCTCTCTTCCTGCCCACTTCCTGCTTGCAGCCCTCTGTCTTTAAACAGGTCTCTCTCTTTTTGTTTAAATTATCAGAGCACACATGTGCCCATGAGAGACAGAGAGGGGGAGAGAGCACCCCCAATGGTACATGGTCACTCCCTTCTCCATTTCCCCATCCTGTTGAGATTTGGGGCGTGCACACACACGTGCCCTGTATGTTTTTCAAGCCACTGGGGCCAAGTGTGTATATGATATGAGTGTGTATGTGTGGGGGGAAACGAGCACCCCCACAGGGTCTGGTCATGCTGGGTCCCTTCCTCCAGCCCTCCCTCTGCATGCGCCTGGAGTGTTGAGGCTGACCCAGCTGTGGGATCCAGCCTCTCTTCAAGCATAATCGCTGCCTCATGGAGCCAGCCCTGCGAAGGTCCCCTTTCACTCACCTTTGTCCCCTTTCTCTAGGCTTTGTTGCAGTAAGTGGTGTCTCCTCCCAGCCCCTCACTCCCTCCGGTACCCCCACTGTCCTGTAGTAGGTTCGGTACATTCCCTTTGCTTTGCCAGCCCACCCCAGACTTCCAAACTCAGCCTCTCCAAGTCGGGTCCCCTCTTACTCTGACTTCAAAAGCCTTCCCAACCTGCCCCCTCTGACCTTCCCTTACTGTCACCAGGTGTCTCAGACAGAGGCTTAGCAGCTCCAGCCTGGCTCTTCTGTCTCTCCCGACTCCTGCTGTTTACTTCCATCCTCCCGCCCCCGCATGCATCTCAGTCCAAGTATGGGTCACAGGGGTGGGAAAGAAGGGCCAGTGTGAGGACCTGTAAACCAGACCTTCTGTAGGACTTGGTGCCTGGTGAGGCTGAGAGGGCTGACGGCTAGGAGCTGGGGCCCACCTGGACAAGCACAGCAGCCTCCAGGCCTCTCAGAGCCCGGGGTGGCTCCATCTTTCTAGTGCTGTCTGAGGTCCTCCACTCAAACCCCGAAAGGCTCCCTGGTGCCAAAGGCACAAGTCCATCTCAGCTTGAAGTTAAAGGGTTGTGTATTCTAGCCCGAACGTACCTTCTCGGCCAGAGTACCCGTCACGTCCCCAAGGCCTGCCTTTCATCCTCTCTGCTTTCCCATTTGCTCCGAAGGCCCCACCCCAGCCTCTCACATCGGCTTGATCTCTCTGCCCTCTGAGCTGTAAGCAGCCCTTCCAGATCCCAGACCTAGAGCTCCAGGCAGGTGTCATCACATCGTTCATTGTCATGAAGACTTGGTCCCCATCTCTGTCCTGTGCAAGCTGCCCCCAGCAGGGTGGGCCTGGCCATTCCACCGCTCTTTGTTCAGTCCGGGCGGGTGGGGTGCGGGAAGAGCTGCGGGAAGGGTCAATGACATGGCTCTCACCTGTCTGAGCACTCCCTGCAGCTCCTTGCTGGACCACATGTCAGACAGGAGGAGTCGGGCAGCTTCTGCAGCCTTGGGCGAGGCGCTGGGATGGAGGGAAGTGCACTTGTGAGGAGAGATTTGGGGGAACACCTCCCTCCCACCCTCATCTTCAGGTCTGGGAGACATGGGGAGATCCCAGGGGTGCATGATATAAGTGCCCCACTGGGGTATGTGGGGCCCTGACCCCTGTCAAAGTGGGCAGGACCCCTTGCTGTCGCCCACCTAGAGGCACCCCAGGATCCTCCCATGCCCAGCCCTTGGCCTGGGCTGAGAGATCCCCATGGGGCAGTAAGTAGTCCCGCCCCATCCTGACCCCCGAGGACCCTGTGCCCTGTGCCCTGCAGGTTCCCCAGCAGCTCTGTGTGGCCCAAGGCAGGGAACACCAGACCCTGAGATTCAGGGTTCTTGGCTTCTGGAGCTTCTCTTCCATCCAGCCCCCACCCCTGCCCCGACCCTGCACCAGTTGCTCTCCCGCTCTCCCTCCCTGCGGCTGGGCATTGCAGGCTGCCCAGTGTGCAGGGCGGAAGCATGCGCCGTGCTGCCCACCTGCTGCGACACAGGTTGACGATGTTGTTGAGCATGCTGCTGGAGAAGTACTGCTTGGCCATCTGCGGCTGTGAGGCCATCAGGTTCCTCACGGTGTAGCAGGCCGAGGACAGGATGTCTTCGGAGTTGCTGGTGTTGCCGGTGTGGCTGGTGAGGAGTCTGGTCACCTCCGGGAACACTTGGTTTCCTGGGAGAGAGTGGTGGGGTCTGGGTCCGAGTGGCTGAGGGTAGGAGGGGCTGTGGGGATCCTGGGGCCCCCAGTCCCAGATTGCCCTCAGCCAGGCTCTCAGCAAGGCAGCCCCTCAGGTTCCATACTGGCTTGAACCCGGGCCTCAGAGACCTTGATGGGACCTCCAGGGATCAGCTCCCATCCCTCCCTGGCCCCTGCTTGTCTCCACATGCATCTCTGGCCTCTGCCCCTCCTGGAATGCTCAGCCCAGGGTGAGAGGGTGACCTGGCAGGCTCTGGAACGTGGGGCTCTGTGTGTCCCATCCAGAGGGGAGGAGGGACTGGCGGCCTTACCCATCACTCTGTGCAGCAGAGGGTGACGGGACATGTTGCTCAGGAGGGAGGCCCCGGACCGCACCACGTCGGAGTTGCCAGATTGTAGGAGGTGGGCGATTTGTGGCAAGCCCTTTTCCTTCAGCCCGATCAACTGGCTCATGCCACTGGACATCTGAGAGGGAGGGACTGGTGAGGAGCTGGCCCGCGGCTTCCCAGCACGGGGCAGAAGGCAGGGGCAGGTAATGCCAGACGAAGCCCTTCCGGGCCCATTCTCTTTCATGTCAGAGGCCCAGGCTAACCTGTACCACCCCTTCCCAACCCTGCTCCCAGCTCCTGGACCAGCCTGCAGCCAGGCACATGGTGAGAGGCCTCACTCATCTCGCTCACAGGGTCAACTTTTTGTTGCTGTCATTGTTTTTAAGCACCTCCCCTAAGCCCCCCACGGGCGTGTGTCCTTGCCTGGGAGATACAGAGAGATGGAGAGAGGGAAAATGAGAAACCACCCTCGGGGTGGGGGATGGTCATGCCACAAGCCCTTCTCCTCTACGCTCCTTCTGCGGTTGTGGGTACACATGATTGTCAAGCCATCAGGTCCAGGATTCGAACTGCTGTCAACCATGTGGGACTCCAGCGCCTTGACCTCTCTCTCACTTGTGACAATCAGGGTCAACCTGAGACTGCCGAAGTGTCAATGTCACTGCTCCCGCCACTGCCACAGCTCTGCCTTTCTTATGTCTCCCAGTATCATCCACACATATGGCCAAGATGGTCTGTAAGTTAGGGTCATCTCGTTGGGTCACCCCATAGTCTAGTGGGTAAGGGAACCAGAGCCAGATGGTGCCATGGTTTGAGTCCTGGCCCCAGAGGCTTGAAAAACATACAGGGCACGTGTGTGTGCATGCCCCAAATCTCAACAGGATGGGGAAATGGAGAAGGGAATGCCGCATAACCATGTACCATTGGGGGTGCTCTCTCCCCCTCTCTGTCTCTCTTGGGCACATATGTGCTCTGATAATTTAAACAAACAAACAAACAAACAAACAAAGCATTCGGCCACCTTCCAACTTCACTACCTCTGTAGACTTCAACACGTATTTGTTGAGGGCTACCCGAGACTAAGAGAAGAGAAGGTCTGGGCCCACCTGGAGATAGCTGGAGGTGGGCCAGCTCCTCTGGGCCTCTAAGCAGCACAGTCATCCGTGTGCAACCTGATCCAGGCCAGTTGGGAGTTCTCAGAGACCCCGGCCTCATCCCTCACAGTAGGAAGTCCGTCTTTACCCTGTTTCCCCTTGTCTTGTAGCTGTCAAGCTGTCCCTTCTGTTCCATGTAAAGCTGAAATAGTTGGACGCTCTCCCATCTAAACTCTTCTTGATGACAAGCCAGCCTCCTCTGGCCCCGCCCACACCATTGAGCCCTCCAAAGTGCACTGGCCTCAAAATCTATACTTATTCTGTCCTGTCTTCCTCTGGGCCCATTCATGCCCCAAACCCTCTTTTTCTACCTTGGTCAGTTCAATAAATAGGAGACACCTCCTGCCACAAACACTCCATCCCTGACACTCCATGCAGAGCCAGGAGCCAGAGGCCAAGGGGATTTTGGGCATGACAGAACCCAATGGGAGGATCTGTCCACTATGCACCCTCCAGAGGCCTAGTGAGCAAGGACATCATTTCCCAGGGGCCAACCCAGAGCCCAGCACACACCAGGCCTCTCTCTGCTCATGTTAGCAGAGAGGCCTGGAAGCCCACGCATATCCGATGGACCCAGACAGGAGACAGGCTGGTGGGGGAGTAGGAACAGAGCCTGTGCTGCCGCCTGCAGGGTGGGGATGGAGGCACGACCGCTCCTCACCAGGCCTTTGCTGGCTGTCAGGTTCTGCAGGGCGCCGGCGCAGGCCTCCAGGGTGGCATCCTTCTTGCTTTTGCCCATGAGGTTCAGGTAGGTGCGGATGGCGTCCGAGTGGTACAGCCAGCTGCTGCCCTTGGGGTTGGTCTCCTCCTCAGGAAGGGGGCAGTCATAGTTGTTGTTCTGAGGACAAAGAGCAGGTCAGTGGGGAGCCTGGTCAGGGGTACCCGAACCGCCTGCCTCACTCCTAACCTCAGGGTCATGACTCCAGTGGGCAGGACCAAGGAGCACCTGCTGAGACCGGGAGCTGGGGAAAGCCCCCCGTGTCCCTTTCCTTTCTGCCTGTGGCAGGTCTGGGAAACAAGGAAAGGGCCACGGGCCTCACTACCGCCAAGGTGCTGTGTCTCAGGACGTGTGTTCCTGGCAGCCCTGGCCCAAACCTCCAGGTGGGGGAGGCTGCTCTGGGTCTCACATTAGGCTGCTTCCTCCCCTCCCAAACCAGACCATGGGTCTGGGCTTTTCTGGGCCAACCTCTCCTGTGCCCAGTGAAGGAGGTCTGACTGTCCCTCCACAGCACCGTCTACTCCTGGGAAGAGCTGGGAGGGCTCAGGAGGCAGTGGGAGCCAGGCCAGAGAGGGGTCAGGGTTCTGGCTCTCTCCTCCCCCTCAGGGCTATGGGAGAAGATGGGACATTTCACCCATTCCATAGTAAGAGACTGAGGCCCGCAGACCAGGGAGGAGCTCTGGCCTCTGGGTGGTCGGGGCTCATTTGTTCCCAAGGACACGGACCTCCTCTGCATGAAAGACAGTGTGTCCTCTGCCAGCTCCAGGGTACGGCAGGGGCCCGAGGACACAGTTTGGCCAGGGCCCATCCCCTAAGGCTGGTTTTGGGCTCTAGGGGCTGAGAAGAAGGGGTGGGAGAGGCAGTGGGCATGGTGGGGTGCTGGAGTCCCTGCTCTGCTGGGTCGGCGCTCACCATCATCTTGTCACTCTTGTTGCTGAAGCAGCCCGTGGAGGACTTCTCGGTGTAGGCGTTGCGGGCATTGTACTCCAGCTGGCGGTAGCGGGTAGGCACCTCGGCATCCAGGCGGTAGGAGAGGTTGTGCAGAATACACATGCAGTTCTCCACGGACTGGGGAGCGAACAGAGGCCTGGGGCCTGAGCCTCAGCCCAGCCCCGGCACCTCCAGGGCTCAGTGCTTTCCCCAATTAGTGAGCCAGAGCTGCAGGCCCCACCGCTGCTTCAGGAGGAGAGAACCCGCCACTCCCCCAGCCTGAGAAGATCTCTCAGGGACCCCTCCAGGATCCAGACTGGGATCACCATCTATCGTTTCTTAGCTGCATGAACCTCAGTGACTTGCCTCAGCCTTCGGGGCCTCAATTTCCTCAGCTGTAAAATAGGACTAAAATCCCTTGCTTCAAGGGCTACTGGGAAGATTATACGAGGGAAGTACCCGCCATGGGCCTTGCACATAGTAGGACACAGGGCCAGTGGCTCCTGTTCCTACTGCTATGGGCGACATGCCAATGGGTAGACTGGCGAATTGAGGACCATGTCCCCCCACACCTGCAGAAGACGTCCATGCACTGAGACCCGGGGATCTTCCAGTGCCCACTGTCCAGGCCATTGTAGGACTAAGTCCACCTACACAGGGGGACTCAGGAAACAGGGCTTCCTATGGCAGCTGGGCCCAGACCCATTTCCCTCCTGTGAGCCCCTAGGCTAGGGTGGAGCAGCAGATTCACCCTCTTGCTGGGGCTTGAGGGACTGAGTCCAGGGCTCAGGCTCATGCAGGTGTGGGGATGTCCCAGCAGAGCAGATACGCTCCTGGTCCATGGCCCTCCTCCGGGGCTCTGTCCACTTTCCGCAGAGGGGATGGGCGTGAGGGCAGGGTAAAACGCTTGCTCATGGAGACTGAGCTCAGGACGCAGGCGCCGTGATGCCCAGCTGTCCCTGGCCTGGGCGCTACTGGACCTCATGATCTCCCTCTTGTCCCCGTGGGGAAGTACCTTGCTGTCAGTTACTTCCCACATGTTCCCTGTCTGTGCTGATGTCTAAAGGTCCAGAGGGGCAAGGAGTGGCTCTGCCAATGGCTTTTTTTTGGAGAGATTTTTGCTATAGGGCGTGTGCGCTTGCCAGACAGACAGAGACATAGAGACGGAAAGCGAGAAATCACCCCCCAGGGGGGATGGTCA
>NW_006159961.1:351918-364976 GCF_000334495.1 Tupaia belangeri chinensis | reverse complement strand
AAGAGTGTGGCCTCAGGGAGGACGCCCTGGTCTCGGAGCCTCAGCGTGCTGGCTCCAGGCTGCTGGGCGGGCCGAGCACCACAGGGGCAGCGCAGCCTGAATGCCTGCTGCAGCCCTCCATGCCGGCCATTCTCCTCGTGCTTTGCTCATGAACCACCCAGGTCCTTCAATGGCCCACAAGGCAGACGTGCTCATAGAACCGCCTCAGGGTGGACTGTGAGCTGAGGGATGCAGCAATCAGGGAGCGGCTGCACCCACTCGGCCCCTCAGCGAGGGCAAAGGATGTGCACGGGTGTGCTGTCCCCAAGCCATGCCCTGCACCAGATGGCCCCTTCACTGCCCAGCTCTGTGCCCCAGACTTGCAGGGTCCGGGAGAGATAAGAGCCAGGACAGGGAGTGCAAGGATTTGAGGTGAGGTTGGGCTTAGGAGGTCTGAACAGAGGGGACAGAAGCTGAAGCAGGGACCCAGAGAGCCACCAGGGCTGTAGTCTCACCTTGTCATCGCAGCGGCTGGCCGCCACACAGTTCTGGACATAGGCCATGAGGGAGTCAATGAGCCCCGAGTAGTTACGCATGGTCTGGCGGCCTGCATCGGCCGAGCTCAGGTTCCTGCAGGAGAGAACACGGAGGAAATGGGAAAGGCGGGAGAGAACAGAGAGGGTGGGGAGAAGAGGGAGTGTGGGGGGCATACAGGGGCAGAGAAGAGCAGCAGAGGGTGGAGTACAGGGGAGGCCATGGGAGGAGGAAGGAAGGAGAGTAGGAAAGAGAAGAAAGGAATGAATGGGGAAAAGGAAGAAAAAGGAAGGAAAGAAAGCTCATTTAGCCAAGTTTGCTGGGCCCTGGCCAAGGCTGACACAGGGACTTGTCTCAACTCAGTTCTCGCCCTTTCTATGCCTGTGCGGTCCTCAGGCCAGGAACTTTCATTACTGTCAATGGCCTCACTGCAGCTGGCAGCCCAAGGCTCATGCACGGTGGCCACGTGTCCAACAGGAGCTAAAGCCACTGCCGCAGTCTGCTTGGGCGGGAAGAGGCTCTGAAGGTACTGGGTCGGGAATGGTACTGAGGCTGTCTGGGCTGGGACTAGACGCACCCTCCCTGTGCAGCTGTGCTCTGCCCCAGCTGTGGCTCATTTCCGAGCGCTGGGCCGGCTGCCTGGCCAGGTGGGGTGGGGCTGCGGCTGCTCCCCCCTCGCCGCGCAGCCATCCAGTCCTTAATTATGCCGGCTTTCATCTCCCCAGCCTCTGCTCCCTGGAGGCTGACTTTGGAGGCCAGCAGGGAGAAGCACAAGTTGAGACGCAGAAACACATGCCAGCTGCACCCCCACTCTGGAGGGGGGGGTCTTGGGAGTCAGAGAAGACAAACCTCATTAGGGCAAGGTATCTCCCCCCTCGCCGCGCAGCCATCCAGTCCTTAATTATGCCGGCTTTCATCTCCCCAGCCTCTGCTCCCTGGAGGCTGACTTTGGAGGCCAGCAGGGAGAAGCACAAGTTGAGACGCAGAAACACATGCCAGCTGCACCCCCACTCTGGAGGGGGGGGTCTTGGGAGTCAGAGAAGACAAACCTCATTAGGGCAAGGTATGACCCTAAAAGGGATCTTGCTCCATGGCTCCCAGCACCCCTCAACCCTGCCAGCTTGTAAACCTCTGCTCCCAGAACAAGCCCACAGGGGCCTTGCCACACCCTGAAGTGGAACTCGGGAAACTTAAGGCACTTGTGCCAATGCATATGGAAACGGAGCAGGAAGTGACTCATTAGCACAGCCAATCAGTAGACTTTTGTCTAAAGAATACTCTTAGATGCAGTTTTGGGGGGTGGGGGTGGAGGAGGGGGAAATGCCTGAACCAATTTGGATATTCAGATGGGGCATTTCCCTAGAGTCTGAGAAGTGCCTGTTGTGCTCCCTCCAAGGAGGGTGGGTCCTGAGCCCGGTCCAGATCCAGGCAGCTGGGAATGCCTAGGTCCATGCCTTGGAGCCTGTCCATGTGGGCCACTGCCAGCCTGTACATAGGTTCTCTGCTGCCCTGGCTGAATGTCGGCTACGCTGGGGCTGCCTGAGAAAGGGCCCTACGTGCCTTCTCCTCTCACCTCAAGCAACCGGTGGCATTGAAGAAGACCTCAGGGTCCACCACTTCCCGGGACATGTTGCTGTTGCCATCGCGCCAGCCAGAGAAGGGGATGATGACACGGTCAGTCAGTACAGGCAGGGCGTCGGCGATGAGCTCCTCCTTCAGCTCATCAGTGGAAGACAGGTTCCAGAGCAGCCCTGGGAGTCAGAGGCTGTCAGCCCGACACAGGCGAGGCCAGGAAGCCCGGGGACCACAGTACCACCCCCAGCCCAGGCCCTGCAAATGGGCCCTCTTAAAACACCAGCTTTCAGTAGGCCTGGGTCACCAAGCCTATTCAACTATTCCATGAACCCAGGTCTCAATGTCCCAGCTAGACTGCAGGTTCTTTGAAGACAGACAGCATCTCAGAGCTCTCTACCAAGGCCAGAATCACGGACAGGAAGGGCGATGGAAAAGCATCTGACTGATCAGTGTTTTTTTTTTTTTTTTTTTTTTTTTTTAAAGTTTGCCAGAGAATGCATGTGGCCACCAGAGAGACAGAGGAAAAGAGAGAGAGCGCTCCCCAGAGGGGATGGTTATGCTGCAATCCCTTCTTCTGCACTTCTCCTTCCTGTGTGCGTTTTGGGCATACATACACACATGCCTGGTGTGTTTCTCAACCTGCTGGGTCTGGGGCTTGAACCATGGGGTCAGTCATGTGGGATCCAGCTGCCTCAACCACCGGGCTATGAAGCTGGCCAAGATCAGTTGTCTTTAAGGTAAATTTTACCATTTGGGATCTTCCAATGATCTCTATTTTCCAGCTGAAAGTCATTCTATTTAATAGAAACAGTCACTGGGGCTAGCAGGTGTGTGGCGGTTGAGAGACTGGACTCTCATGTGGCTGACCACGGTCTGAGTCCTGGACCTGTCAAGTTGAAAGTCACGCCAGGCACTTGTGTGTGAGTGCCTAGGAGCCTGACGGGAGAAAGGAGAAGAGATTGTGGCGTGGCCATTCCCCTGGGGATGATTTCTTCCTTTCCCTTTCACTGTCTCACTATCTCTGGTGAGCACATGCACCTTATGGCAAAAACCAAACCAAACCAAACCAAACCAAAAAACCGTAGCAAAACAAAGAAAAAAACTTAAAAAAGAAAGAAATGAAACAAAAGAAATAGTCATCAATTTTCTGCTCTGTGCCTGGCCTCTTCGTCCCAGACCCATCCAAGGCCTTCATGGTGACTTCCAGCTCTGGCGCCACCTCCTCCAGCACTCAGCATTCTTTCTGAGCACAGGACAGGGACTTGAGACCTGTGAACTCTGCCGCCACCGCCTTTGCTCTCTCAGACACTGGAAAATCCCAGGGCCTGCTGAACACGGATCTGGCCTGGACACCAGCCTTTCTCCCCTTGCCCTCCAACCTCAGAGGGACCACGACCCCATCTGCTATGCTCACTGCCCAGGGCCACCCTCGGGACAACACCTGGCTGAGACCAGTGCCACTGGGCTCCCAAGATACTGGCTCTGGCCAAACCTGCACAGCTGAGCCCAGGCCCAGCCCTGGTGCCCCAGCAGCCTTGCACAGCTCCCCCATGTCCCCACAGAGTGGCTGGGGGGGGCCCACCCGTCAGCTGTTTCTGGATCTCAGTGTTCCCGGTTCTCCTGAGGAGGTTGACAGCCTCACGGATTCCATTCTGCCTCCGGGTCTCCAGCTTGTTGGTGGTGCTCCTGAACACCAGGTTGCGCAGGGCGCCCGCGGCGGCCTGCTGCACGTTCTGGTTGGGGCTGCGGAGGAGGTCCACCAGTTTGCAGATGCCTCCTAGCTGATAGACCTGTGGGCGAGGGGTGGGCGTTGTCCAGTCAGAGGAGGGGAGGTGAGTTAATAATTATCGACTCAAAGCAGACTTTTCTGGGACCAAACAATCGACATTGAGTTAGAAACACCCAAGTCACCCAGCACAAATGAGCAGTGTGAGGGAGTGGTCGCTACCACTGACTTGCGACTTGCATTCGGACCCTAGCTCCCCTCATCCCAGCGGGGAGGTCCCTGCAAGCTGCTCCTCTCTCCTGAGCCCCATTTTTCTCCTGCTAGAGTATGGTGATGAGTGCCAGATAAGAAAAAGAATCTAAATATACTTCAAAATCCTAAAGTAAACATATGGGAGATGTTGCAATGGAAAATCTATGGTAGAAACTTCGATGCAAACAAATCCTGCTCTCCAGGAACCTGTTAATAACACTGCACTCTTGGGCTGATGGCAGAGGCACAGGTGTCCTGCCTGCCAGCCAGGTGTGGGAGGCACGGACAAGCCATTTTCTACCAGAAGAGAGAAAGGCAGAGGCAGGGAGATGGGGGCTCAGGAGGGAGGGAGCAGCCATGTTCTTTAGTGGCCTTTGAGGAAGGGGATCTCTGTTGAGCCCACAGCTGTCACTAAAGTGTCTTGTCTATGACCCCTGGAGTACATGACCTGCCTGATGTCCATGCAAACAGAGGGCTTTGCTGGATGGGTGAGTGAATGGAGGGATGGATAGGTAGGTGTGTGTTGGGGAGGGGATGGATGGATAAGTAGGGGGTTCATTCACCCACCCTCTGTAGAAGGTTAGGATGCCCAGCTCTGACTCTGGGCAATGCCAGGCAGATGTCTCAGCCCTGGCAGCTGGGCAGGGTAAGAACCATCTGCAAGTGCTCCCACCCGCACGTAGGCAGCTGGGCAGGGTCAGGCTGACACCCTAGCCCTGTGTAGGCCAACCAGGCAGGAAGGTGTGCAGCCAGTTACCTGCTGCTTGGCAGATTCATCCTGGAAGCAGGTGTGCTGGATGTAATAGGCCCCAATGGCCTGGTACTTCTCATCCTGGGAGCTCAGGTACTGCACAGCCTTGGGGATGGTCAGCCCGCTGCACTCAATGTCCTCACTGCAGATCCTGGGAGGGATGGCGACAGGAGTGGGTGTGGGGACTCAGAATTCCTTGTTGCACACCTAGGCTGCCATAGCTTCAGCTGTCCTCTGGAGAGCCAATGCAGACCAGCCCCAGGGCTTCTGGAAGTAGCTCCTCTCCTCCAAAGTAGAGAGGCTTAGCCTCTAGGTCTCCCTACACTGGCTCTGCTGAGGCCCTGACAGGGACAAAAAAGTGTCCTGTTTCCTGCTGGGAAGCCCTACACCCACCCTGCCACCTCATTGGTACCTGCTTTGGGAAAATGGAAGAAAACGACTGCAAGTCTTATCTCTCTGTTCATCCATCCACCTGCCCATTCACCCGCCTACCCATCCATCCACCCACCTATTCATCCATCCATCCACCCATCTACCCACCCACCTACCCATCCACCTATCCATCCATCTATCCACCCAGCCACCCATCCACCTATCCATCCATCTCTCCACTATCTATCCATCCACCCACCTCTTCATCCACCTATCCACCCATCTATCCACTCACCCACCCATCCACCTATCCATCCATCTATCCACCACCTATCCACCCACCCACCCATCCACCTATCCATCCATCTACCCCCCACCTATCCATCCACCCACCTCTTCATCCACCCATCCACCCATCTGTCCACCCACCCACCCATCCACCTATTCTTTCATCTATCCATCCTTCCACTCTCCCACCTATCCATACACCCATCCACCCACCCACCTATTAATACATCCACCCCCCCACACCTATCTATCCACCCCTCCATTCACCCACCCATCCATCATCTACCCACTTATCCATCCATCCATCTATTTATATATCCACCCACCTATTAATTCACTCATCATCTGACCCATCCATCTATCCATCCTTCCCCAAAGTCAGCTGGCTCTTCTCACCTGAAAATTTTCACATCTATCTCTTCCTCCCACCTTCATAGCTATCATTTTCCTACTGGTCATAGTTGCTTTCATAGGGATGGCAGCAAAAGCCCTCTAGAAAGGTCCCTCTTCTCTAAGTTCTCCCAAACCTTTTACATACTTGTACCACATAAGTGGCACTAAACCCTCATGCACTGTGTTGAACTCCACCTCAGAAACCATCGCGACGTCTCCTCACTGTGGATTCTCATTCTAACCACTTAGACTGACCTCGCAGGCATGTGCTAGGCTGGGCCATAGGAATTGACTCATAGTCAACCACTTTTAAGCCCCCAAACCAGAAACTGCCTATGTTTTAGCTTAATAGTCTGTCCCACTGTGTCCTCTGGACCATTCCCCAGCTCCTAACAAGGGTCTGCTCGAGCAGGACTGCCCTGTTCGCTGGGCCCTGACCAGGTCTCAGGTATGCTGTCAGGCACGCCCCAGGCCCTGCTGAAGTCCATCTTCTGGAAAGCTGGGGAGGGAAAACCTTCCACTTGGAACTCCTCCAGTGCCCATAGTGTTGATCACAGGCTGCCTTTCTACTGTCCTGGATCCCAAGAGATAGAGAGTCCCCCGAGGCAGACCCCACTGTGGCCTCCAGCACTCCCCACTAGTTAGACTTGACTGGCAGAGGGAGCCCTCTCCTCATTTGTCCTAGACTCGAATGACCTAACCTCAAAGCTCCTGTTTTGCCATAGTCGGTGCTCAGTGGATATTCGTGGTTTTAGCTATGGCAACATGACTGCAGAAATCATCCAAGAGGCAGAGCTTCTGGCACTGGGTGAGTAGAACTCCTGCCCTGCCTTGAGAGAATGTCACTCTGCCTCGGCCAGCTAGCATGTCACCTATGAATGGCTTGTCACTCATTCTCCCCATACCTCACCTAGACCCTCACTCAGAACAGCTGGCTGGGATGATGAGCCAGGGCCAGATGCTACCCTACCCTGATTAGCCCCAAGAAAGAAAGGTTTCCGAGTCCTCCAAGTGACCCTAAATATACCTTGCGCCTTCAAGTAGCTAAGAAAGGGCAAGCTTGATAATGGGGTTCTGCTTATTTCAGAGAAGTGTGGAACCAGTAGGGAAGAGCAGAGGATGTGAAGTCAGCTGTGGGCTTGGGCAAGTTACTTAACACCTCTGGGCCAGCCTTGTTTCCTCCTCAGGAGCACTAGGGCTTGCCTGGAAGGGGTTATGAGGACTAAAGATGAGGGATGGGAAGCTCCTGGGACCCCATGGAAAGAACTTACGTGGCTCCATGGCAGCCCTGGGCCGTCCTGATCACGGCTGTGCGCCCTGCACACCACAGGATGCTCAGTAAATCGTGGCCAAATAAACCAATAATGATGATCATTAGGTGGTGATAAAGGACAGTTGGAAGGCTTGACACTGCGGACCCAAGGCACCCTGTGCCTGCGGCTCGTCAGGGGCCACCTCATTTGGCGATGGGTCTTGGACATTGCTGCCCAGTATCTGTGTGCTGTTCCTGGGTGCTAGCTCACATCCCTGTCTGTGTGTCCTTCAGGTTGCCCGTCTGCCGTGACCTATAGCCCATTCTGTGCCCAGCGTCTCACCAGGACACATGCGTTTGCTCTTTCAGAACGTGGGCAGAGGTATCCATGCCCAAGATCCGAGGTTCTCAGGCTAGTGTGAGTCACAATCACCGGAAGGATCGTGCAAACATGTTGCTGGGCCCCTCTCCCAGCTGTTCTGAGTCAGGAGGTCTGGGTGGGGCCCGAGAGTGAGCATTTCCATCCAGTTCCCAGGTGACGCTGATCCAGCTGGCTGGAGGAACACGCTCAGAGAACCCCTGGCCTAGCTGGCTTCTCGGATTAATCTCCCTCTGTTCATAACCTTCAAGTCCGACGCACTCAACACCTGGCCCTTGTCTCCCCTTCACACCGATAACTCCCTGAGGTCAGGGACCCTTTAGGCCAAGGACTCCCCAAGGCAGGAACGGTGAGCTCCTGCCATCCTGGGAGCCCTTGCCGAGAGCTCCATCGTACTGGTTTGCCTCCCACCCAGCCCTGCCTGGCCCAGCCCTGCCCACTTCGTCCCAGGAGAGCAGCACTCACTTGGAGCTGGCCCTCGAGTGGCCAAAGGACAGGTCCTTGTTGCAGGAGATGGGCGGGACATACACCGGGTCCTGCTTGGAGGTGCAGGAGGGCGGGCGCACGGGGCACTTCTTGGTCACCTTCTGGCCGCTGCAGGTGCTGTAGAAGCTGGAGCGGTTCTGGGTGGTCTTGTGGCCCTTGCACAGCGTGCCCTTGCGCAGGGTGCCCCGCGGGTCACAGTAGAGGTCAGGCTCACTGCGGCTCGCCTTGATTTTCTGCATAAAGCAGATGTCGCTGCCTGCTCCGGTGGTGTGACAGCCACCCCGGGGGTAGTGCCGGCCCCAGCTCTCCATCTGGCTGTAGGAGCTGAAGCGCCTGTTGTCAGGCTCCCGCTTCAGGGTCCCGTTGTAGATCTGGCCGAGAAAGGGAGAAAGGCGCAGTCAATATCCCTGCCTGGGACTCCTGGTCCTGCCGGACACAGCCCTCGCTGCCTCATAACGCTCACAGTGTCCCGGGAAGTTTGGCGTGGGAGGAGCCCTGGCCATCACCTGCTTGTTATCAGGCCCCTTACGGATTCTGAGAGCTGTTTAGTGGACTGCGACCACCATTTAGAAAGCAGAGTGAAATAACGGACCCTGGGACAGGACATCTCAGCGTGCACGCAGGCAGCAGGCAACATACGCACTGCGTGTGCAACAGTGCACGGGTACCGAGTTCCCCCGGAAAGCGCATGCCTTTTCTTCTTCTATTTTTTTTCAAAGTCTTCCTCTTTATTTCATGAGTGAGAGAGACAGAAAGAGAGAGCGTGCGTGAGAGAGCGCACCCATCCGTGAGAGGGCCGCGATGCTGTGCTCCAGCCCAGCCTCAGCCAGCTCAGATCATGGGCACCTGTATACCCAGCCCACGCAGGGAGGTCTCTGGATGTGAACCAGGGACCTTCCCATATGAATGGTCTCACAGAGGATTTTTTTTTAAAGGTTTTTGCCATAAGGTGCATGTGATTGCCAGAGAAAGACAGTGAGGGAAAGTGAGAAATCACCCCTGGGAGGGGGAAGAGGCTGCACAGCAATTCCTAATCTTCCATTCTCCTCCTGGGCTTTTGGGCATGAATGCACATACGCCTGGCGTGATCTTCTTTTTTTCTTTGTTTTTTCTTTTTTTTTTCTAAGAGAGATTTTTGCTACAAGGCACATGTGCTTGCCAAAGAGACAGAAAGTGAGAAATCAGCTTCCAGGGGGATGGCCATGCAGCAATCCCTTCTCCTCCATTCTCTTCCTGGGATTTTGGGCATGCACGCACACACGTCTGGTGTTGAGTTTCAAACTGCCAGGTCCAGGACTCAAACTGCGATGACCATGTGGAAGTCCAGTGCCTTAACTACCATGCCACCTGCTGGCCCCCTCACAGAGTGTTTTACACCATGCCACCATCCAGCACTAACCTGAATCTCTTACTGTGGGTTACAGTGAAAATGTGTGGCAGCCATGGTTCCCACACGGGCACCATCCAAGAGAGCTGGAGGCTCAGGGAGGAGGGCACTTCCAACTGTTGCTTGGTGGGGAAAGGGTGGAACTGGGACTTGAACTTGTGTCTCCCAGCCCTCGCCTGACTTCAGCAGCTTCAGAGTCAGCTTTCTTAGTCATGTGGACTCAGCACACAGAAACTCTTATTCCAGGGGTTTTCCACTGTATTTCTTGCTAAACTCCGTATCTTTTTTTTTTTAAGAGGTTTTTGCTATAGGGCATGTGCGCTTGCCAGAAAGACAGAGAGAGAGAGAAAGCAAGAAATCACCCCCCAGGGGGGATGGCCATGCCGCAATCCCTTTTCCTCCATTTTCCTCTAGGGATATTGGGCACGCACATGACCCCGGTGTGAGTTTAAGTCACCAGGTCCGGGACTGGAACTTCAGTTGACTACATGGGAATCCAGCGACATAGCTATTATACTTACTGCTGGTACCTAAACTTTGTATCTTGTCTTTTCTCTGCTAGGGCAAGAAACAAACACCCCCTGTGAGAGCTCAGGGGCCGGGGGATCTCAGTGAGGGTCTCCCGGGCTCCAGGCTGATAGAGAGCAGACGCTGGGCAGAAGCTTGATCCAATGGGGAAACGTACAATAAAGAGCAACGTGGCCCAAGGCTCTGCGTAAGCCCGTTGGGGAGTCGCCTGCCTGGGAGGAACCTGGGAAGTCTGAGCCTTGGTGGGAACGAGCTCCGGACCAGAACTGTCCGAGGACTTGCCCAGGAGCTCACCAGCTGGTGGGCCTGGCCTGCTCCGGCTTGTTCAGACTGGGGCAGCAACAGTGGGCCTGATCAAACGTCTCCACACAGGCGCTGACTTGGGGCTCACCTCTGCAGGGATGAGCCAGGGCCAAGGCCAGCAGCCTGGAGCCTGCCCCACCTCATGAACATGTGTGAGTGTGAGTGTACGTCTGCACATGTGCAGGGGAGGTCGTTAGGTAACTGGGTAATTCCCCTCCACGCCAGATCTAGCCACACAAGGCTGCAGAGGGGCCGGCCCTCAGCCAGGACCCCTTTCATCTCTGTGGGGAGTTGTAGGAAGCAGAAACCACCTCTGCTTCCAGTTCTCAGATTGCTTGCATGTCAGGAGCCACCAGGTGGGAAGTGGCATCCAAGACTCAGGCATGCCGGTCCCTTCACTCACAGCCCCAGCTGTGCACTTAGGCAGGAGCAATATTCTTCCCCAAACTGGGTCAGAGCAACCTTCCTAAAGGACACTGGCGTATGGGTGTTGGGAGAGGTGTAGAGGGACAGGGAGGCAGCGCATGAGGAGCCGGCAGTGCCCTGAGTGTTGGACGTGGCAGGGGCCCCTTGCACAGCACATGCAATGTACACCAAGGGGCCTCCACTGTGCCAGTCAAAGCCACGCCCTCCGCCCTCTCCAGGGAGGAGGTGGTGGATGATACGTTGGACGAAGAGCCTTAAATGGAAAAGCAACAGGAGCTCCCTTGTTCTCAGTAAATGACACGCCTGGACGTCATCTCAGACACCCTGAGAAGCCCAGATGCTCCCCTGGCCCCGGCCCAGCGAGATGTGCTCATGCTGATTACACTGACAGGCTCTGGGCTCCACGCTCCAAGTCTTGGTGAGGGTGGGCTGCCCACAGTGAAAGGGCGCTGGCTGCACCGTAGGGGCAGAGACGCCCCTGGGATGCATTCTCGGCCTCCCATCAGCCACACCCCTGTGGCATCACCCATTCCTGCGAACCCCACCCCTGCTGTTGTCCACTGGTGGGTTGTCTGAGTACAGTGACTGACTCTCTGTCACCATGGCCCTTTCCTGTCACTTTGACAAAGAAGAAATCTTCTGTTCGGCCAGTCCCCATTTTCTTCCTGTGCAGTGAGGGGATTTGGGTCACCCTCTGAGGCCCAGAGGAGGCAAGCTGCACAGCCTCCCTGCACAGATGACCTGAAAGCTGGCCAAAGTCCACAGCCTCCACAACTGAAGTGGCAGTGGCGTCTGGGGAATCCAGGTGTATGTCTTGGACTGAGACCCGGCGAGGAAGACCCAGTGGAGTCAGACCACCTTGGCCATACCAGCTGCCTCATGGATGGCCTTGGGCAAGTTACTTAAGCCCAACGTGCCTCAGTCTGTCTGTAGAACTATGACTATAACTGTACCCAATGTTCAAGGATGTTGGGAGAATTCAATGAACTAATGTTCGTAAAGCCCTTGGGACAGGACATGACGTAAGCGTTTGTTCTGTGGAGACATCAGTATCCCTCTGACTCTCCAGCGGGGGACAGGCTGGCTGCCTTTGGAACCTGGTTTCACATCACCCATGCCAAACCTAAAGGTGCAATGTCTGGCACACGAGAGGCATGAACCCAGGAAGCCAGGACAGTCCAGCAAAGGAGTGCACACAACCACCCAGAGCCCCACGCATCTTCCTAGAGACGTCCTCTCTCCCAAGACGTGTCTAAATCCATTTTGGAAAAATGGAGGAGCCAGAGCGTGGCCAGGCTGTAGGACAGAATGGCATGGTGTTTGCATGGGCACTGTGGGCACATCTGGGCAGCACGCGTCTTCATTGTGCAGGACATCCCAAGCAATGCAGGGCGTTCAGTGCCCCTGGCCTCTGGGCCCCAAATGCCTGCAACACCTCACAGTCACTGTGGCCAGCAAACACATCACGCATGCTCCTGGACGCTGTCTTCCAGGTCCCGAGTGGAAGGCGCGGACAACACACACAGCCCCCACAGGTGGGAATGCACTCCACCAATACCAAGGTCTGTCCCCCAGCCATGCCCCCTCGTGAAGATAGGGTGTGTTAGCAGTGTCCTCTCTTTGAATACAAAGGACAGTGACACACACACCTCTTGTCTAGTTCTCCAAGCTCCCTTGGGAAATACCAGCCTCTGATGGGATGGTCCATGGATCGGAACATTCCAGAGGCTAGACACTCGACTTCCTGGACACAGAGCTCACAGTCCCACCAGAGAGCAGGATGGGCCGGACAGCCAGAAGGGAGCCCAGGGCGTGACCCAAGAGAGAGGCTCTCCCACATGGGGAATCAGTGGGGCTCTGGGGAGGCAACACTTGCAACCACAGTCAAGGGGTCCGGAGAAGGCTGCTTTGGGCCAGAAGCCTCCCCCACCAGTCCCTGACCTGCCACCTTCTGTTAATGATGTGGGTCTGGAAACCTCTCCAGCTTTCTCCTGTCTCCTCTTCCCTCTTGGAGGGGTGTGGTGTTTTAACCGCACATCAAATGCTCTCTCACCTCCTGCTCCTCCTTAAGTCAGGAGGCTCCCAGATCCACCCCCTCATTTTATAGGCAAGGAAACTGTCCTAGACATGGGTGACAAGACTGAAGTAAAGCCATACAAGCCCAACATCTAGAGCCTCGAAGAATGGAAGACAGACCGCTTTCCCTGGAGAGAGCACACAGTCTGCAGAGGTGCCCAGACTGGAAGAGCTCTTACTGGCCCAGGTCATTGGGCAGGACAGTGGCTAACCACCAGAAAGAGGTGGCATCCTTCTGTCCTCCCATCCCAGGATCCTCTGCACCGCACTGGCCAGACCATGGCCCCAGCTCTCATCCATTTACCACTGGGCTACTCCAGCACCTCCCACCAGTGCCCCCCCCCCAACTTG
>NW_006159961.1:351191-351891 GCF_000334495.1 Tupaia belangeri chinensis | reverse complement strand
CTTGCCCGCCACTACCCTGACCTCCCTCAAGCAAGGCTTCAGGAGCCCGTGCCTCACTGCAGGGTCTACAGAGTCATTCTCCTCCTTCCAAGGCAGACCCATGAGCTCAGCACCTCCTCCTCACACCCCCGGGTGCTGCCTCAGGACACCGGGCTCAGCTTCTCCTCACTGCCCACCTCCTCCCACAGCCCACATCTCTCCAAGGCCTCTCTCCATCCTACCTCCTCCCAAAACCTGCTCTGACCCACCCCACAGCCCTGTCTTCAGAGAGCCTTCATGCTCAGGGGTGCAATTATGCATGCTCATGCCCTGTGGCTGTGGCCTCATTTATTCTCCAGGTGTTCACGTGGGTTCTGTCATGTCCTCAGCCCTCCGAGGCAGAGAAGCCCTTTGTTGTGCCTGGAATGGGGCTGGGCTCATAGCAAGGGCGCTAGCCCTCAGAATTCGCTTGTGAATGGGGATCTGGGCTGCTCACTGGCACAGGGGTCACCCTAGACAATGCAGGGGCTCTCCGGAAGGGGAGGCGGTCCATGATGGAGGCAGAACATGGGTTCAGTCTGTCATGGTCCCTTTCTGCCTGCCCTGGAGGACAACTGCTGGTTGGCTGAGCCCCGAGAGGTCCACCTCACCTCTGGCTGATCAGACAGAAGCTACCTGGCCCCTCAGGAGCTGCGTATGTGCTGGGCGGGCCAGGATGAAA
>NW_006159961.1:347139-351160 GCF_000334495.1 Tupaia belangeri chinensis | reverse complement strand
TGTGTCCTTAGCTATTAGTCCATTTTGAAACTAAGCTTCTGCCAGCAAGGTGGGGCTGGCCAAACCAGCTCTCCAGAGGCACACGCCCTGCCCTGCCCTGCTCGGCCTGGCACAATCACACCCAAGAGTGCCCAATAGGGCCATCTTCAGTAATGTCATGTCCCAACACCCCTCTCATGAAAGTGAGTGTGCACACGATGTCACGGAGTCCTCATGTGTCTCGGGCTTGGTGAGCGCTAGCCTAAGAAAGGGTCTTGACTGGAGACCCCTCAAGGACAGATACCACTTGGCATTTTCCTAGAACCTGCTGCTCCCCGCTCAGCACTCTCTGAGGGACCCTCTGGTAGGAGCACATGGCAGCCTTTCTTCTGACTGAGCCTGCGGTCAGCTCTGGGGACAGGCCAGAGCTAGCGAGTCACAGACAGCAAGGTGCTCCGCAGTGCTCTGCTCTGCTGCGGCCTGCAGAGTTCGAGTTCTCCTCCAGAGGGACTGGCTGCCCAGGGGGACCCTGGGGCTCCAAGGAGTGGGGAATTCTTCCAGAGGGGTGGGGTGGCTGCTTCCATGGCAGTCTGAGTCAGCCTGGGAGCCTAGGAGCCTGAGTCACCAGAGATGGGACTTGGGTGGAGGGAGTGTCATTCTTGTCTCCTCTGGGCATGGCTCCTGCTTGGAGAAGCAGAGCTCCCACAAAAGGGCTGGGCCCTTTTCCTGTCCTGGTTCTGGACAGAGAAGTTCCACTGCTCAGAAGCCCTGACATCTGGGCACAGTGGGCGTGCCTCACTGTGGAGCCCTTGGAGAGTTGGAGGAGCTACACCCCTGATTCCGTCACCAGCACCCTGAAACCGAGAATGCCTACCCAGAGAGAATCCCAGGAGTCTCCTGACAGGTGCTGGTGAACTGTAGGACAGTGGCTGGTGGAGGGCCAGCTCCTTGTGCCCTGAGAAACCCAAAACTGCCCCACGCCAGGTATGGGCATGTGTCACTATCTGAATTCATTTTTACTTTTAAAAGAATTATTTAATTTTTATTCATTATTATTATTTTTTAATTTGACAAAAAGAGAGAGGGAAAGTGAGAAAGCAAGCCATCAGGTCCAAGACTTGAATTGTGGTGGGCCATGCGGGAATCCAGTGCCTTAACCACCATGCCATCTGCTGGCCCCCTGAATTCTTAAAATGTATAAAGCCCAGTTTTGATGCCTGTCCTAAGAGTTCAGTCTTTACCAGAGACCTGGTTAGTCACGGCCAGTGTCCCTTACAACCACAGAAATTGTGAGCACCAGTCAATCTAGCCAACGTTTGCAAATGTTGGTGGATAATGGAGGACAAATTTTCACAACTCTCAGGATCACTGGGGCTCCAACAGAAACAATTCTCTAAAACCTCAGGCTGGAGCTTGTGGTCTTTCCAGAAGGTGCTGCCCTCCTGAGCAAGGTCCCAACTCTGGGATGAAGGAGGCATCCTGGCCGCTTGGGCCCGAGGCTCTGAGCTGCCCTGCACGGCAGTTCCTGGTGCCCAGAGGGTGGCGACTTGCACCTGTGCGCCCTGGCACCTTGCTGAGAGCGGCACTTGGTGACGTCTGTGGTCTGGACCACCAACCTGCCTCAGTGCCCAGCTCGGGCTCTGCATCCCACTCTCTGCTAATCACTGGCCTGAGAGAAAATGCAGAATCTCGAAATACTTCTTTTACCTCTCCCCTCCACAAGTGAGAAGCAGGTTTTTCTGAGCCCCCGATGTGCCTAGTGTGGGTTTGGGAGCTAGGACCGGAGGTTTCACATGCAGACGCCTCTGTACTGCTTTGGAGGGAAACCCAGGCAGTGGCAGTATCTGCAGCCCGGATGGCAGAAGACCCCTGGCCCTTGGCCATTTCTCTTCCATGGCCTCAGAGCACTGGGAGTTCCAGCCACTGTGCCCTCCAGGGGCCCCAGGCTCTGTGGTCACAGCTCCTGGCTTTTGAACCAAGAGGCCAGCTTGGCTGCCCAGTGATGGTTCATCCTGAGGGGTAGAGAAACGAGTGGGCGTCCTGTTGTGAAGTAACTCCTGGGGTCTTGGATAAAGGGCCAGCACATTCGAGGGTCAGGAAGATCCCACTGGGCCAGGTGCCTCTCCCTGGGCTGAGAAGCTGGTGGGGTTCCAGGAGTCACCCCCGTGCACTGGGCTGGGCCAGGAGGCACTTCCCAGCCCCTAATGAAGAGGGCCCAGGCTGTGAGGTGGACTTGCTCTGAAGGGCAGATGCTTACCTGGCCCCACAACGAGCCCTAGCAGACCCACCAGTGGAGGAAAACTCTCCTGCCGACTACATAGTCAAGAATGTCACATGAAGGGAGGGACAGCAGGCTGGGCCCTTTGGTGCTTGCATAACAGATCCCCCTTTGGAAGATGAGCATGTGTGCGTGTATGTGTACATGTACACGCACACACGCACAGGAACATACTCCTATATGTGCTCCCCACCTGTCCCCAGGACACACATTCACTTCATGGGGGTGGACTTAGGCAAGGAAGGTCTTTGGAAGTACCCTCGAGCACATCCCGGACACTGCAGCAGGTTTGCAGTCTGCAAAGCACCTTCCCAGTCACCGTCTTGGTACCTCGCAGCCCCGACCCCTCTCACCTGGCCAGTGAGTGTCAAGTCAGAGTAGCAGTTGCATTCTCCCTGTGGGCAACTAAGCTCAGAGTATCTGAGGTTCTCCAAGGCCTCACAGGGAGGATGTGGCTGACCCTGACAGGGACTTGGGACTCTGACCTCTGTGTGTCTGTCCTCCAGACCGGTGACATAAAGTCTACATAAAGAACCTCTGTGGCTTAAAGGCCCTTTGCAGGAACCCCACCAGTAACTCTGGTCAACTCCTAGACCCCCTCCCAGGGGTTCCACACACAGGAACTGCCCTCTTCTGGCCTCGGAGACACTTACAGTGCGTGTAGCTGCCCAGCTGCGTGACATGATTCTTTTGTCCGAAGACCTGGGCTGGAAGACTCCCTGTCCCAGGGGACGCCTATGGCCAAGGAGACCCATGGTCGTGACAACTGGGCTGTCCTGGTTAGGACGATGAAGGAAAGCACAGAAAATGACTGCTGGGGACCCCTCCAACCACACCTTGTCCCGAATGCCCTGCTGAGCACCTAGAGTGGGTTGGGAAAAGAGACTCACGTTAATTTTGGTGATGAGGCTGGGCTCCAGAGTCACCTGAAATGAGTCAAGTCTGGCTGAAATGTCAAGCCCCAGGAGCTGGCTGCCCTGCTTCAGCCTCTGGGGTGGAAGAAGGGATGGGTCAGCGCCTGGCTGAGCACCCACTCTGCCTCCAGTACCTGAGGCCTCCTGAAAGCGGACAGGTCAGAGGTAGACATGGAAGCAGAGCGAAGGGTTCCTGTGACTCCTCTTCAGGGTGGTTCCAAAGGGCAACCCACCCCACAGGGCTGAATGCAGCAGGACCTGCTTAGCACAGTGAGCTGAGCACACTAGTCAGGAACACGGTCTTCAAGTGCTCCAGAGAAGGACGTTTGCAGCTAGGTCAGGGCTGGCTGCCCTGGTGAGGGGAGGGGGCTCCCCTTCATGGCTTTTCTCTTTGGCCCTCAGCTCTCCCTGCTGGGCCACCTTCCAAAACATTGTTCTGAATGAATGTCCAGAACCTTCCCAAGTGCCAGCCATGTACCACGGGGAGGGGCTTCAGGGGACTCAAGGATGTAGCAATACACAGAAGCACGTAGAAAGCTCTGCCAGGGGCCAGCAGGTGGCTTAGTGGTTAAGGTTCTGGACTTCTACATGGCCAACCTGTCATTGGAGTCCCTGACCTGGCAGTTTGAAAATCATGCCGGGTTCATGTGTGTGTGTGTGCCCAAAGTCCCAGGAGGAGAATGGAAAAGAAGGAAGTGCAGCATAGCCATCCCCCGGAGTGCGATTTCCAACTTTCCCTTTCTCTGTCTCTCTTTGGAGAGGGCATGTGCTCTATGGCAAAAATCTTAAAAAGAAAAAAAAAAAAAAAAAAAGGGAACCAGCAGTTAGCGTAATGGCTAAGTCCCTGGAA
>NW_006159961.1:345996-346903 GCF_000334495.1 Tupaia belangeri chinensis | reverse complement strand
AAAGAAAAAGAAGAAGAAGAAGAAGAAGAAAGAAAGCCCTTTCATTTTTCTATTCTGGTCACCACAAGAAAAAAGTCTAGGTGTTTCCTTAACGTTTGCCAACTTCCCTTTCTGAGCAAATTGAAAAAAATAAATTGGAAGCTCCCTGCCAGGTCAAGTCCCTAGCGAGAGGCAGATAAGGTCCTGCTGTGGTCCTACTTGCCATCCTCGCTCATTAAAGCAGATATTCTTCCTTTACAACACGGGGTATGGTTTTCGGTTATTTGAGTCGGTCATACACAGTTTCTTTTCAAAATAAATGTGTTAGAGTTTCAAAGTAATTCCATTAAAACTAAGCCAAAAAAAAAGAAAAGAAAAAGTAATCTTATTAAAAATAAGTGAAGAATAGTTGGGATGAATGATTTCACAGAAATTAAGATGGCAAATGCAAACGACCGAGGTTGGGGAAGCATGGTGTGCCCAGGGTGACATGATGTGACAGTGAGGCCAGGGGCCCTGGGCACCCGGTGAGAGCCTGGGTTCCAGGCTTGCACCCCCAACCCCATCTAGCTCTTTGGCCTTGGGTGTTTCCTTATCTCTCTGAGCCTCAGTTTCCTGAACTAGAGTGCCCTGTAACGCTGCCTCTGACAAGCGGCAGTCCGTGGCTTGGCCCTCACTGAGTCCCAAACCACAGCCTCCTTCCAGCCCAGCTGAGCCCTGTTTTCATCCCTTTGCAGCCTCGCCCTCCACGGAGGTGGGAGGAAGCCTGCAGCCGCTTCTCTCCTCACCTGCGTCTCCAGCCCCTCCCCGCCCTGTGCCTGCTGCGATTTTGTTTTTCAGCTGAGTTTGCTCTCCTGGGGCGGCTGGCCTTCGCAGAGACATGCCAGGACCCTGGGGCAGAAAGCTGAGCCTCACCCTAGCAGGGGGT
>NW_006159961.1:338292-345983 GCF_000334495.1 Tupaia belangeri chinensis | reverse complement strand
AATGCTGCATTTGTCTCGCTGAGCCCAGTGACAAAAGGCGAAGTCTCAAACCAGAAAAGAGGCACCGGCTAGTTTCCCCAGGCCTCTGTTTTGATGGCCTGTCCTCAAATTCGCTCCCTGCTCTTCCAGGTTCCTTCCCTGTCTCGCCCTTCACACCCCCTGAGTCCACTGAGCTCTGGACTCAGTCCTGCCAAGTCTGTCTAGGAGGTACCGGGCACGCCCTACACTTTCTGCAGCTTGATTTCCCTGCAAATTAAGTCAGGATAACAATACCTGGTTTACCTTCCCGGCTTACAGAGATGGAAGGATCAAGCGGGGAAATGAAAACGTGAGCATTTTGTGTAAGCACAAAATGCTACGATAATTCAAGGGATTAATACGTTACTCCTCAGGCATGGAGGGCTGGAGCTCGTCCCACTTGGGAGCCAACTGAGAGAACATGGTGTGGCCCATGCCACCTTACAAGCTGCCACTTGCTTACTAACGCAGAACCTGGAGGCCCCTTCCGCATGGCTCCGGGACGCCAGGGACTGAAGCTGGAGAAGCGGGCTTGTAGCTCACCTGGTCCTCCCGCTTCCTTTACACAGGAGAAGCCTGAGGTCTGCAGAGGTGCAGGTTCGTGTCACTGTGCCATGTGGCTCTTAATTGCATCCTCTCATGCTGTCATTTCCTCTGCTGGCTGGCTTTTTTTTTTTTTTTTTTTTTCTGAGAGGTTTTTGCTATAGGTCGTGTGTGCTCGCCAGAAAGAGAGAGAGAGACAGAGAGACAGAAAGCGAGAAATCACCCCCCAGTAGGGATGGCCATCCAGCACTTTAAGCCACTGAGTCCAGGACTCAAACCACAGTCGACTACACGGGAGGCCAGCGACATAGCCAACTCCTAGTCCTTCTGCTGGCTGTTTTTAACTATAGTGTGGGGAGTTAAAAACTTGGCTTTCGGGGCCAACAGGTAGTGTGGTGGTTAAGGCACTGGACTTCCATCCACATGGCTGAAGGTGTGTCGAGGCCCAGACCTGGTGGCTTGAAAATCACACTGGGTGCATGTGCATGTGTGCCAAGATCCCAAGAAAAGAATACAGGAGAAGGGATTGCAGTATGGCCATCCCCCACCCCCCACCCCCCGGGAGGTGATGCCTCACTTTCCTTCTCTCTGTCTCTCTCTGGCAAAGACATACATCCTATGGGAACAATTCAAAGGGAAAAAAAAGGCTTGGTTGCATAGATTAGCTCTGGTCAGAACAAAACCCAGGAAAGGCCCCAAAGAAAACTCCACCAATTTCTTCTGCAGCAAAAGAAAGTTCACAGCCCACTGACTCTTCAAACCTGCAGTTTCAGAGGCTCTGCTTTGGATGTATATGTGCCGGGAGCAGGCAGCGACGGCCAACTTATCCACAAGTTCCCTTCCCGACAGAGGCACTATTCCGTTCTCCAAGGCCAGAGAATTAGCTTGTGAGCATGGAAGAAATCGAGCCCTGGGCCAATCCAAACATTCGTTTTCTTGCCTGCCGTAACCCAGAGCGCCACACAAGGTGATGAAGTGGGAGGTGAGGAGCCCTCGCTGATCAGCCAGGCTAAGGAAGACGCTGACCTGGCTTCCACTGGGAGAGTGGCATTCCTCCCTTCTGACCTTCCCAGAAGGGTCATTGCTGACCAGGCTGTGCTGGGAGGCCTGAGGCTTCCCACAAGCTGTGCAGCCCACCCTGGGGTTTGCTTTGACTATTGCCTGGCCTCCCACTGCTCCCCACAAGGACCCGCACACGACCGCGAGACTGCCTTCTCCCAGGCCTGTCACTCCTCGCTGAGAGCTCCTGTACCCCTTGGGAACGGACTGCAGAAGGCCAGGGGGCTTCCGAGACCTCCAGACCAGCCACATACAGTAAGCTGGCCTCCTTGGAGTGACACCTACTCTTCGTGACCAGTCAGAAAGGGAGGCCCAGGGGCTACTGCCTAGGAGCAGCCCCCTTTGCCCGCCACCATCCCTGCTGAGTCACACCTGGCTCCTCCAGGAGCCTGCCCCAGTGTCCTCCACCCTAGCTGCCCTGGAAGACACCCCTTGCATTTATTTGATGGAGTCAAGCCCCTCTCCCTTTGCCAGCCCCGGGTCTGACTGGGGCATTCTCTGGCTTCTCTCCCGAGTGGCAGAGTTGGTCTCAGTGCCGTCCAGCCTTGCTGGTCACAACTCTGAGCCTGGCAGGGAGAGGGTCCTAGAAAGAGTCCCCTGGCTGGCGATGGAGACCTGAGCAGCTTGGCCAACCCTAAGGACAACAGAAACTTCTTGTGGACAAAGCAGAGCCACTCTGAAGGACCATGGCTTATAAAGGAGGGCCTGTCCCCAAGGAACAGCCAGGCATGCCATTTGCCATGGGCTACCCCACCAGAGCTCAGCTACAGGGAGTGCCTGGGAGCAATCTGTCTGTGAGAAAGCATGGCCACGCTTGGCTGCCACCTTCCATGGGGAGGGGTGTCCCCAGGCGCTGGCTCCCTCGGCTCCCACTCATGTGCCTCCATCTTGCTCTGAGGCATGTTCTGTCTCTCAGCAAGTAGGATCACTGCCTCTTCTTGTTGAGCAAAGCCTGGGGCCCTGGTGGGACCCTCCTATCTCCCAGGGCTGGGTGGGGGTGAGTCACAAGCTGGCAGCAGGGACCCCGCGCTGGCAAACACACCTATCACTCCCTGCCTGGGAGACGGAGCCTGTGGCCTACTCTACACTCTCCCCTCCCCTAGACTTCTCAAGAAAAGGCAGAGGCCCAGCAGGCACCGCCACAGGAACCCGGCTCGTGCATCTGGAAAATGGCATCAGAGCTGAGAAACAGGGCCACGAGAGAGACAGTCTGATCTGAGCTTTAAGTCAGGGTAGTTCCACAGCAGAGCTGCTTGCTGTGCCTCGGTTTCTCCTCTGTAAAGCTAAAGGAAATGAAGTCGTCTCATCTCTCCACCCTGTTGGAAGGGTTAATTAACCTCTGTTTTCCCGGAGCTTGGAGATGCTCAGATGAAAGCAGGGAGGAAGGGTGGAAGCCTTTATCCGTCTGTAGGCCTGATGCAGAGATCTGAAGTGGAGGAGCTGACCTGGTTCTGACCACACCAGACCACCGTGTGGTCAGCTGACACAGGGAAGGGTATTCAAGTGACCCTGTGGGGTGACAACTAGAGGGGCTTGTCTATGGGGATCTGCAGCTTTGCAGAGCCAGCTCTCCCCACCCAGAAACCTAGAGGAGTCCTTGGCTAGGGTCTAGTCCCACTGCCTTGCTCCACAGTTGAGAAATCGGATCTAGAAAGGTAAAGGCCTCTTCAGGCCCCGCAACTTGTGGCTGCCCGGAGACTAGAGCCCGGGCTTCCTACTGCTCACCCGGTCTACCCTATCCATGACCCTCGACTGCCCTCTGAGTCTGGGATTTCTCACGTGTTTCAGGAATGGGCAAGCTGAAGTTCATCCAGACTAAGAACTTGACTAGGGTCACACGGCTAGTCAAGGGGCAGAGCTGGGATTCAGACCTAAAGTCCTGGCCTAAAGGTCCTCCAAGGCTGTGCCTCCACACCAGGCAATCTCTGGGCATGGCTCAGTGACAATGGAGTGGTAAGGACAGTCCCCTGCTGGTCCTCTCTGCAGCCCCTCTGCAGTGTCTGGTCCATAGCCCTGGCTCTGGGACACTCACTTGACATGGCTAACCAGGACTAGGGGACTGCCAACCTGGGCTTGCTTTCTCATCCCCTGCTGAAGCATGATGAACCACTGTCCTCTCGTCTGTAAAAGAGACTTGTCCAAGTTGCTTTGGGCCAAGGGTGGACAGGACCAGTTCTCCTCAGGGTGGGGGTCTCTAGCACCTTCTGTGTCAATTACCAACACATCAGTTAGGGACGGCGACAAATGAGCATGAGTCCCGGGTTAACATGGAGAAACAGGGTCGTCGACCGAGTGAAGCCAGGCCAAAGCAGCCTCCTCCCTCATTGTACTTCTGGGGCTTCTCACGCCCAGGGGCTCTCAGCTGGATTTAAGTGCACCGGCCTGAGTGATCCAGCATGACAGACACGTCGGTGCGCCTGCCCCAGCCCTCCCACCTGCCGTTGCCCACTGAGCGTCTCCCCTCACCCCATCATTCCTACACAGGAGCACCCAGTCCCACCCACAACCGAAGTACGTTGTACTTGATGTGACTCCCAGAACCGAATGCTCGAAATGAGCCTTGTAATCAGAAAACACGAAGTTCTTCCAGAGCTGGAGCTGATGGGAAGGGGACTGCCTCCTTAATCCAAGAGCGTGCCCTGGAAGTCGGAACTGTCCACTCGCCCCAGCTTCCCTTCGCAGGTCCTTGTGATCAAAGCCTATGTTCAGCTTTTGAATAAAAGCTCTGTGCCTCCCAATGGGTCCAGTTCTCTACATCTCTCCTCTGGTCTCAGCTGACACAGGGAACGGTATTCAAGTGACCCTGTGGGGTGACAACTACAGGGGTCAAAAAGCCTTTATTTCTCACCAGAAATGGCTACAGCTTGAAATCATTCTGCTTGGATCCCTAGCCTAGCTTAAAGCAGTCTTATTTTTATTACAGGAAGGAGTGGGAGACGATCTGACCGAGGGCTGCCAGATTTCACAACTAAAAATACAGGGCCTGTCGTTGAATCTGAATTTCAGATACATAGTGAATTCTATTTAAGTATGAGGAGGTCCCAAATATTGCATTTTGTTGGGTTTTATCTGGAAACCTTCACCTGACTCCCCCGGTGCTTATAGTCAAGTAAACCCTGCTTGGGTCTAGGGAAGAAAAACTATGGCTCTCCTGCGTCTTTGGAGCTAAACTAACACCCCATAGAGAGACAGCAGGCCTGGCTGGAGGGTGGGGAAGGGAGCGGATGATGGGACCAAACTTGGCATCTCTGGAAAATCCCTAGAACACAGTTGCCGTGGTGAAACAGTGAGGCCAGGGAAAGGCCTAGATGGCATCACTAAAGTGTAAACATCCGGGGTAATGAAGACAGAACTCCGCCAGGTTGGAGGTCAGCAGGTCAGGGATCGAGTCTGCTCTACGTTAGCCAGCTGTGTGACCTCCTTTGAGTCATTTACCCTTTCTGGGTCTGAGTCTTCCATGATAAGATGTGAATCTTGGCGGGGCTCGACTATTTCCCCAGCCTGGTTCTGGGAACTAGATACAGCACAGCCAAGTCCTTCTACACATCAGAGGTGCAGCAATGAGCTGCCCCGTCCTCCTCCACCTCGCCGGCCCTTTCCTCCCCCTGGGGTCGGTGGGACTCTGGCTCCAGTGCTGACCTCCAGCCTTGTTCCTGAAGGAGGAGGAGCTGGGCTGATCAGCAGATGGCCAACAATGGACGGGCCAGTGACTTTCTCTGGACCTTTTCCTTAGACCCTTTGATGCTTTTTGCATATTAGAGTAACATTGCCTCAAGCTTTATTATGAGACTCTATTTTTGACTTCGTAATTTGTGATACAAATGACCATAGATCATAAGTACAAGATAACTTTTTTTTTAATTAGAAGGATATTGCTGATATAGAAACTAAGTAAAACTATAAGGAAGCATCACTGCCTTTTAAATATTTTTACAACTTTCATTTGGGAATTATTTACAAACCCTTTACATATTTAAATAAAATGTGTCCTCAGTGATAACAAAATTTTATTTGACAAGGATTTGGGATTTGAAACTGGAGCCAAATCAGAGGAGTGAGGTACTCAGTGTGGGTGAAATTATTCCTGGTTGGGCCAGCAGGTGGCGTGCTGGTTGAGGCACTCGACTACCACGTGACATACTGGTTCTAGTCTCAGACTAGGCTGCTGGCTTTCTCACTTTCTCTCTCTCTCTCTGTCTCTCTTTGGTGTGCACACGTGCCCTATAGCAAATTTAAGGATAATAGTAATACTAAATAAAAATGAATAAATAATTCTTTAAAAAAACTGTTCCTGGTCAAATACAAGTCAATAAAGAACTGATCCTGGTTTTCTCCTATGGCTTCTAAAAGAATACTAAGACAGTTCTATTTAAAAATGCTTCGGGGAACCAGCAGTTAGCGTAATGGCTATGTCGCTGGACTCCCACGTAATCGACCACGATTCGTGTCCCGGACCCGGTGGCTTAAAACTCACGCCGGGCGTGTGTGCGTGCGTGCCCAAGATCCCGAGAGGAGAATGGAGGAGAAGGGATTGCGGCGTGACCATCCCCCCTGGGGGGTGATTTCTCGCTTTCTGTCTCTATGTCTCTCTCTGTCTGTCTGGCGAGCGCACGCGCCCTACAGTGAAAATCTCTCCAAAAAAAAAAAAAAAAAATGCTTCGGGTAGTCCAGAGCGTCTGGAGCAATGGCAGCAGGTGTAACCCTCCAGGACAGAGCAGCAGCTGCATTCTACTCGGTGCCCTCTGTGCTTCTCCCACCTCGATGGCAGGTTCACCGAGGGCAAAGTCAGTCTTCTCAACTGCGTGTCCGCGGCCCATTTCGTTCGCTGCCATGCCCCAGCAATTGCTCAAGACAAGTTGGCTGACCGAGAACACAAAGCACCTGCAGGAAATGGTCCTTCATCAGCTCGCAGGAGCTGCGGAAAACATGCTGACGGTGCTTTGCAGACGCACCACACCCTCCTCCCCACGCTCCCTGTCTTCTGCCGCCATATTGGTCTCACCAGAGGGGAGGAAAATAAAGACTGTCCTGTGCAGTTGTACCACCCATGGGAAAATCCCACGGGCAGAGTAGCTCATGCCACAGCTCTCCACTACCTCTCCCCCGGCCTCCTCCTCCTCTCTGCCTCTGGATTCCATTTGGTTTTGCCCAGTCCTTGTCTGATTATATGTCTGGCTCCAATATCAATTATTCCACTTCCTCCCGACTTGGCCCCCTCCCTCTTCCAAATCCTCGTGTGTGCTCAGCTCTTCCCCGTTCCCATAGCCTCTCCTGAACTGAGAGGAGACGGGACGTGCCTCAGCAGCTACCCCGACATGAGTCACGTCTGCCATCCTGCCAGTGAAGAAGGAGCGAGGAGGGCTGGGCCTTCGGGTGCGGGAGGGAAAGGGATTTTCACTGGTTGTCAGAAAACGGGCACAGAAAGGGTGAGAACATGTGGGAGCATTTTCAGCAGGCAAGAGAGCTGAGGACTGGGCTAATTAACCAGAAACAAAATGCCCAACAGAGCCAAGCGAGAACTGTTTTAGAATCTCCATGCCCCCCTCGGGGTTCTTTTACAACTCTCGGTTACAGATGTCCATGGCTCCCCTACTCATGTGAGAGCACTTCACAGTTCACGTAGTCAGTGAAGACACCAGCCGGCGTGAGGAGACATTGCAGGTGGCATCACCCCCATTTTAGGGATGGGAACGTTGATGCCCAGTGAGTTTTAAAGGTTTATCTAAGCCCCAGCCAGAGAGTGGCAGAACTGGGGCCAGTCCTAAGCCCTCTGACCTCTGCTGTGGTAACACAATGCCTGTAAACACGTGTCGTGCCTGTATCACCAGTGCCACGACCAATTCTGACTGTTGGGCCAGGGATTTGCCTTCACGGGTTTCACCCGATCCCTCTACCCGGCATTACTCAGACACAGGACAGTCTCAGAGCTGTAGTCAGCCCTGTGTGTCAGAGCCCTGCATTCACATCGGTGCCTGATCCGCCAGCTTTGTGTGGCTCAGACAGCGGTCCCCGTGTTACACCGAGGCTGTAAATTGATATAAAGAATTAGGAGGAAAAAAAAAAAAAAAAAA
>NW_006159961.1:331658-337257 GCF_000334495.1 Tupaia belangeri chinensis | reverse complement strand
CCCCGTGTTACCCCGAGGCTGTAAATTTAAAAAAAAAAATAGGGAGAAAAAAAAAAAAAAAAAAGCCAGGGAAGTAAATTTGAGGCCAGGCTAGTCCATTCTTCTCTTTAGTCCCCAACCTAAACATACAAGAAAGTCACCTCCCAAACTAGCCCCAACGGAACTGAGGAAAGAAGGAATCAAAAGGCAAACAGCAAAGAATATCAGACCCCTAAACCGTCCATCCTCTGCCATCCACGGCCTAGGACTCCGAAGATCAGAAGTGACATCCGTGTACAATATGGCTCAAAGCAAGTGTTACTGAAAGCCTAGAGCCCCAGGAAGACAGTCCCCAGCGTCCCCCAGAACACCCACCTCCATCACCCTCTGCACCACGTCTCCAGGGCCTTGCAAAGGCATCAGCAAAAATAAAAGGAAGTCACGAGACCTGGGGCCTGGGAGAAGCCCTGTGCCTTGTTGCACCGTAGGAGGAGACACCTGCTCTGGTTCACATGGTTGTACTGAGAACACCTGCTCAACTCCAGCTTGCAGCGGCCCGTGCAGGAATCTCTATGGTGGACACGCTTTCCTGGTCTCTGATACCCTTCAGTGTCCTCTCCTTGGCCATCAGCACACACAAATGGGCCTCAAGAATTCCAGTTTCGGGACCAGCAGCTGGTGTAATGGTTATATCATTGGACTCCCACGTAGTCAACTATGGTTCAAGTCCTGGACCCGGTGGCTTAAAACTCATGATGAGTGTGTGTGCCCAAAATCCCAAGAGGAGAATGAAAGAGAAGGGACTGTGGTGTGGCCATACCCCCTGGGGAGTGAATTCACTCTGTCTCTCTGTCTGTCCGTGAGCGCACATGCCCTATAGCAAAAATCTTTCTTTAAAAACAAAATTCCAACTTCTTTCAAATCCATGACGAGATCAGACACATTGGGAAATTGACTTGTTTCATAATGTTCTTTTCTTTAGGCTTTTTCTAAAGTAGTCTCATTGGAGACATTCACAAACACCCAATCAGCCCATCCAGGGACTGCATTAAGAACACCCAGAAAATAATGGCCATGTACACAGACCTGGCTGGGGTGGAGGAGCCTCAGCTCATGGACCAAGGCCTGCATCAATTACTCTTTTGGCAACTAGTTCAGGTTTTCTCCACCACAACCTGCTGGCCATCCCTGCAAACATTCCGGGCCTTGTAGAATGGAGGCACCTCCTTACCGGATATCCCCAGGAGCCATTGCCTGCCTGGAACTTGGAGTAGTAGCTGCTCCGGCTGGTGGTCCCGTAGTTGTTGTAATTGTCAGCCAAGCCATCATACATGGACCCTGGAGGGCAAAGGATGAGGTTAGGACAAGGTGTAATCTTCACACACCTCTCCTCCCCAGAACATCACCCCCATGTCCATGGAGCACCAGATCCAGCTTCTGAAGGAGGACGGAGACTAAGTCACCTGCCGGTGGCCATCTCTATCTATCTCTGTCCCCTCCCAAGGGCAGGGCCACTACGGGCTGCTGCAGGGGCAGCTCTCAGTCTTGACTGACCCCTTTTGGAAGCCTCATGGCTCTCCTACCGCTTGGAGCAGGTTAACACTTACAGATCAGGAGTTGGCTGGGAGGACCAAGCGCTGCCGTTCCAGCCCAGGGAGTTACGATCCCCCCTTCCCCTTCCACAAGGATAAGCTTCCCACTTGGGGACAGCATGCAGGATCCCAACATTCCAGGCGTGGAGACCCAAGGTCAGGGCCACAGAGTTGAGATGACTGGCTAGATCCGATTTGCGGCAGGTCTCCTCCAACCTTGGCCCGGCCCCCCAGTGACAGGTAACCTTCCACCCCTTCCTTGATCTCCCACGTGCTCCAGCTGGTGAAGGGGGAGCAGTGATCAACCTCAAAGGCCCAGTGAGGATTAATGAATGTTTTCAGAGTGCCCCAAGAGCCACAAATGACAGGCTCCGCAGGAGGACGGAGTGTCATTAGTGTTATTAGCGGCAAAGTGGCTTTGAATCACAGAAAGCAGAACTGGATCTGGGGGCTCCTTTTACAGCACGGTGGTGGCAGGGGGCTGAGGGGCAGACACAGCGCTGCACAGGCTGGTCTCCTCACTGACCGCTGTCCTGGAAACACGGCCCGCAGTGACTTTGCTCACATCTGGCAGCTGAACCTGCCATCCTCCACCACCATGGCCACCAGATCCTATCATTTTCCAAGCCACGCTCAAGACTTCACCCTCTCCAGAGAGTCCTTTCTGCCCTGCCCAAGGCACCCTCTCTGCATCTAACTGCATACCGCCCTGCCGTCTCCGATCCAGGTCCCACCTGCCTGGGATTCCACTCGCCCATCTACCCTGGCGGCTCTGTGAGGGGCAAGCAGTGCTCTGTGGCCTGCAGGACCAGGGCCAGGCTCACCGCACACTCCTGTCACACATGGCCTCTGGGAACTCAGGTAAGTGAGAGACTCCCGGGAGAGTCTCCTAGGAGGCTGTGACGGTCAGACTCCCCAGCAGAAACCGTCTATGGGAAGAGGGCTTGGCGGCTTCTCTTCTGCCACACCCGCTGAGCCCCTAACCTTTCTGGGGGCGGGGGAGACTGAAACGCCTGAGACGGGAGCAGAGGGAAGAGCAGAGGGCAGCTTTGGTGCCACCTCCTCTGTCTAATGCCAGATGACGGCTCACAGGCAAGGGCACCGCCCAGATTCCCTGTCTATCATGGGCGACCACTGGACATGAGGGTTCCTGGGCTGCAGCAGACACGGCTGGCCCCGGGAGCGGACAGGTGTTGAACTTGGCCCTGGCTCTGGCACAAAGGCAAGCCATACACTCCTTCTGAGCCTCGGCTTCCTCTTCCTCAACTCTGCGGTTGGGCCCTATGTCCTCCAAAGGTCCCATCCACCGACCTGTGGCTGTGTGACTTGGTGACACATGCCTGATGGCATTCAGAGGAGCCCTGCTTGACCTCTCCGGAGAGAGGTGCAGCTGACAGTGAGGAGGGGTGGGCGTCAGAGGCTACACTGCCACCTGCCTTGCTGCGTGCCTGAATCCCCTGAGCCTTTTCTTTTCTTTTTTTTTTCCAAAGGAGTATGATCAGTTCAGTGATTGGTTCAAGACGGCGTGATCATCTCCTGGGCATTCTTTTTTTTTTTGGGGGGGGGAGGGAGAGGTTTTCACTATAGGGCGCGTGCGCTCGCCAGACAGACAGAGACATAGAGACAGAAAGCGAGAAATCACCCCCCAGGGGGGATGGTCATGCCGCAATCTCTTCTCCTCCATTCTCCTCTCGGGATCTTGGGCACGCACGCACACGCGCCTGGCGTGAGTTTTAAGCCACCGGGTCCGGGACGTGAAGCGCAGTCGACTACATGGGAGTCCAGCGACATAGCCATTACGCTAACTGCTGGTTCCCCCCTGAGCCTTTTGTATCCTCAAGAGCCTGGCAGCCCACTTTCCAGATCCCCAGGCTCCTGAAGACATCCTGGGACTCCACCCTGAGGCCCACTGAGCCCCGACTTAACTCGATGCTCCTTTTCCTGGCCTTTCCCCAGCAGCTGCTCCTCTGGAAGGACTGCCTTAGTCAGGGGGTGACTGGAGACACCCCAGCACTCCTGCTCCCCCAGGAGGAGACTGTGGCCAGGCACTCATGGCAGGGCCCACTCCTGCCCTCCAGCCAGCCCCCTTCTATCATCCCTTGCAGGCTTGGCAGGCTGGAGTGAGCTTGGCTCTCGCCTTATGATGGGTATTTCTTGCCAAAGGGTAGGTGTGGGTCAGCCAGCTGCTTCCAGATGGAGATTCTGGGGCGCTGACAGACAGAGTTTTACAGAGCCCCAGGGAGTCTTCCTGTAAGGAGAGGCTCCCACCCAGCTCTGCCTCTGTGAGAGGGAACCTGTCAGCTCTGGGCTCTCCCTCCAGCTCATCTGGGTGTGCATCTTCCCTTCACACTGCACCTGCCTGCCTCCCTCCCCCATACTCTTCTCTGTGTGAAGGTGGGGGGCTCTGCCATGAAAGCAGAGGTGGGGTGAGATGCACAGATGCATGGACACAGGAAGCAGAAGGTGGAATGCCCCAAAGCAGTCCCCCTGGCCCAGCGATGATGCAGGTGAAGACAAGAGTGGGCTGTCACCCTTACTCCTGGTGGGGCCAAGGTCTCCGGGTCATTCCAGGCAGTTCCTGAAGGCAGCTCTTAGATTACCCTGCACATGGGGGTCTGCTGGGCTCCCTGTAAGTAAGGCTGCCATCATGCTGCAAGCACTGTCTCCGGCAAAAGGTAGCTATACTTGGGGCAGAGGTGGCAAGGGAGGGGAGGAGCCCAGAGGTGTCACACACCTGAAGAAACACTTTGTGGGGTGCCAGGTGCAGGTGGCAGTGCTGACTGTGAGAACATTGCTCAACAGAGACAACTGCCCACTCTCCCAACCCTGGGGTGCCTGGCTGGTAAGCGACACCCTCTAAGAGTCAAGTTCAATAGCAAGAACACGGGGCCTCTAATGACTGAGGGTGACAGCTCGGACAGCTCCGTGTCTCCACCTGGTCCTCTCACTTCCCTAGGACTCACTTCTAGAAAGCCTCCTGATCAACCACCTCTGGTCCCAGCACCCCTGACTGACTGTCCTTCGGTGCAGAGCAAGGTAACGTGTAGCCAGTTGTCCCCTTCCTGCCTGTGCCAGTCTCTGCTGCCATGCACGTGGGACACTCTGGAAGCTGGGACCAGTCCCTTCTCTCCTCAGAACCTTGGGCTCAGGGCACTGCTCTGGCTGGAGCTGGACCTAGCTGGCCTGGGCTGGCCCCTTGTGTTGGCTGACTCTGTCTCCTGCCCGACCCTGTGGTAAAGGAACTCTGGCACCAGGTTCTTGGTGTCCAGAAGCTCGACAACCCCTATTTAAAACAGACGAGGCTCAGGGTTCTTGAATTCTATTCATGCTGGTTGTCTCCCACTAACCAGGTCCCCAGGGGAGCGGGGTAAACTAGGGAGAAAGGGGCTGTGTGCAGCTGCAAGGCCACGTCCTCAGAAAGGATTCCTGGTTCAGGGGCATGAAGGGGAGGGGATCCTAGCATGCAGTTCACCCTGCAAAATCACCCCATCCTCCTGCCAAGTAGCAGTACATCCACCTCAAACAAAAAGATGGCAACTTCTCGGTGAGGCAGGCAGAGGCCCACCCTCAGGACCCCAAGATCAAACAGCAGTATCTCAGAGCAGATATTAGTATCCCGAGTATATGAGCAACACAAGCTGCTTTGTTCACACAGCCCATCTCGCTTTGTGTCAATGTAAAACCATCTCAGAGGGCCAGCTGGTCACGTGGTGGTTAAGGAGCTGGACTCCCACATGGTTGACTGAGGTTCAAGTCCTGGACCTGGCGGTTTGCTTTCTCACTTTCTTTTCCTCGCTCTGTCTGTCTGGTCGAGATAATAATAATAATAATAATAATAATAATAATAAAATAATTTTTAAATCTCAGAAAATCCACTCCTCGACACTGGCATCCCACTTACTGCTTTCCTTCAGAGTCTGGGATAGACTGGCTGGGGCTCTTATGCCATAGGTGAGCTGGGCTTCTCACATACAAAACCTTTGGAAATGGAGGCAGCTACCCACTGGGATATGCGGGGATACTCCCCC
>NW_006159961.1:329120-330921 GCF_000334495.1 Tupaia belangeri chinensis | reverse complement strand
CCCCTGCCCTCCAGCCAGCCCCCTTCTATCATCCCTTGCAGGCTTGGCAGGCTGGAGTGAGCTTGGCTCTCGCCTTATGATGGGTATTTCTTGCCAAAGGGTAGGTGTGGGTCAGCCAGCTGCTTCCAGATGGAGATTCTGGGGCGCTGACAGACAGAGTTTTACAGAGCCCCAGGGAGTCTTCCTGTAAGGAGAGGCTCCCACCCAGCTCTGCCTCTGTGAGAGGGAACCTGTCAGCTCTGGGCTCTCCCTCCAGCTCATCTGGGTGTGCATCTTCCCTTCACACTGCACCTGCCTGCCTCCCTCCCCCATACTCTTCTCTGTGTGAAGGTGGGGGGCTCTGCCATGAAAGCAGAGGTGGGGTGAGATGCACAGATGCATGGACACAGGAAGCAGAAGGTGGAATGCCCCAAAGCAGTCCCCCTGGCCCAGCGATGATGCAGGTGAAGACAAGAGTGGGCTGTCACCCTTACTCCTGGTGGGGCCAAGGTCTCCGGGTCATTCCAGGCAGTTCCTGAAGGCAGCTCTTAGATTACCCTGCACATGGGGGTCTGCTGGGCTCCCTGTAAGTAAGGCTGCCATCATGCTGCAAGCACTGTCTCCGGCAAAAGGTAGCTATACTTGGGGCAGAGGTGGCAAGGGAGGGGAGGAGCCCAGAGGTGTCACACACCTGAAGAAACACTTTGTGGGGTGCCAGGTGCAGGTGGCAGTGCTGACTGTGAGAACATTGCTCAACAGAGACAACTGCCCACTCTCCCAACCCTGGGGTGCCTGGCTGGTAAGCGACACCCTCTAAGAGTCAAGTTCAATAGCAAGAACACGGGGCCTCTAATGACTGAGGGTGACAGCTCGGACAGCTCCGTGTCTCCACCTGGTCCTCTCACTTCCCTAGGACTCACTTCTAGAAAGCCTCCTGATCAACCACCTCTGGTCCCAGCACCCCTGACTGACTGTCCTTCGGTGCAGAGCAAGGTAACGTGTAGCCAGTTGTCCCCTTCCTGCCTGTGCCAGTCTCTGCTGCCATGCACGTGGGACACTCTGGAAGCTGGGACCAGTCCCTTCTCTCCTCAGAACCTTGGGCTCAGGGCACTGCTCTGGCTGGAGCTGGACCTAGCTGGCCTGGGCTGGCCCCTTGTGTTGGCTGACTCTGTCTCCTGCCCGACCCTGTGGTAAAGGAACTCTGGCACCAGGTTCTTGGTGTCCAGAAGCTCGACAACCCCTATTTAAAACAGACGAGGCTCAGGGTTCTTGAATTCTATTCATGCTGGTTGTCTCCCACTAACCAGGTCCCCAGGGGAGCGGGGTAAACTAGGGAGAAAGGGGCTGTGTGCAGCTGCAAGGCCACGTCCTCAGAAAGGATTCCTGGTTCAGGGGCATGAAGGGGAGGGGATCCTAGCATGCAGTTCACCCTGCAAAATCACCCCATCCTCCTGCCAAGTAGCAGTACATCCACCTCAAACAAAAAGATGGCAACTTCTCGGTGAGGCAGGCAGAGGCCCACCCTCAGGACCCCAAGATCAAACAGCAGTATCTCAGAGCAGATATTAGTATCCCGAGTATATGAGCAACACAAGCTGCTTTGTTCACACAGCCCATCTCGCTTTGTGTCAATGTAAAACCATCTCAGAGGGCCAGCTGGTCACGTGGTGGTTAAGGAGCTGGACTCCCACATGGTTGACTGAGGTTCAAGTCCTGGACCTGGCGGTTTGCTTTCTCACTTTCTTTTCCTCGCTCTGTCTGTCTGGTCGAGATAATAATAATAATAATAATAATAATAATAATAAAATAATTTTTACATCTC
>NW_006159961.1:322389-328978 GCF_000334495.1 Tupaia belangeri chinensis | reverse complement strand
GGGATTCTCCCTCCGGTGGAGGCAGGCAAACCTGCGGAGGGATGACTCATTCCCTTCCGCCTCCAGGCTTGCAAGCAGGTCACACCCACTGCACCTGAAACATTCTTTCTCTTCTCAGCCAAACCCTCTCCCTGCATTCGAAAGCTTGCACAAAAATCAGCTTCTCCTGAACACGACTCCACCCAGCTTAAGAGCTCCAAACCCTCGGCGTACCCCGTCAGCACTCTGGTCCACTGTCTCTCCTCACTGTGTGTTCCCCGCCTGGAGTGCGGCTCAGTGCGCTGTGTGTGTGAGTGCACGCCTAGAGGCCTCTCCCAAACAACAGGGCCTGGGTCTCCCCCATTAAGCTGGGGACTTCCTGGTGCAGGAGATTTCACTCAGACTAGATCCCCTCTGCCCGCCCTGCCACCACCCAGGCCCTTTGCACCGAAGGGCATCGCCTGTCTGACCAACGTCCTGTCCTAGGGCACTGATCATGGGACATCGTCCCTAAGCCTCCTGTCCTCAGAACCCCCTCCCTTGCTGTTAGAAGGACTGTCATAGCTGCGCTGGAGGTTTTCCTTCTTGCCGCACCCGTCTCTTACAAGGCTGGTGTCTCCTCCGGCTTCACTCGAAAAAAGGCCACCTGACTCTCAGCTTGAAAAGCCTGTGATCTCTCAGCTTTAAATACACCTCTACTCCGTCCCCGCGCTTCTCCCTGGAGTGCCCAGCATGGCAAGGCCCACAGCAAGGGGAATTTAAACGAGACAATGAGAAGAACAGTCCAAAGGCACTTCTGAGACAATCCCCTTAGAGATCGTTAAGAGTGGGCAGGAGTGGGCTTGAGGGAGGGGGCCCAGTTGTCCCCCATCCCTTTGCCTGGCCGCTGGGAGCACCATTGGCCTGTTTCTCCCACTCTGGAGCTGGCAGGAGCCTGGGTAGGGCAAGGAGTTCAGCACAACCTCCCCAGACGCCTTCGTGTGGTTCTTGACCTTTTCCTGGGCACATGTACAGGACAGAAATGCCGAGACAAACTGGGCTGCTACGACCTGCTTGCTCTCCTTCCTCCCCGGCCCACATGCTGCCTGGGACGTGCTCAAGCTCAGCTCTGCTGAATCCTGCTGCTCTTTCTGATGGTCCGCGATGGCCACCACCATACCAGAGGGTTGGGCAGAGCATGGGAGCATCCGGTAGGGACAGACTGGCACAGGGGCAGGGCAGTGAGACAAGGGCTGGGACTTGGCCACCTGAACAGGGTCCACAATAAGAACCAGCGACTCCCACATTAGCTCTCTGTCCGTGTGTGTGACTGCGTGTGCGTATGTGAGTGAGGTGCATGTGTGTCAGTGTAGGGGTGATCCCAGCATAGGGAGAGCATAGGGAGAGCCCACTGCAGTGCCATGCTGGCGGTGAGAACAGGGACTAGAGCAGTAACTCTTGAACATGGCTACACATCAGAATTGCGTGGGAGTTTCTGAAGTCCTGATGCCTGGCCATCCTACATACTCATATCTCAGAATCTCTGGGGGCAAGACACTGGCATGCACATTATTTTAAATTCTCAGGTGACTCCAGCGTGTTTGAGACCAGTAGAAGGGAACTTGTTTGGTTGGCTGGTTGGTTTGTTAGGATGTTTATAAGAGAGCCACTCTGAGCAGTTTCTCTTGAGGGGAGGAGCTTTCCACAGGGGTGGGGCAGGGGCAGGAGCAGGGGGTCTGGGTCTGGGCAGGAGGCTGGGAGTTATCACACCTATTTGCCGTGAGCGTGAGCTTCGCCATCACAGAGCACTTTAGAGATGATCTAATGAAGCCTCCGGTGGTGGTTACAGTGACCCAGAGAGCCTGATACATGTCCAGAATCATGTATCAGTCAGTGGCCCCTGCCACACAAGCTGCAATGTGTGTGTGTGTGTGTGTGTGTGTGTGTGTGTGGTGGGGGCAGGGTGTGTGCATACACGTGTGCATGTGTATTGTGTGGTGTATGTGTGCATACATGTGTGAGCATGTGAGTGGTGAATGCCTACAGAGAACTTCCATGAGGATATCTAAAATTCTTTCATTTTACTTTGTATTAACATCACAAACCTTCCAGGGTCCCCCCCACACACACAGGAGTACTTGCCAGCTTTTCGAAGCCTACAACACCTGACATACTGATACCTAGGATTTGGTGCATGGGGAGAGAATTTATGTTTTTTTTTTTTTTTTTTTTTAAAGTCTCCACTGAAGTGTTCTGCAAAGGAGCTGGACCCAGGACAGCGGCATTTGCTATGAAGCACCTGGAGTCGTCAGCAATTTTGCATGTGTTGTAACAGGTCAACGGAAATTCTGGCTAAAACCCCAACTTTGAGCCAAGATGTATTGTAAAGTAATAAGAATTGGTTCATTTGAAGTTTAATTAGTATGTTTTGCTGCTGAAACAAGATGAAGCACACATACAACTTCACCCGGACCCGCTCAGCTTTGCTCCCAGGAAGACAGCCCAGAGTGCTGTCTGCCCACCACTGGCCGTGAGAACAGGGCAGCCTCTAGGGGAGAAGACTGTGCAGAGCCTTTGCTTGGCCAGAGGTTCACGTCAAGACACAACCAAATGCAGATACAGTAAACCACCAAAGCAGGGCTCCTAAGGCGGACTCCTCCTCCCCACCATGGAGCTACACAGCCCGCCCCAGGAGGCTGCAGAGCCACAAGAACCTACCCCCTACCCTCTGACCACAGTGAAATAGAAGCTTCGCAATTTGAGATGGGAAACAGTACTTCTGAGAAGAAGAAAGAGGAGAACTCTAGGCTCAAGCTGACACGGAAAACCACAGCTGTCTAATGGGCAGAGGGACACACCAGGCAACCCTGGGTGGGGTTAGGATCTCCCTGGCAGGAGAAGTGATGGAAGGAGGAAGCTCATTCATCGAACTTTGTGTGGGATGATCTTCGTAGTGCTGGTGGCGGTGGTGGGGTGTTCGGGGTTGGGTCCAATGAGAGCTGCACTAAGTTTTATGATGAGATTCCAAGTGACATTGGAATCCAGAGGTGCCGGCCCTTTACCCCCATGCTGGGCAGCCGGGCACGCACCCCGGAGGCCTTCCTGCTCCTGGGAGGTCATGTGACCCTAGCAAAGACCTTCTGCTGGGCAGCCAGTCATGCACCCCGGAGGCCTTCCTGCTCCCGGGAGGTCATGCGACCCTAGCAAAGACCTTCTGCTGGGCAGCCGGGTACGCACCCCGGAGGCCTTCCCACTCCCAGGAGGCCATGGGTCCCTAGCAAAGACCTTCTGCTAAGCAGCCATGACCCTGTGGGCTCCTCTTGCTTCCCACACAATGTGGGGAGGAAAGCACTCACACACCGGGAGCCCTGAAAACTCAGGGGAGCAAGATTTGGGGGCCAGTTCAGAGCAACCTCCATGTGCAGAGTATCCAGGCCAGGAGACACCCTCCTCCTTCCCAGGGACTTGGTGACCAGGTGGGGCGTCTGTCTGATCTGTCCTGTGGCAGAGAGGTCCTGGAGGGAGAAAGACACTGGTGCCTTCTCCTTTTACAGGTGTCCTTCTTCCACCTCAGCGGCTACTTCTCTCTGACAGACAAGACATGCCCCTCTGTGCCCTGTGGAGAGGGCTCTGAGGGAAGCCGGTTCTCTCCCCCGGACAGTGTGTGCTAACACCTGACTGTCCTCCTGGGACGTGAGGAACAGTATCCACTCTGCCAGCAGCTGTGGGGCGTGTCTGGCCTTCTTTAGAGTGGATTTCTTAATTAGGGGGACCCTGGATAGGATGCAGGGGCCCAAGAGAATTAAAGACACCAGAGAAATTCACTCTTTGCTTTTAGAGGGAACTAAAGGAGCACCCGAGTCTGTCTGGGGGCCAGAGGCAGAGGCATGGGACAGAGTCCTTCCACGCTGCCCACTCGCCCCTCCCGGGAGCCAAGCAGACCTGTGGCATACAAACCAGCACCAGAGTAGGCAGAGTGGCACAAGCAAGCAGGAGGCTTGGGCGTTTCTGATGGAGAGGACAGGGAAAGCTGATGAAAACAAAGCCAGATAAACCAGAAACACCAGCTCCAAGCCACCAAACTGCCTCTTCCAGCTAGGATGCCTTTGGGGCAAACCAGCCCCCTTTGGGATCCTCCCCAGAGGCTGAGAGTAAGGGACACACCTCTGGACCTATAGGCTCGGTTCTGGAGAGTTTTGGGGGAGGGATACATTAGCCATCAGGGCCACCCTCACCTGGCCGAAGCCCCCTGGGGGCCCCTGGCACGGAGAAGCAGACAGGGAACTGACCAGACCCCGCCCAGTGGTGTTACACCAAGACCCAGGCCAGGAACAGCACCCACGAGGACAGATGCTCGGCTGATGTCGATGGGTGGGGAGAAAAGAAGAGGATGGGGTACTGGGGCCGGCAGAGGCTTCTCTGGAGCTGTGAGCCAGGAGGTGGGCGGAGGACGGGGTGGGAGTGGGCATGGGGCAGGCAAGTTCGTTGTGGAGAAGAGGACGCTGGCTGAGCTGTGCCCTGGGCTGTAGCCAGAATGGGGGCACTCTGGTGACCCAAGCAAGTTCCAGAAGAGCCACTGAGTGGCTATGAGGGCGTCAAGTGAAAGGGAAGGGGACAAGCGACCTGGGGGCTGATGGCCCCGGAGGAGGAGGTCGGAAGCAAGGAGCCAGGGCCAGGGTCAGGACACCCGGAGCAGCACAGCTTTTAGGTCTGGGGTGAGGGATTGTCTCTCAACCATTCTCTCTCCCTCAGCCCCGTACAGAAGTTACTCAGAAACTGGGGATGGGGGAGAGACAGAGAGAGAGAGAAAGAGAGAACAGAGACAGTAGAAAGCGAGCTGGTGTGTGTGTGTGTGGATGGAGGGAGAGTGGGCAGAGGTCTGACTCGGTCCTCCTTACAACCCTGGCCCTCCCTCTCTCACAGGGACCTGACTTTATAAATCTTGGTTGACCTGACCTGCTTTGTAGTGTGTCTTCATTAGCATTTTGCTGAATTTAGAAATAAAGAAACAAATGAATAAATCAAACCTTGGCTATCCTGTGGGTAACTCTTACTGGGAATTCTCTGTATTCGAGTATTTGGTCTAAAAATTCTCTACAAATGCCCCAGTCTGGGACTGCACCTCCCCTTTGGGCGTCAGAGGTCGTGTCCCTTTCTCTTAGCACCCTCGGTTGGGGGGAGGGTGGCACTCAGGTTAGGAAAGTACCCAAGGACTCAGTAGGGCCCCACGGCCCTCCAGCCAGCAGGATCCCCTACCCTGCCGCCGGTTCCCCCACTCCCCAGAGACACCTAAGCTGGGCAGCGGCCAGGGAGAAAGCGGTGGGAAAGGGGGTTTCTGCATTAATTGAGAAAGAGAACATCTCCTGGTCCTCTTTGTCGTCAAGGGACGCTGTGGCCCTGGGACGACCTTGGAACCAGATTTGCCTCTTCGTTGTTGGGACTGGCGAGAGTGCCCCAGAATTCCAGGGACTCGTCTCCTGCGCGCTGCGCCTCCGCGCCTCCTCCCCCGCAGCGCCCGCGCCTCTCCCAGCCCGCACTCTGGTGCCAGTAACTCCTTCACCTCGCCTGCCACCAGCGTCGGCGCCGCCTGGCTCCACCTGAGCGCGGGAGATCCAAGCCCGGGATCGAGAGGACGGCGGGCACGCAACTCCAGGGGAGCGCCGGGGCCGGGTCCCCAGGTCTAGGCAGCACAGAATGGCGGGAGGTCCCCTCAGCAGGATTGGGAAGCGAAAGCCGTCCAGAACCAAGGCTCTGGGCCGGGAGAACAGCTCGTGGGCTGGAGACCCTTAGCACCCGGGCGCGCAGGGGAGGGGCCTGCCAGCGAGCCACCCACCCTTGCCCATTAGCGCGCGTTCGGGCTCGTGGAGCCGGCGCGCTGTCCGGCTCCAGCCAGCCAGGACCGTCCGGGAGCGTTCGCAGACCCTGCCTGAGAGGGCAGCCGCTGGTCCCCGCCTCCCGGCCCAGGCGCCCGGCAGGGGCGCACGGAGTACGCGGGCGCCGAGCCTTTACCTCGGTTGGAGTGGCTGAGCGTGGACGACTGCGAAGACTTGGACTTCTGCCGCTTGACCGTCATCATCACCTGCTCCTGCACGCGCTGCCTGCCCGACGTGCCGGTCTTCATCTTCTGGTCAGACGGTAAAGCCAGCGTGGACCTCCCGGCCCAGGCGCCCGGCAGGGGCGCACGGAGTACGCGGGCGCCGAGCCTTTACCTCGGTTGGAGTGGCTGAGCGTGGACGACTGCGAAGACTTGGACTTCTGCCGCTTGACCGTCATCATCACCTGCTCCTGCACGCGCTGCCTGCCCGACGTGCCGGTCTTCATCTTCTGGTCAGACGGTAAAGCCAGCGTGGAGTTGTCCTGGTCCTGGAAACATTCGTACGCCAGGGCAGTCTTGAGCGGCGAGTGGTTCATGGTGGCGGGAGGCGCGCGGGCCGGAGCCGGGGCCAGGGAGCTCAGAGAGGCGGGCGAGGTGCGGGGCAGCGGGCGGGCCGGAGCGTGCTCTTCTCGCTCTCAGCGGCTCCCTATGGCCATAGAGTGAGTGGTCCGCGTGAGGGCTCCCGGCTGCTGCTCCTGGCGCCTCCACCCTGGCTCGTCCCTCTCTTGGCACTGGAGAGGCCCGCCCTCCGGCAGA
>NW_006159961.1:310336-318095 GCF_000334495.1 Tupaia belangeri chinensis | reverse complement strand
CCGGCGCTGGGGCCAGGGAGCTCAGAGAGGCGGGCGAGGTGCGGGGCAGCGGGCGGGCCGGAGCGTGCTCTTCTCGCTCTCAGCGGCTCCCTATGGCCATAGAGTGAGTGGTCCGCGTGAGGGCTCCCGGCTGCTGCTACTGGCGCCTCCACCCTGGCTCGTCCCTCTCTTGGCACTGGCGAGGCCCGCCCTCCGTCAGACAGGATATACCACCCCTGCCCTGCACCACCCCCTCCACCCGCTGCGCCACTGCCGCTCAGACGCGGAGCTGCAGGGCACCGCCGCTGCGGGAGCGAGCGCTCTTGGGGGGCAGGGCTGCGAGTCCCCAGAGAGGACGCTCCGCATCTTCCCGTGCGCTCTTCCTTGCTCTCCCGCCCCTCTCCCCACCACAGGCAGGAGCCGCCCCTGTCCTGTTCCTGCCGGCTCAGGGAGAAAATCTGTGCTCAGTTCAGGACCCCAGGGAAACCTCTGTCTAGGAAATAAAGGAATTTTGCTTGACCAGGTCCCCCAGGAGAATCAGGTCTCTCTCTTTATTAGGTCACGGCAGAGACTAGCCCTGTCTGAGAGGCCTTCCAGGCTGGTAACAGAAGCACAGCTCCCGCCCGAAGGGAGTGCTCAGCCTCAGCGGACAAGCCATCCTTCTCCAAGGCATGCCAGGTCTGATAGAAAGCCCACGCCAAGGATCAGACTTGAGATGCGAATCCACACAAGAGTCCAGCAAACCCTGGTGCATATGCCCTGGTAAAATGCCCTGTGAACAGTGGGTCCACTCTGACACCCCATACATGGCCCCTGAGACAATGCTGCCGTATATTAGGCACTCAGAAATATTTTCAAATGACTGAATGCTGGCAAAATTAAGATAAGTTATGTCTACCTTGAATTCGTCCCAGATTGTTACTAAAAAACTGGAAAGGTACCTTGCCCCTGAAACTACCCCACCATGGGCTCATTATTCTAAGGTTACTGTGTGCATTCCTCCATGCGCGGTCACCCCTCCGGGACACACAGTGATGCTTCATTCATATAGAATTTGGTGTGTAACAGGAACCGGGTATTCTTCAAAGCACTTCAATGGGATCCGTTTAAAAGTCTTCACATTCTGCCTCGCCTTTTTAAGCAAATGATACTGAACATATGTGACATACTCCTTGAAGACCCGGTTTCTGATTCTGGATATCTCTTACTGGACTGTGTAGTAGTGCAGTCCTTGAAACTGCATTTTCGGGTCACCACAAGCTGTGTGATGCTATCACAGTTGTCACTCTTGCTGTCATTTGTAGTTGCTGTTCACGGCTGCTGCTTTTGTTTTTTTTTTAGAGGTTTTTGTCTTAGGGTGCATGTGCTTGCCAGAGAAAGAGAGACAGAGACAGTGAGAGGGAAAGTGAGAAATAATCTCTTAGAGGGGATGGCCATGCTGCAGTCCCATCCACTCCATTCTCCTCCTGGGATCTTGGTCATGCACAGACACACACCCAGCGTGACTTTCAAGCCACCAGGTCCAGGACTCAGTGGGAGCCCGGTGATGTAACTGCTGCACCAGCTGCTGGCCCCATAGCTTCATTGTTATTTGCTCCTCTGATCTACAGAGGAAGGGGCGATCAGAAATCTAGACTTGTTAGGAATTATGTGTTAATGAGGAGTCAGGAAGATGGGCCATCTCAGGGGCTACATGAAGTGGGTGTTCTACCGGGAGCCCCAGCACTTCCCCAGAAAGCCTTCCCTGTAGCCACAGGCAGAGCAGGTCAGTTTCCAGTGGAAATGACTTTCTAGTTGAGGGCTGTGTTCCTAAGAGCTTAGGGTCAACGAAACCAGAGGTGTGCTAGAAATATGTCACAGTTCAGCACCTGTAGGCCTCTGTCATCACTTGATATTGCAAGGTTCTGCTTCCAACCACAGACCATCAGAGCTGCCCAGGGCGGCATTTCGGATATGGAGTGGCGGTAGCTTGCCCACAGTGTCCCAGTTAATAAGCAAAGGCACCATTCCAGCCAGGGCTGGTGACTTCTAGTCCAGGGTGCGCTCCACCACACTATCCTCCTGCCTTCCTTATAAAAGTTCTATTAAATGGGCATTAAAGTGCGGTGCACGCCGACTCTGTAAGGGCCCCATGTGTTATAAAGTACACACGACAGCATATAAAAATACAACTCCATTGTATCACACACTTGGCCTATCTAAAACCTAATATGCTAGCTATAATAAATGTTAATTATGTCTTTAAATAAAGATAATTTTGCTACCTTCTAGAATATAGAAGGGCCCTGAAGGAGGTTATTGGAGTAGCCCATATTCCTATAAAAGAGAAGTCCATGGAGCCTGAAACTGATTACATTTAAAATCATTTCCAGGTATGAATTCAATTTTTCTTGCTACATCTATATCATTTTGATATTGACATTATTTCGATATATTGACAGCAGTAGCCAACAGTTACTGCCCTCCCATGAGCACCAAGCCTACAAACCAGGCATGGTTCTGAGTCCTTTTTGTGGACCACATTATTTGAATTTTTCCAATGACCCAATGAGATTGTTTCTGCATCTTTTTCCCTCATACCAAATCTGTAAAGTGAAGGATTTTATGGTGGCTCCTAAAAATCTACTCTAGCCCTAAACACTCTTTAATTAAGACGTCAATCATAGGGATTTGTGGAGCAAGAGGATCTTGAACCAGAATCCTCTGGAGAATATTTTCTCTGTCTCCCTTATCCATGAACTGAAGTTAAAAAAAAGAAAAAGAAAGAAGTCTAGACATGGTCAGAGCTATCCACTGAGCCATCAATCCATCAAGCCATTGCTCTGCACCAGCAGTAAGTCTGCTCTGCACACATTATTTTATCTAACCCTTCCAATAACCTTGGTCTTAGTTCATTTGTGTTGCTATAACAGAATCCCACAGACTAAGTAATTTATAAAGAAAAGAAGAAAAGAAAGTAAAGAAAAGGAAAAGAAGGAAAGAAAAAAAAAGAAGAAAGAGAAGAAATGTATTTGGTCCACAATTTTGGGGACTGGGAAGTCCAAGAACATGGTGCTAGTATCCAGGGAGGGCCTTCGTGCTGCACCATCCCATAGCAGAAGGCAGAGGGCAAGAGAGCAAAGGGGACACACTTACCCTTTTGTGAGGAGCTTACTTCCACCCTAGTTAACGTACTCCCGCAGAAAGGACATTAATCCATTCATGAAGGCAGAGCCCTCATGACCTGATCATTCCTAGAAGGTCTCACCTTTTGGGCCAGCAGGTGGCATGGTGGTTAAGGTGCTGAATTCCCACATGGTCAACCATGGTTAGTCTCAGACGTGGCAGGCTTGAAAATCACACTGGGCGCATGTGCATGCATGCCCAAAATTCCAAGAGGATAACGGAGGATAAGTGATTGTGTTGTGGTCATCTCCCCTGGGTGTGATATCTCACTTTCCCTCTCTCTGTCTCTCTCTTTCCAGCAAATGCATGCACTTTTTGGGGAAAACCAAAAAAAAAAAAAAAAAAAAAAAGTCCCACCTCTTAATACTATCGCAATGGCAATGAAATATGAACATGAGTTTTGGAGGACACATTCAAGCCAAGGTATTTTGCAGATCAGGAAACACAATGAGAAATGCTAAGTCAGTGGTGAAGCCTATATTTAAGCCCAGGTCAACTCCAACCTAGAAGGAGGGAAATGGGTAGTGAAATCACATATTCTGCATCAGTGTGAGGAGATATATTTAGGCTGGAAGGATTGGTTTGGGGCTCACATAGATTTGTTTTTTGTTTGTTTGTTTTAGAGGTTTTTGCTATAGGGTGCGTGCACTCGCCAGAAAGGCAGAGAGAGACAGAGAGACAGAAAGTGAGAAATCACCCCCCCAGGGCAGATGGCCACACCACAATCCCTTCTCCTCCATTCTCCTCTTGGGATCTTGGGCATGCACGCACATGTGCCCGGCGTGAGTTTAAGCCACCAGGTCCAGGACTCAAACTGCAGTTGACTACATGGGAGTCCAGCAATGTAGCTATTACGCTATCTGCTGGTCACCTCATATAGTTTTTTTTTTTTTTTTGGAGAGATTTTCACTGTAGGGCGCGTGCGCTCGCCAGACAGACAGAGAGAGACATAGAGACAGAAAGCGAGAAATCACCCCCCAGGGGGGATGGTCACGCCGCAATCCCTTCTCCTCCATTCTCCTCTCGGGATCTTGGGCACGCACGCACACGCGCCCAGCGTGAGTTTTAAGCCACCGGGTCCGGGACACGAACCGCGGTCGACTACGTGGGAGTCCAGCGACATAGCCATTACGCTAACTGCTGGTTCCCCCCTCATATAGGTTTTGAGCCAGGATTTCAAATCTATTTTCATCACTTCTCTCTTTGCTGAGCCCCATTTACATGAACCCCAGTGTCAGAAATCAACCAAGGGAGAAAGTAACACTCCTAAAGTAAAAAATAGATGTCGAGGAAGAGGTGTTACATGACCTGAGCTCTGAAACAGCCTCTTTCAAGTGACTATCAGAACATAAGTTCAGATGGTGGAACAATTCTAATGGCTATGGGTTAATTTGCATTTGGGAGGTTTTGGAGTGGTCTAGAGACATTTTCCTGAAGAAAGTTAATTTTGACTTGATTCAGAAACGAGACTCATCCCCAAGGACGTTAGAATGAAGTATGACTTAAATCTGAATTCTCTTGGCTGTCTGTTCTGCAGCTTGCGAGACCCAGATTGTACTCTTAACACTCTAGGCTCCCAGTCTTCGTTAGAGTCAAAAACACCAGTGACCTCCGTGCTCCCTAGAAAGTAGACTATGGATTCATTTATTCAACAAGTATTTACTGGGCACGTGCTCTGTCACAGGCCCTGTCTGAGAAACTGAGGAGAACACAGTGAAAACCAGCTCCTGCCCTTGCAGGCCTACCTTCTAGAAATGAGGAAGGAGGGGCAGGGTGGGCCAGGTGGGAGGACTGGCCCAGTGAAGGCGGATGAGAGGAGGTCTCGGGGCCTCCTACTGCTTCTGAAAGAGACTGGGCTGAAGCTTCTCCTTGCTGTCTCCAGCCCCCCATGTCAGGGGATGACCTCTACCTGAACACCAAACTGAGGCAGACACCCCAGGGAGCCGGAAGAGGTAAACTTCCTTTCTGGAGCACTGTGCCAGTCAGATGACCCTGTGCACCCAGCCCTGTCCCTCTGCAACTGACCCCAGTTTCAGGTCCTTTTGAACAGCAGCCAGCGGCCACAGGCCAGTCCCCTGTTGTCAAGCTCTTCCTAGCTGAGTGCCTTTGGCCAGATAGCAGGCTCCTCAACGGCTGTTGAACTCAGGGTTCTTATATTCCCTGAGAGCCCAGGCTGTGCCCTCCGCAGTCTCTAAAGAACCTCTGTGTTTTCTCCCTTATAATTTTGTCTCCCTTCTAGCCCTCAGCCAGCTCGCCCACTGATGCCTGCCCCGGCTTCTGCCTCGATCAGTCACTTAGGCTGGTGTGAGCATCTAATGGGCGAGACACCAGGCCAGTCCCCAGGAATGCGACGGTGGTAAAACACTGATCTCCATCTCACGAGGGTTGTGCTCTGAGGGTGGAGACAGAGTAAATGTGGGGGTGAGCTAGCAGGATGGTGACACGAGACATTAAGTGCCTTGAAAGAAACAAACAGAAGCTGACAGACAGCAGAGAGGGGTGACTTTAGCCATGGTGGGCTGAGACCTGAAGCATAAGAGGAAGCCACCATGGGGGTGGGGAGCTCCAGGCAGAGGGGCCAGTGAGTGTGAAAGCCATGAACCTGGCACATTCGGAAACTGGCAGGCTGTCCCGCACAACTTCCGGGAACAATGGAAACAAACGTTCTGTGTCTGGGCTGGCTATTTAAACCAGCTAAAACTATGCGAAACTTAAAACTCGCTTCCTTCGATATACAAGCCACGTTTCAGATGCTTGATGGCCACATGTTGCTAGCGGCCACCGGATTAGACAGCACAGCTTCACAGTGGACCTTGTAAACTTCTGTCTGGGGTTTGAATTTCATTCTAAGAGTAATGAGAGGCCATTGAAAGGTGTTAAACAAGGGGCTGACCAGTCCCTCCCACCCCCACCCTCCTACCACTTACCAGTCCCATTCGTTCTTGCAGAAGAGTCCTCAACTCTCTCTGTCCTGGGCCCAGGGCCCCCGTCCCTGTAACCTGGGTTACAGTCGTGTCCTGCTTCGTCAGGGCCCTGTGTCTATGTGACCTCGAGCAGCCTGAGGGAAATGATGTGTTCTATCCACTCCCGTATCCTCAAGGTCCACACTATTGGTACACTTATTCAGTGCTCAATAGATTCCCATTTTACTAACCTTGAGGAATCAGAGCCCAGTGCATGCGGCCAAGCCTTTGACTGCCCAAAGGCCAGTTTCTCTTAGGCCCCTTGTCCTCACCTCCCCCTAGTAGAGACACCCTCAGAAACACACAGCCCCCCAGTCCATCTCTCTTAGCCTCACAAGAGCCCAGGGAACTGGCCTTTCTCACTTCCTAGGAGAAATTTACATCAGACAGGATATGCCTCCCTTCTGTCCTGGACCTCTCTGGGAGCAGTAGTCTAGAAAGTCATCTTCCCAAGGGTCTGAATAAACAACGCCTTCGAGAATCTCTGTGGGAACTCCTTTCAGAGTAATCCTGGACCCTTGCTGCCCTTGCAGCACCAGGGCTGCACCCAACTCCCAGCCTGACTCCTGTGGAACTAGATGTCACCCTGGGTACCAGACTGCAGGCTGGTGCTCCTGGAGGGTTCAGAGGGTACATGGGGGTGGTGGGAGGGGTCCAGTCCATGGACAAAACAGGGGACGGGGAAATGGGGGAGATGAGGGAGGGGTGGGAACAGCAGAGACCACTCCTCCATCCCCAACTGGGGGATCAGAGCACGTGACCATGGATCCCCTATTCACGAAGGGGCTGGAGGGTTGGCCTGTGCCCATTCATACCATCCTGATTGCCCTGGATGGAGTGAGGGGAAGGGCTGACAGTGGGAGGAGAGAGACAGCAAAGGGGCTGGGCCTGGAAGAGTCTGAGGCGTGCTGGGCTAGGCCAGCTGAGGGGCGAGGCCAGGGCGTGCACCTGGGACTGTCAGACACGCCAGGACTCTCAGAGCCGCGGGTCAGGTCTCCCCAGGTGGGTGAGGAGGAGTGAGGTGATGAATAACAGCAGTGACCCGCCCCGGGTCTGGCTGCTGTCAGCACTGGGCGTGCACTGGGCCTGCCCCTCAGCAACCCCATTCCAGTTCTGGCCTCGGACACTGGCACCCCCGAGTCCTGCCTTTCCATCTGCCCTTACTCCTCTGTCCCTCCAGCTCGCAGTCCCGTTTTGCAAACCCTTGGTGGGACTAGGACCCCAGCCTGAGCTATAGCTCAGGGGCATGCTCAACCCTCAGCTTCCTGAGACCAAAACCTACTTCAACTCAGACTTCAGGGTGTGCCCAGGGAGACGCCTGGGAAAGCAAGACTAGGGGCTTTGGAATTGGGCACCCCGGCCTTGTCATCGCCAGCTGTGTGACCTCGAACCAGCCCTTGACCTGCTGCACCTCAGTTTCCTCACTTATAACAGGCTAGTCACACCCACCACACTGGGCTCTCTGGACCATAAATGGTATCCATGAAGGGTCTTTTTTTTTTTTTTTTTGAGAGATTTTTCACTATAGGGCGCGTGCGCTCGCCAGCCAGACAGAGAGAGACATTAGAGACAGAAAGCGAGAAATCACCCCCCAGGGGGGATGGTCACGCCGCAATCCCTTCTCCTCCATTCTCCTCTCGGGATCTTGGGCA
>NW_006159961.1:299469-310299 GCF_000334495.1 Tupaia belangeri chinensis | reverse complement strand
GTGGCTTAGAACTCACGCCGGGCGCGTGTGCGTGCGTGCCCAAGATCCCGAGAGGAGAATGGAGGAGAAGGGATTGCGGCGTGACCATCCCCCCTGAGGGGTGATTTCTCGCTTTCTGTCTCTATGTCTCTGTCTGTCTGGCAAGTGTACGCGCCCTATAGCGAAAATCTCTCCAAAGAACCCCCAAAACAAACAAAAGAAAACCACGAAAGTATATGGTATGAAAAAACTGTGTGGATTTCACATTTCTTTGCACCAGAATAAACATGTTTTTTCACTCCAGTTTTCCGTGAACTTTTTGAGTCCCCCCCATATAGAGACCACCTAGTACAGTGCTGGGTGCACAGGGGTGTCCTTCCTCCTGCCCCCAGCGGCCCCTCCCAGCTCCCCCCTTCTCTGCCACACTTTCCACACAGATACTGTCCCTTCAGACAGATCCCAGCCCAAACTCCCTTCCTCCTCAGTGACCCCGGGAGCAGGGCTCTGGCCTCCCAGGCTCTGTGCTTAGTCTCTCCTCCTCTTCTCTCTCTCCACCCTCCCCATCCCACACCTTCGTCTACAGCCACGTCTCTACCGTTATTGTCCTTGGACTTGTCAGAACTCACACTGGAGGGGACCTTAGGGGCCGTCTAGTCTACAGTTTGGCAGAAGAGGCGACCAAGAGTTGTGCAGAGAGGCCTGGTGACATGGCCTTGCAGAGGCCTTGGTGTCAGGGCTTGCCTCTCCCACCCCAGTGGGGGCAGGGGTCCCTGCCTCTGTCCTTGGTAGGTGGAGGGGTAGGGGCTGGGTGACAGGCTCGAGGTGTAAAAGGAAGCCAAGGCAGGAGGGGAGCTTCAGAGGCGGCTCCCAGCGGTGCCATCCATGCCCTGTGCTGGAAGCCTCGCTAGTGTTTAGGGGGTGGAGCGGCACCCAGGTAAGGGCCGTGGGAGCTGCAGAGCTGGCAGGAGCTCGGGGTGTGTGGCCAAGAGCAGGGCAGGCCCCGGTGTCTTTCTCTGTCTCTGTCTCACAGTCACCTGCCCAGCCCCAGCCCCAGCCCTGCACAGCCTCGATGATAATTTGATGAGTCACCCGCCCTTGCCTGCAGACAGGGCAGCCACACCCGGGGCAGCTGGCACCCTGGATGGTGTTTCTGCTCTGAGCTGCTGGGCAGGCAGCCTGCCAGGCCATGGCTGGGCACTGATGAGGAGCCAAGATGCTCCGGGGCCTTGGGTCTGGCTCAGAACCTGCCAAGTGGTAGAGCCTCCCACCTGCATTGCCCATTGCATGGCCAGGGCCTCGTGCAGAAAGCCCCGGCCAGTGTCTTCTAGTGAAGATCGCCAAAGACAAGCAGTGGCCAGGGTCTCCTTGACTCATCCAGGAAGGCCCTGGCTTCAGGCTGCCCCCAAAGGGTCTACAACTCCTTCCGTGCCTGGGTCAGGATCCATGACCGGTCACTCATGGCTCTCTATCAGACATGGTTGTTACCTCATCGCTGTCCCTTCAAGTCCCATCACAGCCCTGCTCTTTGGAGCCCAAATCAAGTGCTATCACCCCTCCGCAGGCACTCGCCCCAGGCGTGCCTGGCTGGAGATAAGCCCTCCCTCCCCAAATGCCAAGAGCAGTTTTCAACGGTCTGTGCACCATCAGCATTCGGCATCCTCAGCGGACGCTGCAGTGCTCTGGGGACTGCGATGGCTCCGTAAGTGTCTGCCTGGTTCATCTGCATCCGATTTGTGTGTGCTGTTATGACACCTCGTGACCAGATGCCCCTCTGAGTGTTTTTCTGCTCCTCCCTGCAACTCTCTTTCTAGGCCGGATCGTCATACCAGAAGACACCTCCCCTCAATCCCATGCCTGGACTTCAGGCCCTTTTGGGGTTGGGGCGGGTCTAGACCCATTTTGACAGAGTCCACAAGGAAGTAGGGGCTTCCATGACACTTTGACCTCCCAGTCTTCCCTGGTCAGGGAGTCTCACTGGTCAGCACAATTGCAGAGAGAGGAGAGGGGAGAAGACGGCCAGCCAAGGGGGCCTGGGATCGGGGAGCCCCTCTCATGCCCTTCCACAGGGGCCTCAAGAGCCCCTTTGCATCTGAAGTCCTGGACTCTGATTGGCCTGTTCTGGGAGTTCCTCTAGCCTGGTGGCCTCCTCCACGGAGAATCCTGTCCCCTGCCCCTCTGTCCTGGAAGTGGGCCCATCAAGCAGGGATCACAGATTGGACTGGTAGGAGAGGTCAGCTCCGGACTCCTCTGGTGACCCCTGAGCCCTGGCTATAGCCAAATATGCCTGACCTCTGCTCTCAGCTCTAGAACTCAGGTCGGGAGCAAGAGGGTGCTGGGAAGGGGCCATGATGTGACAGTGGAGACAGAATTTGGAGGCATTTTAGGAGCCAGGGAGTACCAGAGACCACTAAAGCAGGGCGTGAGTTTATAGTTGGGGCAAAGAACTTGGCTTTCACTGCTGTGGAGGACAACCCTAGGATGCATCTCCAAGGAGCGAGTCCTGTCGGGTTACTTGCTGGTGTGGACGATTCTGCCTCTGCTTTGACCCCTTTGCCCCCAGAAGGTGACGATGTCTCGCATCTGTCTAGTTCTTCACAGCCCACCTAGTAGCTTCCTGTCTTTTCTCTTGCAACTTGCCCATCAATTACTTGAGAACTGCAGTTGCTGTTCTTATCCCATTGAAAAGAGGAGGGAACTGAGGCTCGGGGAGGGTGTGTGACCAAGTCTTGGGTAGGATGTGTGACGCCCAAAGTCACCGCTGGTTTCTGGTGGAGCTGGGTCTCGAAGGTGCTTTTGTGACCGTGAGCCAACCATTGCTTCTCCTTGCCACTGTATACATAGCACAGGACGTTTCAGGGGTGGAAAAGTGTAGTCCCTGAAGAGCAGTCTTAGGGGACACTTTATTGAGTTGAATAAATTGTGCTCCCTGAAAAGATATGTCCATTTCCTAATGCTCCAGAACCTGTGACGGTGATCATATTTAGGAAAAGGGTCTCTGTGATTCAATTAAAGCTCTTGAGCTGAGACTATCCTGGACTTCAGGCAGGCCTAAATCCAATGACAGGTGCCCTTCCAAGAGAAAGGCAGTGGGCCTGAGACTCAGAGGAGGAGGCCAGGGGAAGACAGAGGCAGAGACTGGAGCTCCACTCCCACAGCCAAAGGCCACCTGGAGCCAGCAGGAGCTGGAAGAAGTTGGGATGGAACCTCCAGGGGAACCAATCCTGCCAACACCTTGACTGTGGACTTCCGGCCTCCAGAACTGAGAGAGAACACACTTCTATTGTCTTGAGACATCAGGTTGGTGGTCATGTTTGCATCAGCCCTCGCCGTCCAGTAGAGACCCTAACCCTGCAGCGCAAATCACAGCATGAGCTGTCAGCCTCTCTGGGAAACCCACTCAGCAGGTGGCTTGGTGAGGGCATGAGATCCGTGATTGGCTGGGGCCAAGGGTTGGGGGGGCAGCAGCGACAGAATGACGTAGTCCCTCAGCAATGTGCCACGCAAGGACCAGCTGGCTCCTGCTCATCACCGGGCAGCCAGTTTCTCACCCCTCGGCCCCTCCCCCTCTGCCACTGCCTTTGTCTTTGGTTTCGCTCCATACACAGAACAGAATGACGCCCCCATGGCGCTGGGGAAAGTGAAGCAGCCATGAGCGACGTCACCCCTCCGCCAGGAGGAATTTATGAAGCGAGTTACGCCTCTGCCAGGAAGTTGGAGGGGCCCAGCCTCTAATAACCACCAGCCTCTTGGCCCTGGCGGCCCATCATTTTCATACTTCCCACTTCACGGGATGTCTTTAGGCGGTCAGAGGCAACACAGCCACAATTAAACACAACAAGAAAACATAATGGGACTTTGTCTTCCATGGGGCCTTGCATTCTGAGAACTCAGGCAGTTTAATGAGCCTTGGGAGGTCCCCTGTCATTCCCTTTAGTACTGGGTAAACTGAGGTATTGTCCAGGACGAGGCAGAACCGTGCTCTGGCCACGTTATCCATCAGTGCTCCCGGCCGAGAACTTGAGTCTGTTTTTTTTTTTTTTTTTTTTTTTCTCTTCAAATTATTTAATTACCTGCTTGCTGGAAAGAAAGAGAGAGGGGGAGAGAGCACACCCCAATGGGGTGTGACCACGCCATCATCCCTTCTCCTCCATTTCTGTATCCTGTTGAGATTTTGGTCTCACACGCACACCTGGCATGTTTTTCAAGTCATTAGGGCCAGGATTCAAACTGAATCAAACAGTAGTTGGCCACACAGGACCAGCTTCTGGTGCACAGTGCTCAACCATCGTGCAGCCCAGCCAGCTGGGCACACAGTTCTGAAAGGCCACTGGGGCTCCCTTGATGGCCACACCCTTCAAGCTCAACAGGAAGCTCAGTTTTTTGTTGTTGTTTTTTGGGTTTTGTTCCCCACAATCCCTCAGGACTTGCTGTATCTTTAAGAGGCAGTTAGGATGGGCCTCTGCTAGCTTGCCCAGCTTGATGGGAGTAAAGGATTGGCGGGCAGAAGGTGGGCTTTGAGGGGGAAGAGCCCTGCTGGGCATCCTTGGTCTCTTACTCTACCTGGTACACATTAGAGCTCTGGGCCTGGCTTGACTACCAACTTGCTGTACAACTGTGGACAGTCGCTTGCCCTCTCTGGGTTTCAGTTTGCTTGCTTGTAAACGAGGGGGTTGGAGTACACGCTCTAAGCCAGCACTTCTTAATGCACGTTGACTCACCCAGGAATCTTCTTAAAGAGAGGCCCAGGGCTCTGCATTTCTGAGAAAGTTCAGGTAATGCAAAGCTGCAGGTCCTCGGACCACACTTATAACAGCAAATCTCAGGCCCAGCTCTGTGGCTGGTAGTTAAGGCAGCGAGATCCCACATGGACAACTGTGTGGATTGAATCCCTGTCCAGGAGGCTTGAAAAACATGCCAGGTACATGTGTGTGCATGTTCCAAATCTCAACAGGATGGAGACATGGAGGAGAGGGAACTGCAGTGGGAGCATGCCCTGTTGGTGAGGCGCTTTCTCCCCCCAGTCCCCCTGCGCTGTCTCTCTCTCTCTGGCAAGAACATGCACTCTCTGAGAAATTTTTAAAAAAAAGAAAAAAAGGAGTTTCAGGGCAGGCCGCCCAAGCACGATCTGTACCATTGTAACATGCCGTGGTCTTACCCTCACCTTTCCCAGGGCCTGAGGAACAAGGGCTAGTGCGTGTCAGAGCAATCTGTCAGCACTCTGTCAGCTGCAAAGTCCTGCATAACATATATTTGATAGAAAGGCCACCAATCATGTGACCACAACTGGACATCTGGAGCCAAGGGACTTGGTTCAAGACAGCGTTCTAGCACCCTTAGCAGCGAAGGACCTTGAGGCAGACATTTCATTTCTCTGAGTCTGTGGTGTGGGGGTAAGAAAGCCGGCCTCAGGGCTTGTTCTGAGGATTAAACAAGGTAAGATCCTCGAGTGCAGGGACAGCATAGAAGGCCCTGTCCGTAGAAGACAGGTGGCTTGGTGAGGGCATGAGATCCGTGATTGGCTGGGGCCAAGGGTTGGGGGGGCAGCAGCGACAGAATGACGTAGTCCCTCAGCAATGTGCCACGCAAGGACCAGCTGGCTCCTGCTCATCACCGGGCAGCCAGTTTCTCACCCCTCGGCCCCTCCCCCTCTGCCACTGCCTTTGTCTTTGGTTTCGCTCCATACACAGAACAGAATGACGCCCCCATGGCGCTGGGGAAAGTGAAGCAGCCATGAGCGACGTCACCCCTCCGCCAGGAGGAATTTATGAAGCGAGTTACGCCTCTGCCAGGAAGTTGGAGGGGCCCAGCCTCTAATAACCACCAGCCTCTTGGCCCTGGCGGCCCATCATTTTCATACTTCCCACTTCACGGGATGTCTTTAGGCGGTCAGAGGCAACACAGCCACAATTAAACACAACAAGAAAACATAATGGGACTTTGTCTTCCATGGGGCCTTGCATTCTGAGAACTCAGGCAGTTTAATGAGCCTTGGGAGGTCCCCTGTCATTCCCTTTAGTACTGGGTAAACTGAGGTATTGTCCAGGACGAGGCAGAACCGTGCTCTGGCCACGTTATCCATCAGTGCTCCCGGCCGAGAACTTGAGTCTGTTTTTTTTTTTTTTTTTTTTTATTTAATTACCTGCTTGCTGGAAAGAAAGAGAGAGGGGGAGAGAGCACACCCCAATGGGGTGTGACCACGCCATCATCCCTTCTCCTCCATTTCTGTATCCTGTTGAGATTTTGGTCTCACACGCACACCTGGCATGTTTTTCAAGTCATTAGGGCCAGGATTCAAACTGAATCAAACAGTAGTTGGCCACACAGGACCAGCTTCTGGTGCACAGTGCTCAACCATCGTGCAGCCCAGCCAGCTGGGCACACAGTTCTGAAAGGCCACTGGGGCTCCCTTGATGGCCACACCCTTCAAGCTCAACAGGAAGCTCAGTTTTTTGTTGTTGTTTTTTGGGTTTTGTTCCCCACAATCCCTCAGGACTTGCTGTATCTTTAAGAGGCAGTTAGGATGGGCCTCTGCTAGCTTGCCCAGCTTGATGGGAGTAAAGGATTGGCGGGCAGAAGGTGGGCTTTGAGGGGGAAGAGCCCTGCTGGGCATCCTTGGTCTCTTACTCTACCTGGTACACATTAGAGCTCTGGGCCTGGCTTGACTACCAACTTGCTGTACAACTGTGGACAGTCGCTTGCCCTCTCTGGGTTTCAGTTTGCTTGCTTGTAAACGAGGGGGTTGGAGTACACGCTCTAAGCCAGCACTTCTTAATGCACGTTGACTCACCCAGGAATCTTCTTAAAGAGAGGCCCAGGGCTCTGCATTTCTGAGAAAGTTCAGGTAATGCAAAGCTGCAGGTCCTCGGACCACACTTATAACAGCAAATCTCAGGCCCAGCTCTGTGGCTGGTAGTTAAGGCAGCGAGATCCCACATGGACAACTGTGTGGATTGAATCCCTGTCCAGGAGGCTTGAAAAACATGCCAGGTACATGTGTGTGCATGTTCCAAATCTCAACAGGATGGAGACATGGAGGAGAGGGAACTGCAGTGGGAGCATGCCCTGTTGGTGAGGCGCTTTCTCCCCCCAGTCCCCCTGCGCTGTCTCTCTCTCTCTGGCAAGAACATGCACTCTCTGAGAAATTTTTAAAAAAAAGAAAAAAAGGAGTTTCAGGGCAGGCCGCCCAAGCACGATCTGTACCATTGTAACATGCCGTGGTCTTACCCTCACCTTTCCCAGGGCCTGAGGAACAAGGGCTAGTGCGTGTCAGAGCAATCTGTCAGCACTCTGTCAGCTGCAAAGTCCTGCATAACATATATTTGATAGAAAGGCCACCAATCATGTGACCACAACTGGACATCTGGAGCCAAGGGACTTGGTTCAAGACAGCGTTCTAGCACCCTTAGCAGCGAAGGACCTTGAGGCAGACATTTCATTTCTCTGAGTCTGTGGTGTGGGGGTAAGAAAGCCGGCCTCAGGGCTTGTTCTGAGGATTAAACAAGGTAAGATCCTCGAGTGCAGGGACAGCATAGAAGGCCCTGTCCGTAGAAGAACTTTGGCCACCATTCTTCCCCGTAGCCACCCCCTTTGCCGACGGGAGCTGGCTGGCAGGAGGCTGATGTCCCCACCTCACCTGGTCCTGTTCCTCTCATGCTGGAGTTCACCTTCTGGGAATGACAGAAGGTCTCCATGGTCCTCAGGGTTCCCCAGGGTCCTTACCAGGCCCCTCCACTCTCCCACCAGGCTCCCCTTGGGCAGAAGCCCCGGGGCACTTGTGCCCTTTGCCCATCTGTGGACACCAGACTCAGCTGCCACGCCTGGGCTAGGGGGTTGGCAAGAGAGGCCACTTGGCTGCAGTCAGAGGATCCGGGTTTCGCGCCCCTTGGGAGAGACTGCCTGCTGCCTGCAGGTGCTGAGGTTTGGCGGGAGCAGCAGACGCCCTGGTGGCGGCAGAAGCTCCTGAGTGTAAGCAGCAGCGTCCACCCACTCTCCGCCTCAGCAATGGCCAGCCCCCAGCACAGGGGCTTTCCTCTCCCAGTCGCCCCAGCGTCCCTCCCTTGTGCCCAGCGTGAGCAGGGTGGGCAGAGAAAGCCAGCAGCAGCAGCCCTCTGGAGAAGGCTCCAGTTGCAGACGGTCTCCCAACCATGGCAGCGAAGTCTGGCTATGTCTAAACAGAACAATTACCCTAATTACTGTTTGTGCTAATTATACCGTCATCCTTGGTCCGACAATAGGATAGCATTACTCAACCCACCTGGCCACAGAACGGCAGCCTGCTACGGGCCAAAGCCCTGGCCATGCAGAGACGGACCCCGACACCTAGCCAAGTCCTTTTGGAACCAAGACCTGCCAGGCACACCATTCCAGGCCCTCGGCGTCTCTGACCATGATTCGGATCCTTTTTGGTTCTTCGGTATGAGCATTCAGGCGTGCAGATGAGAACATTTATGTAATGTACTTAGAACATGCCAAGAAATAGCGAGTTATCTTATTGTCTATACCCAAGTCTTTTTTTACTCATGGGCCCCTTTTCTGACGATGATGGGGAATCAATAGTAGAAAACAAACCAAATTTGCCCCGTTCAGATAACTGGAGGGCTTATTGATAACAATCTCTTTGGGATTCATTCAAAGTCAAGTTCAGAAACAAAGTCAGTTCAACATCAAATCGCTTCTGATGTTGAGGGCTGTTTCCGTCATCTGCATGGGGACTCCCTCTCACGTGGCCCTGCTCTCCTGCCCCAAACACATGCTCAGCTGTTACGAGAGTGGCAGCTGCCCCCTACCCCCTGCCCCGTGTCTCTGGTCAAATTAAAAGTCTATACCCAAGTCTTTTTTTACTCATGGGCCCCTTTTCTGACGATGATGGGGAATCAATAGTAGAAAACAAACCAAATTTGCCCCGTTCAGATAACTGGAGGGCTTATTGATAACAATCTCTTTGGGATTCATTCAAAGTCAAGTTCAGAAACAAAGTCAGTTCAACATCAAATCGCTTCTGATGTTGAGGGCTGTTTCCGTCATCTGCATGGGGACTCCCTCTCACGTGGCCCTGCTCTCCTGCCCCAAACACATGCTCAGCTGTTACGAGAGTGGCAGCTGCCCCCTACCCCCTGCCCCGTGTCAGAGCCTTCGGTTATGTCTGAGGGAAGGCAGTGAGAGGGCTTCTGGAGAGGGTGGCCATCCCGCCACCCACCTCCCCCATCCACCTCAGCGCGTCCTGGCCATGAAGATGCCCTGAGTCCTGGTCATGACAAGAATGCTATCCCAGCCTGGGTGTGCCACCCTGCGGCCTTCTGACTGCTTTGCCCGTCCCAGTGGTGACTACCTGGTGAATCTGCCAGTCAGCACTCTCGGCTCCTTTGCATTTTCTTTGGGGGACGCAGGACCTCCTACATGCCCTGCATGACTCGTACGGCCAGCTTAGATGCATCTCTCGGGACCCCTTTCTTGGTCATCTCTAATCTGCTGTCCTGTCCCTTGTAGGATGTGGCCCCACAGGGGCTTTCCTTTGCTGAGGGGCTTGCAAGTTTTCCAGGTTCACACCCTGAGAGCCAAGCGCAGGATCCTGCATGGGGGTGGGGGAGGCGCCCAAACCGCTCCAAGCACTTCTGCCCCTAAACACACTTGTTCCTCTCGTCTTGGCCCGGCAGCAGGCAGAGAGCTGCAGCAGGACACTCACAGCTGACCCTTTGTCCTCACCTCCCAGCCTCTCCTGCTCCTCTCCCAGAATGCACAGGGTTTTTCCCTTTCTCGTCTATCCAGTGGGAGCTTCTCTAACAACCCTCACTTCTATATCCCTCCTGGCTTAGCCTCATCAGCACTTCGGGGAAAGGAAAAGTTTGGATGACATCAGGGGAGATTTGAAAACCATCCACCGCACTGCACAGAAAACTCAGTCATCTGGAGCAGGGGACGAGCTGGGACCTGGAGCCAAGGAACTGGGTGAGGCCCCGTCACTGCCCCTCCCTGGCTCTGTCGTTTCTGGGCTGAAAGTGCGTGTGCAAAGTCAGCGCTGTGGGAGCAGGTGGGCTAGGCCAGCTTGAGGGCTCTAGTCACTGTCTCCTGTATTCAGGGGCCACAGCAGTGCCGTGGGATCTTCGGGGTCTCAGCTCCCTTGGCTCCTTTTTGAGGAGGTCAAGGACCTGGTCACATGGGCTCCCAGGAGCCCTGTTCCAACAGGAGGCTCCGTCCTGGCTCAGCCTTACATCAAGTGCTGGAACAGAGCAACCCGAACTCAGATCCCGGGCTCCTGAAGAGAGGCCATCCGTCTGCCACACTGACTGGCACACAGAGAACCCCACTGTGGAGAGAGAGGAGAGAGGGATTGAGAAGCAGAGCCACCGAGCGGAGAGGAGAGAGAGAGGAAGACGCCCAGCCTCTGACTCCAGCCCACCTGGTGGCCCAATGGAGTCCCCAAGTTGGGATCCGAGATAATACGCAGTGGAGTGTTCAAAGCAAGGGAGGCACCTGGTCCCTGGGGAGTAAAAACAGTGATGACAGCACCCCCATTTACCAGGCGACTCCACACACCCTGGCTCTCACGAGGGTGACAGCCCTCCTGGCCACCAGCCACTGTGCCCCCTTTCTCAAGCGCCTCCTGTGGGACTCTTCCCTGTGGATGGAACCTCAGCCGATAGCGAATCAAGTTGCCACCCAGGCGCGGCACAGCAGTGCTAGAGCCTGCTGGGCCCTTCCCGCCCATCTAAGACCCTCTCATCCTAGGCCTGCTCCCTGAGGTGCCAGGCACTGAAGGCTCCCCTAGGCAGCTGTGGCAGCGATAGTGTCATTAGGCTTCTTCAGAGACAAGCCTCTCCCAAGGACGCCGGGCTGCCAAAGCCCCGGGGCCAC
>NW_006159961.1:296061-298964 GCF_000334495.1 Tupaia belangeri chinensis | reverse complement strand
GAGCGCCAGCTGCCCCCTACCCCCTGCCCCGTGTCAGAGCCTTCGGTTATGTCTGAGGGAAGGCAGTGAGAGGGCTTCTGGAGAGGGTGGCCATCCCGCCACCCACCTCCCCCATCCACCTCAGCGCGTCCTGGCCATGAAGATGCCCTGAGTCCTGGTCATGACAAGAATGCTATCCCAGCCTGGGTGTGCCACCCTGCGGCCTTCTGACTGCTTTGCCCGTCCCAGTGGTGACTACCTGGTGAATCTGCCAGTCAGCACTCTCGGCTCCTTTGCATTTTCTTTGGGGGACGCAGGACCTCCTACATGCCCTGCATGACTCGTACGGCCAGCTTAGATGCATCTCTCGGGACCCCTTTCTTGGTCATCTCTAATCTGCTGTCCTGTCCCTTGTAGGATGTGGCCCCACAGGGGCTTTCCTTTGCTGAGGGGCTTGCAAGTTTTCCAGGTTCACACCCTGAGAGCCAAGCGCAGGATCCTGCATGGGGGTGGGGGAGGCGCCCAAACCGCTCCAAGCACTTCTGCCCCTAAACACACTTGTTCCTCTCGTCTTGGCCCGGCAGCAGGCAGAGAGCTGCAGCAGGACACTCACAGCTGACCCTTTGTCCTCACCTCCCAGCCTCTCCTGCTCCTCTCCCAGAATGCACAGGGTTTTTCCCTTTCTCGTCTATCCAGTGGGAGCTTCTCTAACAACCCTCACTTCTATATCCCTCCTGGCTTAGCCTCATCAGCACTTCGGGGAAAGGAAAAGTTTGGATGACATCAGGGGAGATTTGAAAACCATCCACCGCACTGCACAGAAAACTCAGTCATCTGGAGCAGGGGACGAGCTGGGACCTGGAGCCAAGGAACTGGGTGAGGTCCCGTCACTGCCCCTCCCTGGCTCTGTCGTTTCTGGGCTGAAAGTGCGTGTGCAAAGTCAGCGCTGTGGGAGCAGGTGGGCTAGGCCAGCTTGAGGGCTCTAGTCACTGTCTCCTGTATTCAGGGGCCACAGCAGTGCCGTGGGATCTTCGGGGTCTCAGCTCCCTTGGCTCCTTTTTGAGGAGGTCAAGGACCTGGTCACATGGGCTCCCAGGAGCCCTGTTCCAACAGGAGGCTCCGTCCTGGCTCAGCCTTACATCAAGTGCTGGAACAGAGCAACCCGAACTCAGATCCCGGGCTCCTAAAGAGAGGCCATCCGTCTGCCACACTGACTGGCACACAGAGAACCCCACTGTGGAGAGAGAGGAGGGAGGGATTGAGAAGCAGAGCCAACGAGCGGAGGGGAAGACGCCCAGCCTCTGACTCCAGCCCACCTGGTGGCCCAATGGAGTCCCCAAGTTGGGATCCGAGATAATACGCAGTGGAGTGTTCAAAGCAAGGGAGGCACCTGGTCCCTGGGGAGTAAAAACAGTGATGACAGCACCCCCATTTACCAGGCGACTCCACACACCCTGGCTCTCACGAGGGTGACAGCCCTCCTGGCCACCAGCCACTGTGCCCCCTTTCTCAAGCGCCTCCTGTGGGACTCTTCCCTGTGGATGGAACCTCAGCCGATAGCGAATCAAGTTGCCACCCAGGCGCGGCACAGCAGTGCTAGAGCCTGCTGGGCCCTTCCCGCCCATCTAAGACCCTCTCATCCTAGGCCTGCTCCCTGAGGTGCCAGGCACTGAAGGCTCCCCTAGGCAGCTGTGGCAGCGATAGTGTCATTAGGCTTCTTCAGAGACAAGCCTCTCCCAAGGAAGCCGGGCTGCCAAGGCCCCGGGGCCAGGGGCAGCACAAGGGACAGGTGCCCTCAAGGTCCCCTACCCAGCCCTGCCCCAGGGAAGACTCTGGTCTTTTCCTCGTACTCTTCTGGTCTGTGACCTCACCACTCCTCAGGCCTCTTCCTGCGGACGGTTCACCAACTAGAGAGAAGAAAAATTGGCCAGAAAGACTTCCTTCAAAGATGCATTTCAGGAACCTACGCAGTGGCTGAGGCTCGGGAATATGGATTTTAAGGAACACTCTTGTCTAGCTATCTTTCTGTACGGTTTTTTTGTTTTTCATTGTGGAAAATATATACAATGTCAAATTCACCATGTAACCATTTTTAAGTGACGGTTATAATTTCCAGTTCACCATGTAACCATTTTTAAGTGACGGTTAGGTGCGATCATTGCGGCGTTGCCTCATCCCGGCTATAACTCTGAAGCCGCTAAACAGTAACCCCCACTCCTGCTCTCTCCAGTCCCTGGGCCACCATTCTGCGTTCTGTCTCTGAGTTTGACTACTCTAAGAACCTCCTATCAGTGGAATCATGAAGTGATTAACTGGCTTATTCTCCCCGGCATAATGTCATCAGGGTTCACCCTTGTTCTAGTATTTATTAGAATTTCCTTCCTTTTTTTTTCTCTTCCTTTTTTAATGTGAGAGGGAGGATGCAGATACATGAGAGATAGTGAGAGAGAGAGAGAGAGAGCACCTTGCAACGAGACCTGATAACGTCACAATGCAATCCATTTTTCTTCCAATCTTTTCAGGATCCTGGAAAAATGCACGTGTGCCGAGTGCGTTTTTCAAGCTGCAGGGGCTGGAGCTTGCGCCTTGGCCAGCCAGGTGGGAGCCAGGTTCCTTTGCACAGTGTCTAACCATTGCATTATGGGGCCAACCCTCTTTCCTATTTTTTTTTTTAAGTTTTTTGTCATAGGCTGTGTGTGCTCACCCGAGAGAGACAGAGACTAAGAGCTGGAAAGTGAGAAATCGTCCCCTCAGGGGGGATGGCCACGCTGCACTCCTTTCTCCTCCCTTCTCCTCTCAGGACTTTAGACACGCACACACACGTGCACCCGGTGTAACTTTCTAGCTGCCAGATCCAGGGCTTGGACCATGGTGGACCATGTGGGAATCTAGCACCTTAATTACCAGGCCACCTGCTGCCCCCC
>NW_006159961.1:275648-295983 GCF_000334495.1 Tupaia belangeri chinensis | reverse complement strand
CCCGTTCAGCCGTCGACAGGCATCTGGGTTCTTTCTGTCTTTTGGTTATTGGGGATAATGCTTCCGGGAACAGGGATGTAAAACTATCCATTGAAGTCTCCATTTTCCATTTAGGGGGGAATATCTGCAGAACCCCCTCTCACTACTAAATCTGCCACTTCAACACCTTCTTGATTTCTAGCTCCTGACAAGTTCCAGCGTATTCTCCAGTTTCTTCTAAAGTCATCCACATTCCTTTCATGCCAGCCCGGACGGCAATGCGGCAATGCCGGTGCTGGGTCTCGGAAGCTCACCAGTCTGTGTCCTTGGACGAGTGACCCAACGGCTCTGAGCTCCAGTCCAGGCATCTGTAAAAGGAATCACAGATCTGGAACAGTGTGAGAGGACTAGTGGGAAGTTCAGCTGGGTATTTCACACATGATGGTGGTGGTGGTGGGATGTTCAAGAATACTTTTCCTGATAGGATGGTCGTGAGGTGTAGGACGTGGCAAAGTGAACTTTGAACATAGAGAAGATGGGATAAACGAAATCCCTTTCCACACTGGAAGAATCCCAAGGTGTTTGCTGTTGTAAAATTACTTGCACCCGAGTAGCAAGTAAAATTTTAGATTTTTTTTTTTTTTTAGAGATTTTTTGCTATAGGGCGCATGCACTTGAGAGACAGAGAGACAGAGAAAGTGAGAAATCACCACCACCACCACCTCCCGAGGGGGGATGGCCATACTGCAATCCTGTCTCCTCCATTCTCTTCTCGGCATTTTGGCACACCCAGAGTTTCAAGTCAGAGGGTTGGGACTTGAACTGTGGTCAGCCATGTGGGAGTTCAGCACCTTAACCACTATGCCACCTGCTGGCCCCAAACTCTTAGAATTTAGCAAGTTATGTTGTCTAAGTAATTTTTCATTTCTCTTACTATGACTTCAACACACTTTATCTTGTTTTGTCTTCAATAACTCCCAGAGCTGCCTCTCAGAATCCTCCGTAATTAGAAAAAAGTCTTGCAGGACCTGAGAACTTAATAGAGCCTCGACTTCCAGTTACTGTAGTCAGCACTCAGGAATCCAGTTTGGAGCACAGGGAACAGCAGCAAGGCTGGAGAAGGAAGCTGGTCCGTATTTCTGAGGGGGCCTGCAGGCATGAGGGCAAGGCTTGTGTATATGAGGCAATCCAGGGACCTCTGCAAGACAAATGTGACTCACCAGCTTTATATCAAAGCAAACAAAGGGTGTGTACAGAGCTGCTCGTGTTCGCATAAGCAATATAAAAAGAAGTAGCACAGCAACTATGGAAATAGCCATGGGGGCGGGGAGACTGGAGGCGAGAGCATAGAATGAAAGAGACAGGTGAAGAAGAATCCAGTCTGGAAGAAAGCTTAAGCTAAAAACAGAAACAGACTCCTCACTAGCGTTTCATGTTTTAGAGTACAGTAATACAACGGTTCACCCTTGTTCTAGTATTTATTAGAATTTCCTTCCTTTTTTTTTCTCTTCCTTTTTTAATGTCATAGGGAGGATGCAGATACATGAGAGATAGTGAGAGAGAGAGAGAGAGAGCACCTTGCAACGAGACCTGATAACGTCACAATGCAATCCATTTTTCTTCCAATCTTTTCAGGATCCTGGAAAAATGCACGTGTGCCGAGTGCGTTTTTCAAGCTGCAGGGGCTGGAGCTTGCGCCTTGGCCAGCCAGGTGGGAGCCAGGTTCCTTTGCACAGTGTCTAACCATTGCATTATGGGGCCAACCCTCTTTCCTATTTTTTTTTTTAAGTTTTTTGTCATAGGCTGTGTGTGCTCACCCGAGAGAGACAGAGACTAAGAGCTGGAAAGTGAGAAATCGTCCCCTCAGGGGGGATGGCCACGCTGCACTCCTTTCTCCTCCCTTCTCCTCTCAGGACTTTAGACACGCACACACACGTGCACCCGGTGTAACTTTCTAGCTGCCAGATCCAGGGCTTGGACCATGGTGGACCATGTGGGAATCTAGCACCTTAATTACCAGGCCACCTGCTGCCCCCCGCCCCCCAGCCCTCCCTTCTTTTTAAGGCTGAAGAATATTCCATTATATGGATACACCACATCGTGTTTACCCCGTTCAGCCGTCGACAGGCATCTGGGTTCTTTCTGTCTTTTGGTTATTGGGGATAATGCTTCCGGGAACAGGGATGTAAAACTATCCATTGAAGTCTCCATTTTCCATTTAGGGGGGAATATCTGCAGAACCCCCTCTCACTACTAAATCTGCCACTTCAACACCTTCTTGATTTCTAGCTCCTGACAAGTTCCAGCGTATTCTCCAGTTTCTTCTAAAGTCATCCACATTCCTTTCATGCCAGCCCGGATGGCAATGCCGGTGCTGGGTGCTGTCTCGGAAGCTCACCAGTCTGTGTCCTTGGACGAGTGACCCAACGGCTCTGAGCTCCAGTTTTCGCATCTGTAAAAGGAATCACAGATCTGGAACAGTGTGAGAGGACTAGTGGGAAGTTCAGCTGGGTATTTCACACATGATGGTGGTGGTGGTGGGATGTTCAAGAATACTTTTCCTGATAGGATGGTCGTGAGGTGTAGGACGTGGCAAAGTGAACTTTGAACATAGAGAAGATGGGATAAACGAAATCCCTTTCCACACTGGAAGAATCCCAAGGTGTTTGCTGTTGTAAAATTACTTGCACCCGAGTAGCAAGTAAAATTTTAGATTTTTTTTTTTTTTAGAGATTTTTTGCTATAGGGCGCATGCACTTGAGAGACAGAGAGACAGAGAAAGTGAGAAATCACCACCACCACCACCTCCCGAGGGGGGATGGCCATACTGCAATCCTGTCTCCTCCATTCTCTTCTCGGCATTTTGGCACACCCAGAGTTTCAAGTCAGAGGGTTGGGACTTGAACTGTGGTCAGCCATGTGGGAGTTCAGCACCTTAACCACTATGCCACCTGCTGGCCCCAAACTCTTAGAATTTAGCAAGTTATGTTGTCTAAGTAATTTTTCATTTCTCTTACTATGACTTCAACACACTTTATCTTGTTTTGTCTTCAATAACTCCCAGAGCTGCCTCTCAGAATCCTCCGTAATTAGAAAAAAGTCTTGCAGGACCTGAGAACTTAATAGAGCCTCGACTTCCAGTTACTGTAGTCAGCACTCAGGAATCCAGTTTGGAGCACAGGGAACAGCAGCAAGGCTGGAGAAGGAAGCTGGTCCGTATTTCTGAGGGGGCCTGCAGGCATGAGGGCAAGGCTTGTGTATATGAGGCAATCCAGGGACCTCTGCAAGACAAATGTGACTCACCAGCTTTATATCAAAGCAAACAAAGGGTGTGTACAGAGCTGCTCGTGTTCGCATAAGCAATATAAAAAGAAGTAGCACAGCAACTATGGAAATAGCCATGGGGGCGGGGAGACTGGAGGCGAGAGCATAGAATGAAAGAGACAGGTGAAGAAGAATCCAGTCTGGAAGAAAGCTTAAGCTAAAAACAGAAACAGACTCCTCACTAGCGTTTCATGTTTTAGAGTACAGTAATACAACATGAAGTCAAAGACTAGATCATTATAAAACCAAATGAGGTGAAAAGAGATTGCAGGGTTAGAAAAACAAATAGAGAATTAAATATGATGATATATTTAATAACTGATTTAGCAATAACAATAACATATGAGGCCCAGAATAGAACAGTAGAGAGGGAAGGTTCAACACCATTACGATCAATGCAGAGAACAAGAGGCAGAGGCTAAAGCAATTAGAAAGAAGATGGTAGTTTTGGAAGGCAAAATAGGTAACTAAAACTGAGCTACAATAAGATAATGAATATTCCTAACATAGAGAACCACACAAAAATGAAACAGAAAAGATATTGGAGGTGGGGCCAGCAGGTGGTGTGGTGGTTACAGGTGCTGGACTCCCACATGGCTGACTGTAGTTCAAGTCCTGGACTGGTGGCTTGCTTTTTCACTTTCTCTCTCTGGTAAGCACACGTGTCCTGTAGCAAATTGAAAAAAAAAAAAGATAAATAAAATTAAATAAATAACTATAAAAGACACATTGGAGGTTATAATATAAAAACATGTTTCTCTTAAATAGAGAGCTAGATTTGCAGATAGGAGGGACATATGGGAGCCAGGTGGTGGCACTACATGTAATCCAGTAACATAACTGGGCCCACATGGCCAAGTCCTGAGTTTGTATCCCAGGACCTCCCTGGGCATGATGGGCTGTCTGAGAGTGGAGAGGATCAAGGCATGAAGACTCTGCCAGAGGTCTTCCTCTCTCTCTCTATGGAAGAAATAATGAATGAGTGAATGAACGAATGAGGCCCATGGCATACCAGAGAAAAAGCTAGAGAGTGACCAACACTGACATACATACTGTGGAAGTTATTGGATGTCAAAGCATAAAGAATATTTCAAGCATCCAGGCAGTATTAGCAATAACAAGTAGCTACAAGAGGGAAGATGCAAGTTCAGTGCAGAGTCTCCAGTGCAGGGTCGGAAGCCAATAAAGCTTTGTTCACTGAAGAGGGAGTGAGAGAAAGCATATGCCTTATAGACTCTGCACTAGGGGAAGCGTGTTCAGGCCTAAAGGTAACGGCAGCAGCCTCAATCTGCTACACCCTCTTTAAAATATAACCTGGGGACCAGCAGATGGTGTAACGGTTACATCTCTGGACTTACGCAGTCAACTGCAGTTTGAATCCTGGACTCGATGGCTTAAAACACATGCTGGGTGCGTGAGTGTCTATGCCCAAAATCTGAGAGGAGAAGGGATTACGGTGTGGTCATCCCCCCTGGGGGAGTGATTTCTCACTTTCTCTCTCTCTGTCTCTCCATGGATCACACATGACCTACAGCAAAAAATCTCTCTTAAAAAAAAAAAAAAAGAGACCAACAGTTGGCATAAGTAATATTTGAGTCACTGGACTCACATGTAGTCAACCATGGTAAAAAAAAAAAAAAAAAAGGAAAGTATAACCTGTTGATAAAAGCCCAGAAACCATGAATGATTTGAGCTAAGGAACTCAAGAAGAGAGAACCCAGGGGGGATAGTCATGCTGTAATTTCCTTTCCTCCATTCTTCTCTTGGGGTTTTGGGTACACACACACCCTGGTGTGATTCTCAAACTGCTGTGTCTGGGACTTGAACTGCAAAACTGGCTATGTGTGATCAAGCACCTTAACCTTCCTGCCACCTACTGGTCCCATAGAAGGATCTTAAAGACACAAACGTCTCTTGAGGATAAGAAATATTTGAGGTAGAAGAATGCCTTCAGCTTTATTTTGCATTTTTTCTATTATATGCATGTGTGAGTAAACTTACTATCTTCATATTTCATACTTTTTAAAAGTAGGACCCCATTCTTATCCAGTGATCTGCCTGTTCCCTGACAGCCGTTCTATCTGCATTTGCATTTTGAGATATATCAAGATTGACATTCGACAAGTATCTGTGTTGTGTTTTTCTGGCTGGAGGGATTTGGGGTGGTTTATTACTTTCTTTTTTTTTTTTGTTACAGAATTATTTTATTCAACTTTATTTATTTCAATTTGACCAGAGACAGAGAGAGGGCAAGTAAGGAAGCAAGCTGCCGGGTCCGGGACTCAAACCGTGGTTGACCATGTGGGAATCCATCACCCTTTACCCTTCCCCAGCCCTCTAGTTCCTCTGGCTGACCCCGGGTTCAGACCACAGTCACCATACGGCTTCCAGCAGTACGGGGCGTTCGTGCTACCTCTGAGCCTCAGTGTTCTTACCGAACCTTCCGGATCTGCAGAGTAGGTGGTGATCCATTGTATGGATGAGGAACTGAGGTTAGCTAGCGGGAGACAGGCAGGGAAGGCAGACGCTCGGTACTGGCACTTCTGGAGAGACTGGGACGCCAACTGCAGGGCTCAGACCTGGCCCCCCTGGGGCAGAACTCTGCAGGGACACCCCCAGGCAGAATGAGGACGGTCCCCACAATGGCTCAGAGGTAGGACCTTGTAACTGTGTGTGTGAAAACAACGGCGCACCTTCATGACGAGCCGGAGTGGCAATGACACTAGCCAGGGCAGGGAGCAGTGACTGGTGCCTGCCGCTCCCAACCACAAGACAAGGGCCAGGCACTGGGGTCCCGCTCGTGGCAGCAGTGGGCAGAGCCTGGTGCAGGCTGAGGTCCCTGCGCCCATGAGAGGAAGGGCCCAGAAACCTAAAGGGAAGCAGCTGGCAAAGATGTGGTGGCGACTACTCCCACCCACACCTGCAGGGCACGGAGACTCAGCCCTTGATTGGGGTCATGCTCTCAGAGATCATAAATGGCTCTCCCCAAAAGTCATTAAGTCATTAATTACATAGCAAGTGGCCATAAAATGGTCTTGGTCTCCCTCTCTTCCCCGGAGCCCAGGGCGTTGGGACCCGCAGCCCAGGGGCTCTGCGCTGGGCCCGCTGCCTGTTGTACCTGGGTGTTGGTACCCCAGCTGGAAACGCCTGACCATTCCTGGAGAGCAGAACCAACCCTGCGCAGGGGCCCCGGCCTTCGAGTCCTGGCCACCACCTACCCACCGGGCAGCCCTCCAGGCCCTCCCACCACACGCTGCCCGGGAGCACTCTTGGCCCAGGCATGCAGAGGGAACCAAAACATCTCCAGAGGACATCGTCCTGGGTCTGTGGTGATTCCGAGCTCTGAAGCGCATTCCTCCCATTCCGTGGATGGAACTCCTCGTGGAACACACTAGAGGTGAAGAGTACAGGCTTTGGAGTCCCATAAACTTTATTTGGATCATGACTCTGACACCTACTAGCAACGTGACGCAGGCTGGGCTAGTTAACCTCTCAGCGCCTCCGACTCCTCAGACACACCACGGAGATAACGCTATCTACCCCACATCTGCCATGGCATAAGGGAGACTGCACGGAGACAGTGCCTGACCAGGAAGGCTCTCCCCGCTGTCCCCTGTCCTTACCGCCATGTTAGCTGCCTTCTTCCCCAGACCCGAATCCTACTCGGATCAGGACGCCAGTGGTGGCCTGGGACAGCCAGGCCTCCTCCCTGGGCTTGCTTTCTTCACCAGCTTGGCCGGGCTGTGAGTCTGGGACTGCTCTGGGCCTCTGGCCGTCTGACCCTACTCACAGGCCCTTGGTGTGGGCCCCAAACTCCTCCAGTCAGAGGGTGGAATGTGCTGCTGCTGGACGGCCCCAGGATTCCAGAGCAGGGTGCAGGGGTCACCATGACCCGCGGAGGTGCAATGGGAACCACGTATGGAGCTTATGGGTTCTGGGGACCGCGTTTAGCGAAGAAATAGGTGAAATGAATTTTAATAGTTTTTATTTTTAATCCAAAAAGGGAGGTCATTTCACTATGTAACCAGTATCAAAATCCTCAAGACACTTTCTGTCCTTTTTCTAGGAGGCAGGTGCAGTATGTGTCCCCAGCCACTGTGCAACCCCACGGCACTCTCCGGATGGAGAAAACGAGCGTCACGGTGAGGACACTGGCGTGGACGTGGGGACACAAGAAGGCTCTCATTCATTTGCTCATTTGTTCAATAACTTTGAGCTCCTCCTACACACCTCTACTAGGTTCTGTACGGACCCCCTGGCCACAAGACCCCCCTATTCTTCTCTGGCACCCCCAGCCCATCAGCTGTCCTCTCCCACGTCTCGACCTCAGATCCTCTGGCCCCACTTGCCCTCAGTCCGGGGGTAGCTCTAGGCTAAAGGTAGGACAGCAAGTATGTCCCCTCCCTGAGGGAGGAGAGAGGAGAGAGGGAAAGGGAGAGGAGGAGAGAAGAAGAGGGAGAGAGGAGAAAAAGAACAGAAAAGGTCCCTCTGGATCTCCAGCCCTGGGGGATTCCGGGCCATGAGGTCTAGCCTCAGATCTCTTCCCCATGACTTTATTCCACACATATTTGTAAGGAGCGACAGTGGCAGGCTCTGGGGGAGTGGCAAGTAGACCAGGTGAGCCATGCCCTTCCAGAGCTTCCCCTTCTTAGGGGAGCAGACACAGCTCTCCTAAAGAGCCCGAGAGGTGGGGATACCCGGGGCAGTGGGGCTGCAGGGTTCCTCCCGCTGAGAGTCCCAGCTCCGGGAGTCCGTCCTCTGCTTCCTGCCTGACCTGCGCAATGGCATCCCCCAGGCCCAGGCTCTAGGCTAAAGGTAGGACAGCAAGTATGTCCCCCCCGAGGGAGAAGAGAGAGGAGAGAGGGAAAGGGAGAGGAGGAGAGAAGAAGAGGGAGAGGAGAAAAAGAACAGAAAAGGTCCCTCTGGATCTCCAGCCCTGGGGGATTCCGGGCCATGAGGTCTAGCCTCAGATCTCTTCCCCATGACTTTATTCCACACATATTTGTAAGGAGCGACAGTGGCAGGCTCTGGGGGAGTGGCAAGTAGACCAGGTGAGCCATGCCCTTCCAGAGCTTCCCCTTCTTAGGGGAGCAGACACAGCTCTCCTAAAGAGCCCGAGAGGTGGGGATACCCGGGGCAGTGGGGCTGCAGGGTTCCTCCCGCTGAGAGTCCCAGCTCCGGGAGTCCGTCCTCTGCTTCCTGCCTGACCTGCGCAATGGCATCCCCCAGGCCCAGGGCCCATCCTCCCTGCGTGCACCGCTGGCCACCTCTGGTCCAGCCCATGTCCTGCCGCCCTGAGGGCAGTGACTGGACTCTCCTCCGCTGCTTGGCATGCTTGCTGAGTGACTGTTGGGTGATGCAAACCTCCCACCCTACCGGTCTCCTCGCCCACCGGGACCTGACATTCCGGGAGGTAGTGGGAGTTTCTGCCCGGAGCGGGCTGTGCAACCCCGGGCGGGTCCCCCTGCAAAGTGGAGTAGCAGCAGATCCCACGTGGCTGATGGCACACCGTAAGTGCTCAGGCACAGTGGCCGCTTCCTCTCCCTCTTCCTGGCAGGGGACAACCTGCCCACCGCTGCCTCCCCCTCGTGGTAAGGGGGTGTCTCGGGGTGCCCATCAAACTCTGAGATCTATGCATGCTCTCTGAAGCAAGGCCCCATTGCCAGGACCTTCAAAGAGTATGTCGTGGAACCCAGAGATCCCCCTGGGTTGACCTGGAGCTGCGGGGACCCGGGGGCAGACTGGTGCTGTAGGTGGGGCCTGTAGGGGCCCAGCTCTGAGTGGCCACTCCTTTGTGTGTTAGGGTTGCGAAGGCCATTGTTTGGAATGTTCTTGGTAACCCAGAGGCTTGAAGTCACATCATAACCTCCTCGTTTCGTAGACTGGGGACTGGGCACAGGGCAGGGCCAGCCACCGAGTCACATCTCCAACAGCTTCAAGGGCCACTGCTGCCGTGGGGTGAGAGCCTCAGGGCTCCCAGCAGGATCTGCTCGAGCCTCAGCAGTCAGCGCCCCAGCTTGGACTCTCCACCTTCCTGGGCACCGTGGGCTGCAGGAGGCACCACAGCAGAGGCAGGGAGGCAGGGAGGCAGGGAGGCAGGGAGGCAGGGAGGCAGGCTGCGGGGAGAGTGCAGTCAGCCTGAACCTGCGAACTCGGTGGGGCTGTCCCAGCCCAGGGAAGTCTCTGACCACAACCGAGAGCCTGGGCACCCAGAGACCTCGAGAAAGGAGAGCGTGCGATGGTCTCTGTGTACAAGGAAGGCAAGCCTATCAAGAAGAGGCTTTCATGGGCAAACTGGAACCTGGTGCCGCTTCTGGCATGGGCCTGCCCATAGGTACGATGTCTGGGGAGGGACCCTCAGGGGTGACTTGATGTTTTGATAAATGTTGCCCGTTTATCAGAAGTGACCCCGAGGTCCATGCATTTTAATGTATGTGAAGTGTTCCTCAAGAATCCTTCCACGGGAGACGGCCTGCAGGGAAACTGTGAGTCAGGGCCACCAGGCAGGTGGCCTCCTGCACAAAGGCCTGAGGAGTCTGCGGGCACTGTGGGGTGGGTGTGGCTCTTTGTCCCAGCAGGAGTGCCAAGCAGGATTTTCTGTCCAGAAGCCAAGGTCAGACACACCCACCTGCGTGTGCACATTTTTACCAGAATCTGCCTCTGCGCAGGCCCGGCTCCAACCCGAAGGCTGCACAGAGACCTGCGGAGGCCAGGTCTGCGCTAACTCTCTCTGGTCCCTTTCCGGCCCCGAACCCTCCCTCAGGGCTTGGGCCTGTGGCTGGGAGAATTGCCAGGGCTTCCAGGGGTGGGTTCGCTGGCCTGTTGCCTCACTTCTCCATGGTCCTCGTGGTCTCTCTCCTTCAGAGGGCCAGGGCCTAGGTCTGTGGCTGGCTGGGGCCGTCACAGGCCACCCGCAGACAGGGGCTCTGGGAGCACCCAGGAGCTGCACCGCCCCGGATGACAGGGTGTGAGCTGCCGGTGGCTTGGGGAGGCAAGCTGGGAGCTGTGTCTACATGCTTGGGGAGCAGGGTGTGCCCTGCCGGTGGCTTGGGGAGGCAAGCTGGGAGCTGTGTCTCATCGCTTGGGAAGCTGGCTGCAAGCGCAGACAGCTCCCCTGACGCAGGTGGGGGGCGGGCGGCTTGCTGCCAGGGGAACGCAGCCTCCCAGGCCCGGTGGGGAAGTCCCACAGCAAGGGCCCAGGCACCCCCTGGTGGGAATGGGGCAGCCCTTCAGGGCCCTAGATGAGGAGGGCTCCTGGTGGTTGGCTCCCTGACTGGGAGGGGCGTGGCTCCACTAGCCAAAGCCCCCCAAAAGACAACCCAGCCACAGCTCTCCTACCCACGAGAGCTGAGAGCTCCCCTCGCTGTCCTCCCCGGGCCAAACCCATCCTCTGCCCTCGCTAACCTCATACTTGCTCTGAGGTGGCATGACGGGCCCCTGCCACCCACCCATGCTGAGCTGTCCCGGCTGCATGAACAAGTCCAACCTCCCCCCAGCTCCAGGAAGGAGGCCCACACTACCGACCTCCACCGTGGGACCCACCAGAGAAGAACCAGAAGGCCCCTGGGGCAGAGGGTGGGGCCCACGGCTGCAGGGGCTGCTCGGGGAGTTTGGCAGTGCCAGTCTGTGCCAGGATGAGCCAGCGTGGACCAACTCCCTGATCATTAAAAACTCAAAGCAGAACACACACAGCTCCCAGCAGGGCCTGAAAACAGTGCGCTCAGCAGAAGTGGGACCTGTCCTCTGCCTGGCACCAGGGAGCAGCAGCCAGGGAGCCAGGAACGGCCATCAGGCCTGCAGCGACTGTCAGTGCTGGGTGTCCGAGCACCCCACCCGCGGACCTGGCCTCTGCCCACACCTTGCCCAGCGCCACGGCTCCCAGAGCAGCACGTCTATTCCAGCCTTTGTGCTGAGTCTGGAGTCAGAGACGGGGCAGGACAGCAGGGCCAATGGGCACCCAGAGGGGCTGGAGCTCCCGAGTCTGTCACCCTGCAGACGTGAGCAATGGTGCTCAGCTGCAGTCTAGGCTGGCTTCTGAGGTGCCCACAGCCCGAGCGGTGGCTCCTGCCTTAGGGCGCCCTTTCACGCGGGTGGGGAGGGGAGGTAAGGGGACAGAGGGGCAGGGCTGTTTCCTGGGGAGGGGGGATGTCCACCAAGGAGGGGACACTGCAGGGGTCTGGGCTTTGCTGGGCAAGGGTGAGCAGACCACTAAGAGCTGGGAGGGGCCCCCAGCAGCTGTGGGCTGGCAGCTTCCAACCAGGCCAACCTGTACCATCCACCACAGCCAGCTGCTTGGGAGGAGCTCCTGGCCCCCCTTTCCCCAGGGGACCCCACCCTCGCTGAGCCTGTGTCCCACATCCCAGGTGCCTCACCCAGGACGCCGTGTCCTCGGAGTGCGACAGAGCTGTCAGCAGTGGAAGCCACACCCTGAGGTGCCGCTCTGCCCTTCTGGCCAGCTCCCCAGCTGAGGTGGGCAAGGGTGGAGGGACTGGCCTGACTCCATCTTGCCAGGGAGCCCAATGGCAGCTCCTGGCCAGAACTCCAGGTTAAACCTGGCCTGTTTCCTGCCTCCAGCCCTGTCCCCTTGATGGGACACTCTGCAATCCTGTCCGGGCCATCCAAACCCAGGCTCCAAGGGAACTCCACTTTGATCATGACCTTGGCATCCCTCCTTAGCCTCCCCCCCAGCCCTGGACCAGAGAAGCAGAGAGGAGGGTCTGTCATTTGGGCTGGCCTCTGCTCGTCCCTCCTCCCCAGTGCTCGGCAGGGGTAGAAAAGGAGAGCTAGGAGGGCAGGGACAGGCCTGGGGCAGCAGGAGGGGGCAGAAGGTACCAGGCTGGGTGCCACCTAGGGCCCGTGTGACTCTCTTCTCACCCGTGTGCCATCCAGGCCTCGGGACCTCCCAGGGGCGGCCCATGGACCTGCGCTCTGAAGTCCCTCTCAGTGACACCCAGGGCCAGGCCTTGACCTCTGGAGGAGCCCAGGCTGAGGGTCTGCCCTGGGGAGGGTTGTGGAAGGCGGTGAAGGGAGAGGCCAGGGCAGGAGACAGGCCTCACCCAGGGCCAGATGCAGGGCTCTCAGGGTTAGCATGCAGCTTTCCCCAGGGAAACCTGGGGAAGGGGGGCTGAGGGAGGAGGTGCTCATCACTCCAGCCCCACCTCCTGTGCCCCTCACGCTTCCCCAGTTTCTGTGAAGGAGCTTTTCTCCTTTCCATTTGCCACCTTGGGCGTAGGGCTTTTCCGACCCCACTGCAAGGCCTGTGGCCCCATCTAGTGGTCAGGTCTGGGATGACAGGCCAGTAGACACCAGGGACCAAGGACTTACAGACTTAGGAGGGGCTGACTTCTCCCTCCCAGCTCTGCTCACCCCTCCCACCCCGTCTGCTCTCCCTGGGGCTCCTGGTCCTTACATGACTGGATTCCCCTACTCCTGCCTGCTCCAGTGCAGCCAGCAGAGCCCGTAGCTACTCCCCGGCATGTCGCAGAGGCGGGCCTTGCTGGCCTTAATCTGGGGGTGTGGGGAATTCAGAAACGGTAGTAGTGTCAGGGTCTGGAGTGACACTGAGTCCTCACGACAGCCTGGGGGAGGCCTTGTTATGATCCCTTACAGACGGCAGCTGGGCTCAGGGGGTGAACCCACCCAGCGCACACAACTGGTCAAGGATGGGGCAGGACTCAGCACACACCAGGATCGCCCGTGGGGGCCCATAGCATCTGCAGCCTCAGTGCCAGGACAGAGCCAGCCCTGGGGCGAGAGCAGAGAGAACAGTAAACCGCAAGTTCCCCACTAACTTGCCGTGGGATCCGGGTAAGCCCTTCCCCTCTCTGGGCCTTGTCTGTCCCCAGGGGCATTGGACCAGGTGCTCTCCATGAGTACCCTGGGCTCTGAGCTAGCCCTGGGGCTGTTTGTCTCAGGGCTGGACCTGGCTAGCTGCAGCCCCTCCTCAGCCCCACAAAGGGTGTGGGATGAGGCCTAGGGTTCTGAGTGTGGTGCTTGAAATGGGCCTCCCAAGACTGTAGGTCAACGTTCAGCAATGCCCTCCTTTTCACCCTGAGTCCCCCTCCCCAGGAGACAGCTCTGGTGACCCCCGGAAACCCTTGTCCTCCCCTCTAACTAGCTTGCAAGGCTCATGCACATCCCACAACCTTGGCCTTCTCTCCAGGGACCAGCAGCTCCTATCTGGCCTCCAACTCTGCATGGGCCCATGGCCTGGGAATACTCTCCCAGGCCCTCCCTCCAGGCTTGGCCCAGACTGGCTGGGTCCCTGCACTGTGTGGAGAGTGCCCAGCACCTCCTGGGAGCTGTCTGGCGGGTGAGGCAGTCCTCTAGGAAGCCTGGCAAAGCTTGTCACCGCGCCCAGCGTGCACTGGCCTCTTGCACCTCCGAACTCCCGTGCAGAACCTGCTATGCCACCTAGGGCCACCTGCTCATGCCCCCTTGTCAGGGGGCACTTGGCCCTTACCTGCCTTCCTGTCCACCCAAGGACGGGCAACCCTCTACTCAGTCTACACTGACCCCAGAGCACCTCACACTTCCCAGACCAGAGGGAAGGGGGTGCCTCCCAAGTGTGCATCTCCAACACGGACTCCCCCAACTTCCTTCCAGGCTTGCTCTTAGATGCTCCATACTCAATGTGTTGTCTCTAAAATGATCTCATCTCTGCTCCCCACCCCCAGGAGTGACACCTCTGTCCCTTTCAGCTGATATCCCGTCATGAAGACCCATCGATGTCACCTCCTTCTTTTCCCAAATGCCCACTGGCTCCTCCTCTATCTGAAACTTCCTCCTTGCTGTATTTTCTCATCCATCCTTCTCAGGTGCCTTCTCCTCCAGGAAGCTTCCCATGATTCCCTTAATCTGAGTTCAGTGCCCCACTGAGGCACTCCCGTGGCACCCTGTGCTTATTGAGGCGAGCATGGACCCAACTATGATGCACCTGCATGGCTCTTGCCCCTGCCACCTCAGGGGCTGCTCTAGGACACAGGCTGATCCCATCCTCTCAGCACCCAGACAGCAGCATAGTAGGCTTTTGGGAGCTATCGGCGAGAGAATTGGGGAATTGGTAAATTAATGAGGATAATTCTTGGGAAACCCTGAGACTTTGGGGCTGGGAAAAACATCCACAGGGAGACCAGCAGATGACATAATGATTATGTCACTGAACTCCCATGTATGCTGACTGTGGTTCGAGTCCTGGATGTGGAGGCTTAAATTTATACGAGGCACATGTGCATGCATGCCGAAAATTCCAAGAGAATGGAGAAGGAATTTTTGGTGTGGCCATCCCTCCTGGGGGGGGGGAGGAGTAATTTCTCTCTTTCTGTCTCTCTGTCTCTCTGGCAAGCACATGTGCCCTATAGCAAAAAAATCTATCTTAAAAAAAATAGGGAAAAGTGAGTAGCTGCGGGCTCTGGTGGCTGCACTGGGGCAGGCAGAAGGCAATCGGATCAGGAGTAGGTCTCCTCTACCCCATCAGGGCCCAACTGCCTTCAGCGGGCATCTACAGGACGCTGAAGGAGACCCAGAGGGGAGCCAGGTGGTGGAGCTGCCCACAGGGTGTTCGCACTCACATCCTGTGAAGCAGACAGGACAGGGATATCATTCCATTTAAGGAAAGCCCAAGAACAAAAAGGTAAGTGAGGTAAGCACAGTCCCCTGCAGGCCAGTGGCAGCCTCTGGCTCTCAGCAGCCGGTTCGAGGCGTTGTTCTCACCAGCAGCTCTCTAGCCTCCATTCACCTATAGTTTTTTTTTGTTGTTGTTTTTTTTAGAGGTTTTCGCTATAGGGCACGTGCGCTCGCCAGAAATCACACCCCAGGGGGGATGGCCATGCCGCAATCCCCTCTCCTCCGTTCTCCTCTCGGGATCTTGGGCACGCACGCACACGCGCCCGGCGTGAGTTTTACACCTGTAGTTTTAAATATTGGGTCGTCAAGAAAGTCATGATACGTTTTCGTGTAGAAATACATAGAAAAATACCTCATGACTTTCCAAATGACCTAATAGTATCTTTTGTGTCTGCTGAATCTCTAACGAGTCCTCTTTGTCATCCTTGATATTTATTTTTGACATTCCTTTTTTCACTCAATTAATTGCAGAGTTGTTAATATGATTAGCCATTTCAAGAAAGACAATTTTTGAATTTGATCATCCTCTCTATAATGTGCTTTTTAAAAAATTATTTTATTCATTTATTTCTTATTATTTTCACGTGAGTTTTATCAGAGAAAGAGAGAGAGAGAGAGAGAACAAGCTTCCAGGTTCATGTCTCGAACCGTGGTTGGCCATGTGGGAATTCCAGCACCTTAACCACCATGCCACCTGTTGGCCCCTAGAATGTGCTTTTAATTCATTAATTTCTGCTCTTCATTGTTTTCTTCTAAGTTCTTGAAATTCATTCTCTCTTTTTTAAAGTTTTTGAAGTTATTTGCTTTATTAGTCAGCATAAGCTAACTGCTATAATAATTTCCAAGTCAGACTAGCCTTATACAGTAAAGGTTTATTTCTTTTTTTTTCTTTTTTCAAGAAAACATTTATTTGTTTATTTGTTGGTATGTTCAAGCCTGCCAGTCCGGCATTCAGACTGTGGCCAGCCATGTGGGAATCCAGAGCCTTAGCTACCATTATGCCTGCTGGTCTTGGGGTTTATTTTGTTTTATTTAATTATGTTTTTAAAGAATTATTTTATTTAACTTTATTTATTTATTTTTTAATTTGACCAGAGAGGAACAGAGTGAGAGAGAGAAAAGGAGAAAGCAAGTCACCAGGTCTGGGGCTCAAACAGCGGTTGGCCATGTGGGAGTCCAGTACCCTTAACCACCACGCCACCTGCCAGCCCCGGTTTATTTCTTATAAATACTGCGTGGGGTTAGGCATGGAGGCCCTGCTGTCAGAGGATGTGGGTTCAAATCCAAAGCTACCACGCGCTCTCTCAGTCTGGGCAAAGTCCTTCACCGGCTCCTGGGGCAACCTTCCCCTTCCTTGGACAGCAGCTTCCTCTGGCACCAGGCGATGCACCAGCGGGGGCTCTTGGAGCCCCTCAGCACAGACACCAGAGAGAGGGAACGTTCCGACACTGTGCTGAAGGGCCAGTTTTGCACAAAGGTCAACTCTGAAAAATGAAGGATCTTTTTTTTTTTGTATTTAAAATATAAGACGCTTTAAGTACTGTCAGGGGAAAATGTTTTTGAGTAATTCATGTTTTTATTGACTTCACTGGAGACTAGGTGTGGCTCTTTAGACACCGGAAGTCCACACTGAGGCAGATTTATGAAAGAGTGACACGGGAGCCTCTGGGTCTCTCCCTGGGAACACGCTACAAGGCCAAGCTGGGGAGCGTGGGGGGCAGCACATCGTAGCCATCGAGAGGGGCTCGTCTCACCCGTGTTTCTCATTTTACGAGTGGGTGAATGGCACCCCAGCAGGCCGCCATGGCCAGGATAAGTGACAGTTCACACTGAGTCAGGCAGAAAGTCCTGGTCTCCTGACCCCCAGCCCAGTCACTCTAGAGGCAGGGCCAGGCCCCCGGGAGGGCCCTCTGAGAGCGCGTGGGCCACTGCTGCTCTCCCTCGCCTCCTTATCCTCACTGCCAGGGCTGCCGCCATCACCGATGACGATGAGGGCAGCAGTGCTGACAGCCTGGCCCAGTACGTTCTCGGCCACAGCCTTGTACCGGCCACTGTCTTCCGGGGAGACGCTGGGGATGACGAGGGAGCACACGCCCAGCACGTCGGTGCTGTACACTGCAGGGTTTCCTTCCAGGCTCTGGTCGTTCTTGAACCAGGTGACGTGGGGCCGAGGGGAGCCCTGCACGGCGCAGCTCATGCAGCACTCGCAGCCCGTCGGCAGCAGGTGGCTCCTCAGGCCCACCAGGAACCGGGGCTTCTGGCTCAGGTCCAGCTGGCGGTAGCTGGCAGCCTTCACCGCGAACCTGTCTGTAGTGAGCGAGGCCAGGGAGGTCAGCAGGTGGGAAGGGCAGGCAGGGCCGGCTCTGGGTAGAAAGCTCACGGTGCTGCTTAGGCATGACCTGGGCATTCCCAGCACATCGCAATACTCACGTGAGCCCCAAGGCTTTGCTCCTTAAAATCCTTGTCATACATCTTTATCTATGTAATTACTATACGCCAACATGCAGTCATTGTGAACAAACTAAAACACACGGGTAATGAGGGCCCACAGGTGGCGTGGTGGTTTCCGTGCTGGACTCCCACATGGCTGAACGCAGTTCGAGTCTCAGATCTGGAGGCTGGCTTTCTCACTTTCCCTCTCACTCTCTCTCTCTCTGTCTCTCTCTGACGAGTGCATATGCCCTATAGAAAATTAAATAATAAAAATAATGAATAAAATAATTTTTTTTTTTGAGAGAGATTTTTGCTATAGGGCGTGTATGCTTACTGGAGAGACAGAAAGTGAGAAATCATCTCCCGGGGGGCTGGTCATGCCTCAATTCCTTCTCCTCCACTCTCCTCTTGGGATTTTGGGCATGCATGCACATGTACCTGGGACGAGTTTCAAGGCACCAGGTCCAGGACTAGAACCATGGTCAGCCACACAGCAGTTCTGTGCTTTAACCACTATGCTACCAGCTAGACCCTAAATAACCAATTCTTTAAAAAGATACACGAGGAATCAAAAGAAGGAATAAAAACCAACCATATTTCACTGTGCCTAACATTTGGTGTAGAATCCTCTGGATGTTTTGTATTTTACAAAAATTAAATCATTCATCCAATTTTTATAACCTGCTTTGTCTACTGACTGCTTTTCAGGTCTACATCTATTTGACTATAAAATTCACTTTGTTTTCAGAGAAGTGTTAACCTCTCTTAATGTTGCCATTGGCCACTGCTTTTTTTTTTTTTTTGGAGAGATTTTCACTGTAGGGTGCGTGCGCTCGCCAGACAGACAGAGAGAGACATAGAGACAGAAAGCGAGAAATCACCCCCCGGGGGGATGGTCATGCCGCAATCCCTTCTCCTCCATTCTCCTCTCGGGATCTTGGGCACGCACGCACACGCGCCCGGCGTGAGTTTTAAGCCACTGGGTCCGGGACACGAACTGCGGTCGACTACGTGAGAATCCAGCGACATAGCCATCACGCTAACTGCTGGTTCCCTGGCCACTGCTTTTGAGAACCCAGCCAAAGTCCTCCGAGACACCCAAGCACCTACAGCCCACCTGTTCTCACCGGGGAGGCGGGAACTTGGTCGGGCCTACAGAGGAGCTGGGTACAGGTGGGCATGGGCAGGTGGTGGGAGAGGAATGGCTGTGGGTGCCGCTGGGCTCGGGTCCTGCTGTAATGTGGACCTGCCCCTCGTCTCTACCATAGCTGTCCCTGGGCCCCATCTCCCACATCCCGCTACCCCAGGGTTCACTGTGCTCTCCCCAGGAACCACTCACCTCGCAGCCGAGGGATGCACCAGGGCTCGCTGGTGTCTGAGGGCTGACTGGCCCCCGCCTCATTCTTGGCCACTACCCGGAAGTGGTACTCATGGCCCGGGAGGACGCCCAGGAGGGTGAAGCGGTTGGTGTGGACACGGTCAGCTGCCTCACGCCAGGAGCCACATGCCGAGGAGCGTGTCAGCACCGTGTAGTACAGCCCGCCCCGTGCCTCGTCTGGGGAGGGCTCCCACTCGGCTGTCACTGTCCCCGGCGTGTTCTCCTGCAGGCGGATGGGCCCTGGCGCCTGCGGGCACGCTGCAGGAGAGGGCAGAGGGGCCCGTGTTGGAGGACACCCAGCAGGCCTTCTGCCGTGGCCCGCCTGGTCCCAAGTCTCTGCAGTCTGGAGGAAGCAGCCTTGCAGGCAGGGAGTGGGTACCAGAGAGCACGGGGCCAGGGGATCTCCAGCTACCTCCAAAGAGTGGAAAGCCTCCCTCGCCAGATCACTTTAATCCACCTTAGTTCTGAATGACACAGGTCATGAGCACTTTTGGGTGTAGGTAGGGTTCACAAGGTCACAGTACACCCCCCACCCCCACCCCACACACTATTTCAGCATTTCTGTAAACCCGAACCCCTCCTGAGTGGGGCTGTGTGTGGGTCATGTGAGTGGAGAACACCCTTTCCCTGGGAGAGGGCCACAGACCGTCTTCCTAGGGGTCTCCCCTGGGCTGCAGTGGCCGTGACCACCTTGGTTCACTGGCTCAAAAAGAACACTCAACCAGGTCTGGGGAGGCTGTGGCAGAACCGCCCCTAAGTTCTTGGAAGCCCCTTGGGGACCTTCCCTGGCCTTTCCCCTTTCCCCCCTTCAGTCGCACAGGGAGGGTGATGTGCTGTCTGCCACCTTGCCTAGCCAGGTCTGGTAGAACAGCTGAGACCTGAGGCCAGGCCAGACAGACACGTCCCTGTTCTGGAGCCCGGAGCCCGGCCCATCTCACCCGCCACCTTGACGAGGAAGCGGTAGGCGGCCTCTGTCCCCTGCAGGCTCCTCAGCACCACAGCGTAGTGGCCGCTGTCTGAGAGGCTGGCTGCAGGAATCAGAAGCTGGGTGAGGCCATCTTTGGTGGTGGTCACGCTTCTTCTGGGCAAGGGCAGGCCATCCTTCAGCCAGGTCACCTCGGGCATGGGGGCCGCCTGGGATCGAGAGGACAGAAGAGGCGAGGAGGGGAAGTTTGCGAAAGCAATGATGTGGGACCTGGGCCCAAGGGAGAAGTGCCAAGAAGGGATTCCAGGAAGAGAAATGTCTGCAAAAGCAGAGCTGGCAGAGGGCCTGCGAGGGACAGGCTGGCGGGGAGCCGGCGTGGCACAGGCTTGCCGGATGGGTATCGGGGGACAGAGGAAAGGAAGCAGGACAGGGAGGTTGGGCAAGAGGTAAGTCACCGTGGATGTCACAGCTAGGCACCTGGGCCTTCCTCTGCTGTGGAAAGACTGCACGGGAAAACGTGGCTTGTGGTTTAGTGGCGAGAGTGGGACTCAGTGGAGTGAGGAGGTACTCAGGGAACAGGATGTGACCACTGGCGTTCAAGACCAGATAGGGGATGGCTTGGGAGTCCCTGTGATGGTCCTGTGAAACTAGAAGGCCCAGCCTAGATCTCA
>NW_006159961.1:251260-274920 GCF_000334495.1 Tupaia belangeri chinensis | reverse complement strand
GGGTTTAGTGGCGAGAGTGGGACTCAGTGGAGTGAGGAGGTACTCAGGGAACAGGATGTGACCACTGGCGTTCAAGACCAGATAGGGGATGGCTTGGGAGTCCCTGTGATGGTCCTGGGAAACTAGAAGGTCCAGCCTAGATCTCACTGACGCTGGCTGGGGTGTGGAGGCCAGTGCAGCTGTCTGATGGCCGGGCCACTAGCCCCTGTGGGACTCTCCTGTGGGCCCAGTGAGCTTCAGAGCCAAATGGGATGCCCACAGCAACTCACCTCAGGGGCTGACCCAAGGACTTACTCTCTCTCTCTTTTTTTTTTTTAGAGGTTTTTGCTATAGGGCGATTGCGCTTGACAGAAAGACAGAGAGAGAGAGACAAAGAGACAGAAAGTGAGAAATCACCCCCCAGAGGGGATGGCCACACCACAATACCTTCTCCTCTCAGGATCTTGGGCACGCACACACACATGCCAGGCGTGAGTTTAAGCCACCAAGTCTAGGACTCAAACTGCAGTCGACTGCATGGGAGTCCAGCGACATAGCCATTACGCCAACTGCCAGCCCCAACCCAAGGACTTACAAACACATGAGAAGTACCAAGAATAGGGCCGAGGACCTAGAAAACACTCAGTGTGTGTTAAATACGGGTGTCATGTCATTGTCGTTAGGATCTAATAGGTAAGAACACATATGTAATTTAGAGGACGACAGATCTGGGTTTGACTCCGGCTCGGCCATCTGTGAGCTTCCCACACAGATGATGGTTTTAAAAACAACAGTAATAAGGAGCACACACGGGGCTCGCCTTATCCCAGGCTGTTCGTATGCTTGCAGTGCCTTAATCCCTTGAGTCCTCAGAACAACTCTTTGGGATAAGTTACTATTGTTATGCCCTCAGACAGAGGTCGAAGTTGAAACAGAGAGGTGAAGATATTTCTGCAAAGCCAAACAGCTAGAGAGCACTGACAGCGGAATTTGGGCCCAGACCGTGTGCTTCTAACCCCCGTGCGGTTGTCGAACTGTACGCGCAGTCGGGAGGTACTGCTGGTGCTGACCGTCCTGAGCCAAAGGCAGGCACGTGCTTGCACAGAAATACATTCTGAAGCCAAAGGAGAAGGTCTACACTGCAGGCCCCTGGGATCCCCTGATTTACAAGTGGAGGAAAGTGAGAGCACCAGCTGCAGGAAGCACTGCCGGTAGCTGCCACTAGAGGGACTTGAAGGCGCAGAGCAGAATGGCCCCCCCACCACCTCCGCAGGCCACCTCATACCTGAGCCTTCAAGGAGGACCCTCCCCCTTCCTCACCTCTCTGAGCCTGATTCCCTGCACAAGCCCAGGTCCCTGCCTAGGGTCCAGGAGGGAACAGGGGAGAAAAGAGGGTCCAGGCCCAGCGTGGCTCCCTTGGTCGCTCTGGGCTCCCCTCCCCATGGCCTTCCTAGAACACTCACCTCAAAGGAGACAGGCACGCGGATGGTGTCCCCCGCCCTGACCGTCAGCGAGTCCTTCATGCTGGAGTCCAGGAGGAACTTGGGAGAGACTGGAAGACACAAGACGGAGAGTCACCTCCCTCCACAATCCCCAGTGAGGTGGGACTGGAGCAGCCAGTCTAGAGTCCAGTGACTGGGGGGAGGGGTTCTCAAGGAATCAGAGGGGCGTTGAGAGGAGACTCCTGGGGGGAGCTCCAGGAGCTGGTGGGGTGTTAGCCGGAGAGGAACAGGAGCTGCCGCAGGGACAGGGCTGGGGTTAGGCTGGGCTGGAGGAAGACTTCTGGTTTGCAGGTGAGGTAACCTGAGACAGGAAGTGACTTCTGAGGTCATTCTGCATTAGGGACAGAGCCAGGACAGGATCTGGGGGCTCTGGACTCCGGGGCGGTGGGCTTTTCACTAGACACAGTGGCGACTGGGGTCAGCTGGGCCGGGCCAGTGTCAGCTTGGGTCAGAGACGGATCAGCGGGTTCTGGTGATTAAAGTCCAGAGGGAAATAAACCCTCCTGTGGGTCATGGGGAGGCAGGGCACGTTCCATGCAAAACACAACCGGCCCGAGCTGAGCGGCGCCTGTGCCTTCTTGGTCCGTGCCTCGGCGGCAGCCAGAACCCTAGAGAAAGCACCGACTCTGGAGTCGCCTGGTTGCAGTCCTGGCGGAGAGGCTAAGCCGAGTGCCCTGGGCCTCAGTTTCTCTGCACAGTGCACATGCAGACAACGGCCTGTGGCGTTGTGTGAGAGCGTTTCTGAGAGGCACATAGTGGGTGCTCAGGGAATGTTACTTCGTTACACTGGGTCGGCGGCGCATGCCTGGCTGCTGCTGGGGGCCCCTCTCGGGAAGGACGGGCAGGGCTGGGGTAGGGGAGGGGGTGGCATGTTACTTCATTACACTGGGTCGGCACATGCCTGGCTGCTGCTGGGGGCCCCTCTCGGGAAGGGCGGGCAGGGCTGGGGTAGGGGAGGGGGTGGCACTCACCCGTCTCAGGCATGGCCTGCACTGATGTGTCCAGGGCGGTGGGCTGGCTGCGGCCCCCGTCGTTAACTGCCGTCACCCGTATGAAGTAGCCCTCCCGGGGCCGAAGCCCTTTGATCGTGTGGGTGGTGACCGGCACGGTGCCCGCGTGGCACGGGCTCCACTGGAGACTGTCTGAGCCGCACAGCTCCACCACGTATCCCTGGGCTTCGTCCCCGTCCTGCGTGTCCGGCCCGACCCAGCTCAGGGTGATGCTGGTGTGCGATGTGTCTGTGACCTGGAGGTCTCGCACGGGTCCTGGGGGTCCTGGCCAGGCACCACGGGAATGTCAGGAATGGCGTCGCCCCCTCCTAAGGGGGCTAGCATTCATTAGCTGTCCTGTGGAGCCCAGGGGTTCTTCCACCTGGGGATTCTGCCTCCAGACTTTCCTGAGCACCTGCCTGTAGCCAAGCCCTGTCTCTCTGGTCCTTTCCGGGTTATGCACACAGATCCCAGGAAGCCTCCCCGCCTCGTTCCTCTCACTCACCAACCTGCCTGCCGCCTCCCCTAATTCCCCATCTTCTGCAGGTCCTGAAAACTGATGTTTTAGCTGGGCTCTTAGGCGCCTTTATCCCTGAAGACCAGGGATCTTTGGATTCTGAGCTCTAAGCTCTCGATCAAGACCCTGCTCGCCTTCCGGGGGCCCTCGGCGAGGGCTTCTTGTTCTCCCCAGCTAAATGGGAACACGAGTAACAGCCCTGCCTCCCCACGGGGTTCTGAACAGGCCAACGGCACACTGTGCCTGCGAGGGCTTTGGAAGTCGCCCAGGTGTCTAGGGCTCTGGCCCTCGTCTGGCTGCACGTTGCAGTCACAGTGCCTAGATGCCACCCAGAGTTCTGACGTTTAGTCGGGGGTGCAGCCTAGGCCTCAGGTTCATTCTATCATTAGTATTCTCGAGTGCATAGAGTGCCTGTGCAAGAGAGAGAGAGAGAGAGTGCACATGCGCGAGTGAAATGCCCCTCTCCTACAGGGCGTGGTCGTGCCTCGATCCCCTTCCTTCAGCCGCCAGGATCCTGGACATTTGTGGACACACCAGTGTGCTTTCAGGCCAACCGGGCTGGGGACTTGAACTGCGGTCAGCATGTGGTTTCCAGCTCTGCAGTCCAGTAAGCTACAGACTGTGATGGGCACAGTGGCTGGACCTGTTGGAATTTTTAACAGCTCCCCGGGAGTTTCTAGACATGCAGCAAAATCTGACCACCACGGGCCTAGGGCAGTGCTCTCAAACCTTAATCTGTATCCTGTCACCTGGGAGTTGTTAAAACGACAGCTTCTGACTCAGCAGGTCTAACGGAGATCTGAGACTGAACATTTCCTTCCTTCTTTTTTTTTTCTTCCTCAGATAGATTATGCCATAGGGCATGTTGGATTGCCAGAGAGGGAGAATGAGAAATCACCCCTTGGGGGGATGGCCATGCTGCAATCCCTTCTCCTCTATTCTCCTCTCAGGATTTTGGGCATGCATGTACACATGCCTGGTATGAGTTTCAAGCCGCTGGGTTCAGGACTCGAACTGTGGTTGGCCATGTGGGATTCTAGCACCTTAACCAGCATGCCACCTGCTGGCCCTGAGACTTTGCATTTTGAATAAGTTCCCAGGTGCTCTGCTGGTCGTTGGGCCTTGCTTAATAGTAAAACTAGGAAATACCGCCATTGCTGTGGCCTCTCCTGGACACGGCCTCTCCCATCCATCGTCTCCACTGGCCATCACGATGACAGCGCGAGGACAGAGGGGAAGTGGGAGTAGTCTGGTCCCCTAACAGAGGGCAAGATGCCTCATCTACACGCTGCCTTTCTAGGGCTGACACTTAGCTGCCATTTGAATGGTTAAACAAGTAGAATGTCCTATTCTTGTTGGCTTCGGTCAAACAGCCTAGACCTGCTGGGTACAAAGATGCTCTCGAGGGGCCAGTACGTGGCATAGTAGATACTGGACATAGCACTGGACTTCCACATGGCTGACTGTGGTTCAAGTCCTGGACCTGGTGGTTTGAAAAACATGACAGGTGTGTGTGCGTGCATGCCCAAGATCCCAGGAGAGTGGAGAGGGAATTGCAGCATGGCCCTCCTCCTGGGGAGTGGTTTTTCACTTTCCCTCTCATTGTTTCTCTCTCTCTCTTCAGCAAACGCACGTGCCCTATGGCAAAAATTTCAAAAAAAGGATGCTCTCGAGGTGTTTGCCACCTGGCGGATCCAGCAAGTGCGAGGGCTGTGCTGTCCCTCGACGACAGGCTCAGATGGGGATGAGAATGCCAGAGCAGGTTTCCCACGGTCATGCCTCGTGTAGTCTTTTCTTTTTTTTTTTGGATTATTTTATCGAACTTTATTATTTATTTATTTATTTATTTATTTATTTAAATTTGATAAGAGAGAAAGAGAGAGAGAAGTGGGGGGCAGTGAGAAAGCAAGCTGCCAGGTCCGGGACTTGAACCACAATCAGCCATGTGGGAGTCCAGCGCCCTTGACCATCATGCCACCTGCCGGTCCCACCTTGTGTAGTTTTTAATAGGTATTTGGAACCAGCAAATGGCATAATGATTACATCACTGGACTCCCATGTACTCAACTGTGGTTTGAGTCCCAGACCTGGTGGCTTCAAACCCCTGCCAGGCACATGTGCATGTGTGCCCGTGTGCCCAAGATCCCAGGAGGAGGATGGAGAAGGGATTGTGGTGTAGCCATCCCCCCTGTGGGAGTGATTTCTTGCTTTCAGTCTCTCTGACTCTCTCTGTCTCTTGTGGAGTGCACACACCCTATAACAAAAATCTCTCTTAAAAAAAGGTTTTTTGTGGGGAAGGTAGTCTCTATTCAAATCGGGGTGATTCAGAGCAAACACAGTCAGACAGGTGTCTCTCCCACAGGACTTGGAAACACCACAGATTCACGTCACACACATCTTGGGTCACAGATCTGCTGAGATGTTCCCGCTGTCCCCTGTGTCTGCTGGCCTGTCTCGGTGCACCAGTGTCGCAGCGTTCCCGAGAATGCAGAAGGGAAATGTTACTCTAGACTCTTTCGACTCTCTTTTTTCTTTCTTTTCTTTCCTTTTTTTTTTTTTTTTGTGATTCCTGCTATAGGGGTGTGTGCATTCACTGGAGAGACAGAGTTACAGAAAGTGAGAAATCACTCTCCAGGGGGCATGGCCACACTGCAATCCCTTCTCCATTCTTCTCTAGGGATGGGGCATGCACTCCCACATGCCTGGTGTGTTTTAAGCCACTGGGTCCAGGACTCAAACCATAGTCGACTATGTGGGAGTCCAGCGACGTAACCCATCACGCCATCTTCTGGTCCCCTGTACTTTCTTACGGGCAGAGACGGGATGGCCTCGCCTAGCTTCCGGCCCAGTGCTGGCCACCTCGTAGGTGATGACGAATACTCCCTGGGTGGAGGCTCCTCTGGTACCGCTCCTACTACTCACGGTAGCTCCTCACTGGGTTGAGCCAATCGGCTGGCACAGGGTCAGCCCTGGTGGGGTCCCCATGGCTGACCGTGCAGTGCAAGTCCAGACCTGACAGCTTGAAAAACACGCAAGGCACCTGTGTATGTGTGTGTGTGTGTGTGTGTGTGTGTGTGTGTTCTAAATCCCAAAAGGAGGGTGAGACGGAGGAAAAGGACCATGCCCCATGGGGGGTGCTTTCTTGCTTGCTCTTTCCTTTCTTCCTCCCAAACCCTGGCCAGTGCACATGCCCTCCGGTAGAATTTTCCTTTTCTTTTTCTTTTTTAAATTTAAAACGTTTGGAACAAGTGGGCTAGCTTGGAGACAGACCTGCCCAGAGGCCACAGAGTGAGTGACGTGACCCTGGGGAGGAATCTTTGCACCCCCCCTTCCTAGCCTCTGCACCTGCTTGATCTCAGCTTAGACTCCTTGAAATACATGGCATGGTGGTTAAAGGCGCTGGACTCCCACATGGCCGACCACGGTTCAAGTCTCAGACGTGGTGGCTTGCTTTCTCACTTCCTCTCTCTCTCTGTGTCTCTCCGATTAAACTGGAAAGTAATAATGATATAATAATAAATAAAGTTAAAAAAAATACACCTCACCTTTTGACCTTTATCTTTCAGCATTCCTGACCATTCCCCCAGACTGCCCCAACCTGTGATTTCCTGTCCCGGCCCCCTGGCTTTCGCACTATCGGGCAATCACCACCCCACCCCCATCCCAGGCAGGGCCCTACTTACTCATGGGGTCCCGAGCAAAGACAGCATCTGATGGGGGCCCAGGCTCTCCGGGACCTGAGGGAGCCATGGCCGTGACCCGGAACTCATACGGACAGCCCTGCCGCACATCCACCACGGTCCACTTCCTCTCTGTGAACGGCCCACCCCACGTTAGTCTCATAAGGGTGGGACCATGTATAGAGAGATAGCTTGGGGCCCCCAAATTCTGGAGAAGACCAAGCCCAGGGCCTGAGTCATCCCTCCCCATTCATCCATCCAGGTGTGCTTGGTTCTCTTCTAGGTGACGAGGGTGCTAAGCGAGGGGCCCACAGCCCCGTGTGCTTCTGCCACTGACTTGCTGGATGGTCTTGGGCAAGCGCCTGGACCCTGAGGGTCTCCTCCGCCTTATGGAGTTGTCATCATGTTTAAATGAAGCAGAGATGAGCAGGTCGAGGCCCTGCGGGGCCTCAGCCCTGAGCAGCACTGGAGCAGGCCTGACTGGGCACCAGCTCTCCTGCGCCGTTCTGAGCCTGCGCCTCCCTCCATGGGCCTCGGCTCCCCATCAGAGCACAGAAGTGCCAAGTGTTCATGGCATCTACCACCCTTGGGCTTTTCCTAGTTCGTCCTGATCTCGGAAAGCAGTTAGGGGCAGAGGACACTTTTCTCTGCTTTAGGGGTGAGGAAACTTGAGACCTAGAGAGAAAGGGAGCTGCCCAAGGTCAAGGCCGAAGTGGAGAGGCCAGGGCTAATGGCTGCGTCTCTGCCTCCCGCCCAGGACACCCACTAACCTGGGGCTTCTCAGCCTCAGCACGGTGGAAGCTTCGCCAGAGCATCCTTTGGAATTTGTGTGTGTGTGGGGGGGTGGGGGTCCTGCTCTCGGTCCTGTGCATTACAGGGTGTTTAGTGACATCCCTGGCTTCTTCACAAGGATGCCAATAACATCTTCCCCTCCTCCCCAGCTGTGACAATCAAAATCATCTCCAGACATTGCCAGGTGTCCCCTAGGGGACAAGGCTACCCTGGATGAGAGCCACTGTATTAAACCAAACTAGTCAGGGCTGGCCCATAGCCTAGTGGGCAAGGGAGCCAGATCTCACATCGCTGATCACTGTTTGAATCCTGGCTCCGGCAGTTTGAAAAACACACCGGCCGGCACATGTGTGTGCGTGCCCAGATCCTTATGGGGTGGAGAAGTGGAGAGGGGGTCACTGTATCACCATGCACCGTGGGGGGTGCTCTCTCTCTGTCACTTTCTGGTGTGCTCACGTGCCCTCTAGCAAGTTAAAAACAAGTCTGAACTGACAGTGCCAAAGGATCCCGGAGCCTGAGCCGGGAGGGAGCCTGCGGACACTCTGGAAGCAGGATGACAGGGCTGCTGCTCGGGCTGCTCACCCGGTATGGGCTGGTCGCTCACGGCCGTCCAGGTGTTGCTACCCTTCTTGCGCTTCTCAACCAGGTAGCCCAGGATGTGGGCACTGCCAGGGCCCCGAGGCGCCGTCCACGTCAGTGTGATGCCCTGGCTGGAGGCCTTCACGATGACAGGGGCGGAAGGGGGCCTGGGGAGAGCTGGGGGCAGAGAAGGCACCAGTCAGCCAGAGCCCAGGGAAAGGTGCCCCACGGGGAGGCCCCGGGGGAGAAGGAATGGGGAGTTTAGGGCAGGGCCCCACACTGTCCTTTTCTGGGAGTATCGAGGCCAGGCCAGCCTGCTCGGGGATGCCATCCTGGCTCGGGGTATCTGATGGAAGATGCTGGTTTCTATCCAGGTCCTGAGCCCGAGCTTTGCTTGGCCACCCTCACTTCTGGAAACCCCATAAATCTGTTCCTGCTCTGGCTGTCAGATCCCGAATGAAGCTGCGGTAGGGAGTCTCCATAATGTTCTAGAAGGGCCCCAAGACCCTCAGGGAGAGGCTGGCATCCCTCAGCCTCTGCCTATCCTCCGGGCCCAGTGGGGAGCCCAGGAGTAACCCAGCCCCAACCTGACCCTTTTTCTCACCCTCAGATGCTACCAGCACCTCCTGAGACTCCAGGGGCTCCCCAACCCCTTCAGAGGTCACAGCCCGCACGCGGAAGGTGTACTTCCTGCCCTGCTCCACGTGGGCATCGGTGAAGGTGGTGCTGTCTGCGGGGGGCTCGGCCACCTTCAGCCAAGTGCTCCTGCCAGCCTGCCGCCTCTCCACCAACTAGTCCCGCCCAGGACACCCACTAACCTGGGGCTTCTCAGCCTCAGCACGGTGGAAGCTTCGCCAGAGCATCCTTTGGAATTTGTGTGTGTGTGGGGGGTGGGGGTCCTGCTCTCGGTCCTGTGCATTACAGGGTGTTTAGTGACATCCCTGGCTTCTTCACAAGGATGCCAATAACATCTTCCCCTCCTCCCCAGCTGTGACAATCAAAATCATCTCCAGACATTGCCAGGTGTCCCCTAGGGGACAAGGCTACCCTGGATGAGAGCCACTGTATTAAACCAAACTAGTCAGGGCTGGCCCATAGCCTAGTGGGCAAGGGAGCCAGATCTCACATCGCTGATCACTGTTTGAATCCTGGCTCCGGCAGTTTGAAAAACACACCGGCCGGCACATGTGTGTGCGTGCCCAGATCCTTATGGGGTGGAGAAGTGGAGAGGGGGTCACTGTATCACCATGCACCGTGGGGGGTGCTCTCTCTCTGTCACTTTCTGGTGTGCTCACGTGCCCTCTAGCAAGTTAAAAACAAGTCTGAACTGACAGTGCCAAAGGATCCCGGAGCCTGAGCCGGGAGGGAGCCTGCGGACACTCTGGAAGCAGGATGACAGGGCTGCTGCTCGGGCTGCTCACCCGGTATGGGCTGGTCGCTCACGGCCGTCCAGGTGTTGCTACCCTTCTTGCGCTTCTCAACCAGGTAGCCCAGGATGTGGGCACTGCCAGGGCCCCGAGGCGCCGTCCACGTCAGTGTGATGCCCTGGCTGGAGGCCTTCACGATGACAGGGGCGGAAGGGGGCCTGGGGAGAGCTGGGGGCAGAGAAGGCACCAGTCAGCCAGAGCCCAGGGAAAGGTGCCCCACGGGGAGGCCCCGGGGGAGAAGGAATGGGGAGTTTAGGGCAGGGCCCCACACTGTCCTTTTCTGGGAGTATCGAGGCCAGGCCAGCCTGCTCGGGGATGCCATCCTGGCTCGGGGTATCTGATGGAAGATGCTGGTTTCTATCCAGGTCCTGAGCACGAGCTTTGCTTGGCCACCCTCACTTCTGGAAACCCCATAAATCTGTTCCTGCTCTGGCTGTCAGATCCCGAATGAAGCTGCGGTAGGGAGTCTCCATAATGTTCTAGAAGGGCCCCAAGACCCTCAGGGAGAGGCTGGCATCCCTCAGCCTCTGCCTATCCTCCGGGCCCAGTGGGGAGCCCAGGAGTAACCCAGCCCCAACCTGACCCTTTTTCTCACCCTCAGGTGCTACCAGCACCTCCTGAGACTCCAGGGGCTCCCCAACCCCTTCAGAGGTCACAGCCCGCACGCGGAAGGTGTACTTCCTGCCCTGCTCGACGTGGGCATCGGTGAAGGTGGTGCTGTCTGCGGGGGGCTCGGCCACCTTCAGCCAAGTGCTCCTGCCAGCCTGCCGCCTCTCCACCACGTAGTGCACCACGGGCTGGCCCCCATCGTCCCTCGGGGGCTGCCAGCGGAGGCAGACGCCGGCCCGACCGCAATCTTGCACCTCCAGAGGGCCCTGCGGGGGCCGAGGCTTATCTGGGACCCACCAAGAGGAGCAGGGAGAGAAGAGGGTCAGAGAAGCTGGAGAGGAGTGGGCTGGTTTTCCCCTCATCAGTGGAGAAGCCTGCAGTGGGGTGGGCTGCCCAGAGAGCCTTGGCCATTAGCCAGGGGCCCATACATTTCTTGAGACAGACAGGGCCCCTGATCTCTGCCCACAACGCGTACACACACACCCAGGGTTGTGCCAGCCCTGCGCCCACCCCACCATTCATGTGGCCCTCTGGATACCCACAGCCCTACCTTACTGGTACCGACCATGGCTGGGGGACACCATCCCGCCCAACCAGTTCCCTATGGCCCAGGGTACTGGGGCTCAGATGAGTTTGGGGAGGGCGTGCAGATGAGTAAGGAGGGGTTTAATCTTTAAACAGTATGAAAATGAGGATCAGCCCTGGCAGAGCCATCCCCTGGACCTGCCCTTGGCACCCAGGGACCCTCAGGGTGGGGCTGGCACCTAGGACTTGCAGGGTGAGCTGGGCCTGCACGGAGCCGCCCTCGCTCCTCAGTGTCACGCTGTACTGGCCACGGTCCTTCCTGCTCACGCTGGGAAGGCACAGCCGTGTGTAGCTGTCCCCCAGGGCCACCTGGGCACCCCTGCCGCTGCTGCCCACCACCTCGGCCCCATCCTTTCTCCAGGCAGCCTGGACAGGGAGACGGCTCTGGAAGGGGATCTTCATGGTCACTGGCTTCCCGGCCTTCACCACCAGTGGCTCACTCAGTTTCTCTGTCACCTCTGGAGCAATGGTGGGAGGATCTAGAAATCAAAGGAGCAAGGGGGTCAAAGAAGACAGGCCCTGGGAGCCAGGGGAGGGCGACAGAAGTACCCAGGGCAGGAAGTTCGGGCTCGGAGTGTGGAAGTCCCTGCCCTTGGTGAGAATGAACAAGAACGGGCTTCATCTGCATCAGGAGGACCCGCGTTAGACCTCACCCAGGCCTTCTCACCCAGGAGAGAGGATGCTGGGGCGGGGCGGGGGGCTTTTTAATTCCTCTGCTCAGACTGAGATGAGATTAGACACTGGCTGCAGACCAGTCACAACTGTGGTGTGTACACGGGGGAGCCTGTCCCCTGGTAAAGACTGTGGGACAGGAAAGGGTAGGGCTGGGCCTCACCCTGGACAGTCAGGGTGGCCTCGCTCTGTTCGCTGCCGGCCACGAAGCTGTACCTCCCAGCCTGGGTCCCCTGCACATGGGCGATGATGAGTCTGTGCACGAGACCGTCTTGCTCAAAGATGACGCCATCCTCGGCGGTGAGCTGGAGATGAGGGCCACAGCAGGAGACGGTCACCCCACCCACCCCACTCCTCCAGCAGCTAAGCAGGGCCTGTCACTGACGCAGTCTCTGGAATCAAGTCACAGCTGTGTGAACTGAGCGCTTATCATGTGCCGGGCCGTGCTAAGGCACTCCGGGCCTGGCACTGATCTGCCGCAACCTTCTGAAGCAGGTACTATTATTAGTCCCATTTAATAGATGACGAGACCAGCATCTGCGGCAGCTGGCCTGAGGTCACATAACTGGTTATGGCAGGGCTGAGATTTGAAGCCAGATCTGGCTGGTGCCAAGGCACCTGTTTGAACCCCCATGACAGGTCACTTCCTGAGATGACAGCTACAATGGAGGCTGGGGAGAGCCCATCTGGTCAGGATGGGGAGATGCCACTTATAGGAGGCCTCGGAGGATGGGCAGAGCTGTGTGAGCAGGTGCAAGGAGCACGGGGTGCGTGGAGGGAAGAGTGAGTCAGGGAGACAGCATTTTAAAAATCCAATTTAATGTTAAACAACCAAGCTGTTGGATATTTCAACTCCTACCAGGGTGGGTGCATCTTACTGCAAATTCTCTACCCTCTACCTGTCCTCTGCTTCACTCTACCCCTTTCCCCAGTAAAGAGAAGGTGGGGGCGGTGCATACCTTGACTCCATCCTTAAACCAGGTGCCAGGCCCCAGGTCACAGGTGAGGGTACAGGAGAGCATCGCAGCCTCCCCGTGCTGGACCTCCGTGTCAGCCAGGCCCTGGGAGAAGTGGCCCACAGGGCCTGGAGAGACACAGAGGGAGTCCCCAAGGGCCAGCCTCTGGGGCAATGGCCTGCACTGTGCCCTGGGAGGCCACTGTGGTCCTGCCAGCTGGCTCGGCTGGTGTCAGCAAAGCCAAGCCTCTCATTTTTCTCAGTAGGAGGGAGGACGAAACAGGAAATGTGGGGTACAAGGTGGGTGAAGGGGCCCCAAGTCCCACAGCAGGAAGTGTGGGTGACCCAGAGAGTGAGGTAGGCCTCTCTGGCACATTGGACATAGGTTAGAAGACCGGGTGTCCTGGAGGCCTCTGGGCTTCATGCACCCGGTTCCCCCTGCACAGAGAGGAGGAGGTTGCTCCCCCATCTGACAAAGGTTCCTAATAATATGGAATTGGGGTCAACCCGAGCATCCCACTGTCCAGAGAGCTCCCCTCGCCCAGCTGAGAAGGACCTACCTCGAGCCTCCTTGGAGAAACTGCCAGCGCCGGGCTTGTATCTGGATCCAGGATGCCGGGTGAGATCCCTCCCCTGGCCAGAGATGTCTGGCCTGTGCCCTTTGCTACTTCTGCTGCCAGGGCGACACAGGGGCTCCGGGTTCCAGTCTTCGCCTGGAGTTTCCCCCGGGGACCCTCTGTTCTCCCTGCTGGCCTCCCCTGCTCTTTCTCTTCTCACTGCCTCAGCACTCGCCCCTGCCCGTGCCTGAGAGCTGCAGCTACGTGGGCCAGGGCTCCCACCTGGCCCTCCAGACTCTTCTGTTCCCCACCTGCCACATTCCTGCAGGGCCCCAGGACCTTGGGCCTTGCTACGCTCAGCTCCCAGAGACCCCTGCTTCCCAGGGAACCCCCTTGCTCCTTTCTGTCCTGTGCCAAGCTGAGAAGCCAGGCCCGAGCTCTCCCCTGATCTGTCTCCAGAGCTTTTTCTGCCCAGCGGACCATCTTGGCCACTCCAGGGTCTCCGAACTCCTGATTTCCCAGGTGCTGGCGTGAGGCCATTCCCCAACTCAGCAGAATCCTCCTTGCCCAGAACACTTGCGAGTTCTGTGTCCTCAGGTCTGTCCCTTCTAGAACTCGAGCCTTCGCTGTCCAGGGAACTTGGACTTTGCCATTCACCAACTGCTTCCTGGCCTGGTGCGGCCTTCCTGCCCCTTGAGCCCCCTGGCCTTCTGTAGGTCCCACTGAAAGTGGCCTCTTTCCCCTGCAGAGACTGGGAGGCCCTGGAGCTGGGGGGTTGGCTCCCAGCACCTGTGCTGCCTTGGCCCGACCCCTGGTCTTGCCCGCCGGATGCCCAGGCGTTGCTCAGCCCTTGCCGCTCGGCAGGCCCTGATGTTGATTTGCCGTTTCCCCCGGGTGTGGAGCTGCCTTCCACCACCTGGCCTGCCCCCGCTGTTCTCCCTGAACCTGCCCCTGTCCTCCCAGCTCCCTGCGGGAAGCCCTCACTTCCCTGAGGTGCCCACTGCCCCTGACCAGCCACCCTAGCCCTGTCTGCTGTCCCAGAGCCTGCTGTCCCAAAATCCCATTCTTGTCCAGAGTCTGGAGCATCTGTCCCCACCCAGGTCTCACCCTCCACTGTCCCCCTACTATCAAGACACCCAGAAGTTCTCATGCTCCCTGCTGGGTCTGCAGACCCACCCTCCCCCCTGAGAGTCCCCCTGCCCCTAGGAGACCCTGGCACGCCAGAACCCTCTTGGCCCTCTCTGAGGCCCGACTTCCCCCTAGACACAGCAGCCCTCGTGGACTCAGGGAGCCTGGAGGTTCCGTAGCCCCCAGGAGGGTTCTCTGAGGCTGGCCCATCTGAAGGAGTCTGTGACCCTCCCTGGGTCCCTAGTGCCCCCAGATTCCTGAGGCTGTCCCCAAGTGCCATGCTATCTGCAATGCCCACCACTCCAGCCACCCCTGGACTTGCCCCATCCACAAGCCCCACTCCTCTGCTCTGCTCAGGACCACCCTTAGAGTTTGTGCCATGCTCTGATCCCGCCCAATGGCCTGCCCCGAGCCCCCTGGCTCTGTGGCCTCCAGGTCCAACCTCAGGCTTCATTCTTGCCAATGAACCTGGGACTCCAAGCCCCCCCGGTCCATCTCCATGGCCCGCCTCGTGCTCTGACCCTGCTTTCCTGGGTCCACCCGGGCCTCCCCTATCACCACCTTCACCCGCTATCCCCATTCCCCCAGTACCGCCCAAGCCATCCCTACCACCTGCCTCACTCCATGACAAAATGCATCCAGAATCCTCCAAACCACTCTTATACCCTATGTCACTTCCAAATGGACTCCTTCCAGAATCCACAGAAACATTCCCATAACCTGCGTGGCACCCTGACCCCATCCCCTGTCCCCTGAAACATTCCTATAACCTGCGTGGCACCCTGACCCCATCCCCTCAGGAGCGCCTGTGTCTCTTCTCTGTCCTGCTTCATCCATGGACCACACTTCCCCAGATCCCCTAAGCCTATCCCTGCCAGCTGCCCCGTCTGCTGATCCCATTCCTCCCAGGCCCCCCGAACCGTCCCTAGAGCCTGCCTCATTGCCTGGCCTCATTCTCCCAGGCCCGAGGCTCCTTGATCCTCCTCCAGAAGCCATCCTGCCCCCAGATCCCTGAGACCCTGGAATTCCTGAACCATCCCCATACCCCAGCCCAGTGCCAGACCCAGAAGCCCACGGGCTCCCAGAACCTGCCGTGAGACTGTCCAGAAGGTCAGTTCCAGCTCCAGAGGTGCCAAACCTCCCTATATCCCCTGTCCTTGGAGACCCTGGCCCCATAGGCCCTGGACCCCTAGTGCTATCTCCACAGCCTCCTTCTCCAAAGGCCTCCATGGCCCCCGAGGCTCTGGGGCCCCCATAATCCCCACTCTGACTCCAAGGCCTTGCTCTTCCAGAGCCCTCTGGATCTGCTTCCAAGAGTCCCTCCCCCACAGTGCCCACTGGTCCCAAGGCCTCGAGACCACCAGGACCCCCCACACCACCACCAGAACGATGCCCTCCCACAGAGCCCATTTCTCCTTGTGCTTGGGGTGCATCCCAGCTCCAGGCTTCACCCCCAGGCACTCCATCAGGGCTGTCTGTGCCATTTTTGAGAACTGCAACCCTCCCGGATGTCCCTCCTGCAGGACTATGGTGATCTTTGTCTCCAGGCCACCCTCCCCCATGCACCCCTGAGCCATGCCTGTGAGCACCCCCTTCCTCAGACTCTGCTCCAGGTACCCCAGAGTCAACTCCATACCCGGCACGATGGCCAGACCCCACTCCTGCTGGCACCCCCGGGCCATGCCTGTGAGCACCTCCTTCCTCAGACTCTGCTCCAGGTACCCCAGAGTCAACTCCATACCCGGCACGATGGCCAGACCCCACTCCTGCTGGCACCCCCGGGCCATGCCTGTGAGCACCTCCTTCCTCAGACTCTGCTCCGGATACCCCAGAGTCAACTCTATACCCGGCTCCATGGCCAGACCCCATTCTTCCTGACACCTCCGAGCCATGCCTGTGAGCACCCTCTTCTTTAGAGTCTATTCCAGGTGCCCCAGAGGCGACTCTATACCCAGCACCATGGCCAGACCCCATTTTTCCTGATGCCCCTGAGCCATGCCTGTGAGCACCCCCTTCCTCAGACTTTGTTCCAGGTACACCAGATTTAACTCTATGCCCAGCACCATGGCCAGACCCCATTCTTCCTGACACCCCCAAGCCATGCCTGTGAGCACCCCCTTCCTCAGACTTTGTTCCAGGTACACCAGATTTAACTCTATGCCCAGCACCATGGCCAGACCCCATTCTTCCTGATACCCCCGAGCCACGCTTGTGATCACCCCCTTCCTCAGACTCTGCTCCAGGTACCCCAGAGTCAACTCTATACCCAGCACCATGGCCAGACCCCATTTTTCCCGACATTCCCGAACCATGCCTGTGAGCACCCCCTTCCTCAGATTCTGCTCCAGGCACCCCCGAATCAACTCTGTATCCAATACCATGGCCAGACCCTGTTCCTCCTGCCATCCCTGAGCCATGCCTGTGAGCATCTCCTTCCAAAGACTCTGTTCTCCCAAGCACCCCGGAGGCAACTCTGTACCTTGGATCATGGCCAGACCCCATTCCTCCTGGAACCCCCGAGCCATCACTGTAACTAGCACCATTTCCAGGGTCTGTTCCCCTAGAGTACCCTATGCCATCCCCATACCTAGACTCCATTGTCCCCAGATCCCCTAAGCCACCATCATAGCCTGTCATACTTTGGGGTCCTTTTCCTCTGGAGCCCCCTGACCCATCGCAGAAATCTAGTTCAGACCCCATTGCTACTGGACCTCTTATTCCTTCCGTATCTCCCAGTGTCCCCCTGGACCTCTGAGTACGCGGGCCTGGAGACCCAGTCATCCTGTGGTTTCTGGCACCCACCCCCTGCCCAGGCTCCATCAGCCCAGTTCCCTGGGCACCACCCTTTCCTCCACTGGACCCCAGCACTCCAGGCCCATGGTGGGCCCCGGTTTTACTCAGGCTAGACCCCATGCCATCCCAAGGACTCGCACTGTCAGACTCTATTCCACCAGTGCCCTCTGCTCCCCTCTGACCTGCAGTCCAGCCCTGGGAAGATTGGAGGTTTCTGGAGCCGTCCCCTGCTCTGCCCAAGGCCCCGGGCATCCCCTGGTTGCCCCGTCCCCTGAGCTCCTGTAGGCCATCTCCCCAGTCCCCAGGACCTCCTAGTCCCCCAGGACCAGCTGTGTAGCCCCTTCCCCTAGCTGTAGACTCCCCCCCAGCTCGGTCGTCTGCCTCCCGCAGTGAGCCCCCAGCTTTGGCCTCAGAGCCCCTGCCCCCCTGGAGGAAAGCTCCAACACCGGATACTGACGATGGCTGGAAGCCCTTGCCTCCGGAGGTCTGTCCTGGATGCTGCCCTGGCCCCCAGGAGCCCCTGGCTCCCTCATGGTCCGCATCTCTACCACCCTGAGAGCCCCAGAACTCATAGTCAGTGTCTGCCTTGGAGCTAGAACCTCCTTCTCCAGGAACCTCCCAGGTGCTAGGACCTCCTGCTCCCTGGCTGGCTCCTGCCGGCCCTGGGCCAATCCCTCTACCCCATACTGTCTCAGCCATGCCTCTCTCCCTTCCCCTACTCAGACCATCCCCTCCCTCTATCTCGGCCTGGCTATCACCCTGCAGAAACTCCTCCATCTCTTCTCCTTCTGGCCAAGACCCCCCAGGATCAGATGGGGACCCCCACAGGGCCCTCCTTCCTCTCCCAGTTCCCTGCTGAGCCTCCCAGAGCTGTTCCTGGCCATGCCTGTCCAGCCAGCCTCCGTCTCCCTGGTGCTCCTTTCCTTCCCTGCTGTCTCCCAGGCCTCCGCCCTGAGCCTTCCGGCTTCCTGGTGGCCCCCAGCACCTGTCCCCTTCGCGCTCTCTGCCAGGATCTTGCTGTGGCCTCTCTGTGACACTCAACCCTGGCTCTGGGCCCTCTCGCTGTAGAGGGGGCCACTCTGAAAGGTTTGCACCCCAGGCTCCATCTCTGGGGGACTGACTTTCTCCAGCGGGAACAACTCTGCCTCCCTCCGGGTCTAGAAAGCCCTTTCTCTCCTGCCCAGGTACCCTGGCACAGTCAGCTGCCCCTTCGTCCCCCATCAAGGAGTTGCCATGACTGCCAGGAATACCCCTGCCCAGGCTGGCTGGGACCTGGAGCCCACAAGTCCAGTCAGCTCCCTCCAAGGAGCCCCCCACGGGGCCCTGTTCTCTGGAAGTCTCTCCCCCACAACCGATGCGCCTGGAATCTGCTTCTGAGGCCTGGACTCCTTGCCCCTGCGACAGCCCGTCAGCACCTGTGGTCTGAAGGTCTTTGTCCCTTCCTGCTTCCACGAGGCGTTGTTCACATGGGTGGTCAATGTCCGCAGGGAGAGACAAAAGAAGAGATCAAAACCCCTATCATTAATAAACCAGGCCACGCCTGTCTGACCCCAGCTGACTTGCCTGACCCTTGGTTTCCCCCATAGAGAAGCACACTGACCACTAGTGGGGAGCCAGGATGTTCTAGGGGCTCGATGGCTGAGCTCCATCACCAGCCCTCATCCTGCACCCACAGGCTGCCTGCTACCCAGGTCACCAGGATGTAGAGCACATGCATACATGGAACGTCATTTGCATACCGAACTGCCACAAACAGTTCTTGGGGGTGATTTTTACTATAGGGCACATGCACTCATTGGAGAGACAGAGACAGAGGCAGAGAGTTAGAAATCACCCCCACCCCGGAGGGATGGTCACACTACAATCCCTTATCCTCCATTCTCCTCTCAGGATCTTGGGCATGCACACACATGCACCTGCACGAGTTTTAAGTCATAGGGTCTGTGACTTGAACCACATTCGACTATGTGGGAGTCCAACGATGTAACCATTATGCCATCTGGTCCCACAGTTCATGTTCTTAAAAAAGATCTACCTATCCTACCACCTACTTTACATAGGTCTAATTTGCACTCTCCTGGGATTATCTTGAATGCAAATTCCAATCCCCAGGGAGGTTAAGGGCTTCTCAGGTCTGATCCAGGGGCTTCTCATCCACACTGAAGCTGACTCCTGTCCCACACTTTTTACAGGCCTCTAGGGCCATCTTGAACTTGTGCCTTAGAGTAACACCAAGAGGCCTTGTGGAACAGCTGCAGCTGATTCCCTGCTGGCCCAGGAGGGTCTGCACTGCAGGGGACCAAGAACAGGCCCAAGGAGCCCTCCTCATTTTCCCTGCCTGAGGCCCAGAGCTGTTCCTGGCCATGCCTGTCCAGCCAGCCTCCGTCTCCCTGGTGCTCCTTTCCTTCCCTGCTGTCTCCCAGGCCTCCGCCCTGAGCCTTCCGGCTTCCTGGTGGCCCCCAGCACCTGTCCCCTTCGCGCTCTCTGCCAGGATCTTGCTGTGGCCTCTCTGTGACACTCAACCCTGGCTCTGGGCCCTCTCGCTGTAGAGGGGGCCACTCTGAAAGGTTTGCACCCCAGGCTCCATCTCTGGGGGACTGACTTTCTCCAGCGGGAACAACTCTGCCTCCCTCCGGGTCTAGAAAGCCCTTTCTCTCCTGCCCAGGTACCCTGGCACAGTCAGCTGCCCCTTCGTCCCCCATCAAGGAGTTGCCATGACTGCCAGGAATACCCCTGCCCAGGCTGGCTGGGACCTGGAGCCCACAAGTCCAGTCAGCTCCCTCCAAGGAGCCCCCCACGGGGCCCTGTTCTCTGGAAGTCTCTCCCCCACAACCGATGCGCCTGGAATCTGCTTCTGAGGCCTGGACTCCTTGCCCCTGCGACAGCCCGTCAGCACCTGTGGTCTGAAGGTCTTTGTCTCTTCCTGCTTCCATGAGGCGTTGTTCACATGGGTGGTCAATGTCCGCAGGGAGAGACAAAAGAAGAGATCAAAACCCCTATCATTAATAAACCAGGCCACGCCTGTCTGACCCCAGCTGACTTGCCTGACCCTTGGTTTCCCCCATAGAGAAGCACACTGACCACTAGTGGGGAGCCAGGATGTTCTAGGGGCTCGATGGCTGAGCTCCATCACCAGCCCTCATCCTGCACCCACAGGCTGCCTGCTACCCAGGTCACCAGGATGTAGAGCACATGCATACATGGAACGTCATTTGCATACCGAACTGCCACAAACAGTTCTTGGGGGTGATTTTTACTATAGGGCACATGCACTCATTGGAGAGACAGAGACAGAGGCAGAGAGTTAGAAATCACCCCCACCCCGGAGGGATGGTCACACCACAATCCCTTATCCTCCATTCTCCTCTCAGGATCTTGGGCATGCACACACATGCACCTGCACGAGTTTTAAGTCATAGGGTCTGTGACTTGAACCACATTCGACTATGTGGGAGTCCAACGATGTAACCATTATGCCATCTGGTCCCACAGTTCATGTTCTTAAAAAAGATCTACCTATCCTACCACCTACTTTACATAGGTCTAATTTGCACTCTCCTGGGATTATCTTGAATGCAAATTCCAATCCCCAGGGAGGTTAAGGGCTTCTCAGGTCTGATCCAGGGGCTTCTCATCCACACTGAAGCTGACTCCTGTCCCACACTTTTTACAGGCCTCTAGGGCCATCTTGAACTTGTGCCTTAGAGTAACACCAAGAGGCCTTGTGGAACAGCTGCAGCTGATTCCCTGCTGGCCCAGGAGGGTCTGCACTGCAGGGGACCAAGAACAGGCCCAAGGAGCCCTCCTCATTTTCCCTGCCTGAGGGGATCATCCAAAAACAAGTAACTGGCCAAAGGGAGCCTCCCTACCAGGCCTCCCTCAGGCCCTCCCCGGCCTTGAGGGCTTACACCCTGGAGGCAGGAAGAGTCCTCTGGGAACCACGTACCTTCAACTACCAGCCAGGCGCTGGAAGTGTGGAGGCCAGTGCCCAGAGAATAGAGGCCCATGTCTGCAAATCGGGTCCCCTTCACCACCAGCCGATGGGTCAGCCCATCAGGGGACACAGATACTTCATATTTGTCGCTGGGCCGGAGTGGCCGGCGCTGGAAATGCCAGATAGCACTGGGACAGGGGTTGGAGAGGGTGCACTCGAAGACCGCATCACCCTGCTCCTCACAGCGGGCTTCGGCCAGTGGGACCACCACGCGGGGCGGGATGGCTGCAAGGAGAGCAGGGATGGGGGACTTTGGCTGGGCGGCATGACACTGCGACCTGCTGCCGCGGACAGGGGGTTCAGAAACCCAATTCAGTCACAAACGCCCTGTGTCACCTCGGACCTCCCACCCAGACGTCAGTTTCCCCCACGCAAATTGAGGGATTATAATTAGGTCATGATCAGTGAGGCTATTTTCGGCTCTGGAATTCCATCACTCAAAACCTTAAGTTATATCTGGGGGTAAGGTGAGTACGGGAAGGAAACCAACGTGCTGAGAGCCAGCGCTTTATCGGTGAGGGGAATTCAAAAGTTCATGGAAGAATGGAATTAAAGCACCTGGTTTATTTCAGTGCAAAATTTTTTGAAAACCATCCTTAAGTCATTTTTTTTTTTGTAATATACATTTCAATTAACTTTTTGAAAACCCCTCTTACATTGTCTTATCCATTCTTATGACCTTCTTTCTCTCTTTTTAAAAAATAATTATTTATTTAATTTTATTCATTCATTTATTTTATTTTATTTTAATTTGACCAGAGCGAGACACACAGAGAGAAAGAGAAAGTGAGAAAGCAAGCCACCAGGTCTGGGACTCGAACTGTGGTTGGCCATGTGGGAGTGTCCAGTGCCTTAACCACCATGCCACCTGCTAGTCCCCTGACCTCTAAAGTAGGTATTACTATTTTTTAAAATAGGTAAGGAAATTGAGGCTTAAAAATATTAAATGGCTTGCCTCAATCTTCTGCTGCTAAGAGGTGGCCCAGGCAGGATTCACACCCAGGTCTGGCTACCTCCAAAGTCCTGGCTCCTTTTCCCACACTGGACAGCCCGGCCTGCTGAGACAGTTCATCCCTCCCTCTCCCTGACCTAGTTTGGCCATGTTCTTTGTGATCTATCTGCCCAGAGCTTCCTTCCGCGCCTCTGCTTGTCCTTACACGCATCCCCTGGAGCTGTCAGGTGCTCTGGGGGTGATGTGGACCCAGATGCTTGTGGGAAGGGTTAGATGATAGCCAGAGGTGGTTCCCAGATAGGAAGGGGACAAGGGAAGCAGGCACAGAGGAGGCAGTATCGGGCACAAGTGTGTCTGGCCGGGTGGAGACCCAGCTAGGGACCTGAGGACACACAGTGGGAGGGAGGGGAGCTATGGGGCTGTGGCTTGAGGCTGCCACATAGTCGGGGTCTGGTGGAAAATACTGATAGTTGGTTGCTGCCGACAGTCCGAGGCAGGGGCACGACACATGGATCTGTGTCAGGGCTGGATGTTAGGGGAGCCCAGCTCAGCACTGGGAAGCACGACTTAGACCGAGGCACTTGGAGAACAGAGGCCGTTGTTGTTGGGCTGTCTGAGTGAGCATCTCTCTCCTGGTTGTTTTTGCAAGGGGACCACGTCACGTGTACCCCTTTACACACACACAGACCCACGCCCACCAGATGTCCTCCACGCAGACTTCAGTGCAGACCACTCACCGCTGGCCTCCAGTTCTGTGGAGAAGACCACGGTGTCCTCCACCTTGACCTGGTAAATGCCAGAGTCCTCAGGCCTCAGATCCAGGATCTGGAAGTTGTAGCGTTTCCCCAGCCGCCGCAGGCAGTGCTTGGTCTGGTTGTCGAAGCCATAGGGGATCATTTCACCGTCCTGGAACGCAAATGGGAGAGGCGGTAGTCGGGGTCTCAGTGCGATCCCTGTGCCTCGTGTCTGATCCCACTCTGGCTATGAGCAGCCCAGGACCAAACAACACGTTCCTGGAACTGTGAGGGCATGGAGTGCATCCTGTCCCCTTGGTGGTGGACAGCAGGGCTTCGAGGACATGGAACAGGGGTTGCTAGGCGGATGGGAACGCACTCTGGGAATGTCCCGTCTCTCCCCACGGAGTGGAAATCTACAGTGCTGTAAACAGGCACCAGCGATTGCTGAGGTTCCAGCCCACCTGTGCAGTTACTGCCAAGCAGTAAGATTAGCTGCCACGGGTGGGGGGCAGTGGGGACGGATGATGGACAACCTATGGTCCAGGGCCTCAGCTCATCCATCCATTCACGAGGATGAACTTTCCAATCTCAGATATCTTTTTTTTAAAAAAATTATTATTTATTTCATTTAGAGAACTTTCCAACCTCAGATATCTTTTTTTAAAAAAAATTATTATTTATTTCATTTTATTTATTATAATTATTTTTTAATGTAACCAGAGAAGGAGAGAAGGAGGGAAAGTGACAAAGCAAGTCACCAGGTCCAGGACTTGAACTGTGGTTGACCATATGGGAGTCCAGCACTTTAACCATCACACCACCCGCTGGCCCTCTTCAGATATCTTTAAGCTCTACCAAACCCACGATTCTGTACACACGGCCACATAACCAAGCCCTGGATTGATGTCAACCCGCTGAATGTTAACAATAGCTAACACTTCTCAGGTGCCCGCTATGTGCATCCAGGCACTGTTGTAGGTCCTTGGGACACGTCAATGAATAAAACAGACTCCCAGGGAACTCACATCCAACGGAGGGGACAGATAAATAATAAACTTCGTAAGTAAGTAAATGACTTATGCTAGGAAGAAATAGAACTAGGTGGGAAAAAGGGGGTAAGGGGTGCTAGGATGGGGCTGGAGGGACACAGAGAATGACACAAGGTGGTCAGGGGCATCTCACTGCAGGTGAGGAGTGACCATGGATGCTGGAA
>NW_006159961.1:227532-250539 GCF_000334495.1 Tupaia belangeri chinensis | reverse complement strand
GGCGGAAAGGGCGGGGCAGACACAGGGAATGGGGACAAGGCCAGGGCAGCAGGAGGAGGAAGGGTAAGAGCAGGAGAATATGGGGGGGGGCAGGGGAGTGGTGGTGACAAATGATGCATCACTCCATTTAGCTGTGTCACAAGGCCTGTGTCACAGATGAGGAAACTGAGGCACAGGGAAGCTGTGCATGTTGTCTGAGCTCACGCAGCTGGCAAGGCATGGGGCAGGGTGAGTCAGCTACAGACTCAGTGCCCTCATAACCAGTGTTGTGCTTGGCCGCCCCACCCACCCGCACCTGCCCCCACCTGGCTGACAGGTAACTCCCCTGGAGTTGACGGAGCCCATGTAGGGATGTGGCAGCTCAGACCGAAGGGGAGGACTTCTTAGAGTCCTCTTTTTCCTTTTATGCTCTGACCTTAGACACAGTTTATGGAGTCATGGGCCGAGCTGGAGAGCCTGGTCACTAATGAGAGGTAAGAGGTCCTGGTGGCCTGTCTGCACCCGGGTTTGAGCCAACTCCAACCTGGAACTCCATGGGAGGAGGGCCTCGCTGCCTGCATAATCTGGTTGTTCCCTCAGAGGACCAACCCCCATGGGACCCCATACCCATATCCCCCCTGCAGCATTCTGCCAGATCCCCCCATCCCCGTGCCTCCCCCTCACCTTATACAGGTAGATCTTGCTCTCAGAATTCTTGAGCTCCAGCTCCAGGTCAAACGTGGCGACCCCCTCCTTGGTGACCCTGATGTGTCTCAAGTTGGAGATGGCGGTGACGTACTAAAGGGCAGACAAAGCCACCAGGGCAGCTCTTGGGGCTCTCTCGGAGCACCCTAAAGCCCACAGGCCCTCGTACTCTCCTGGGCCCACACTGTCCCCGCCCCCCATGCGTTTGCCCATTTCACAAGCAGGGAGACGGAAGCCCTGTGTAGAGGAACTTCTCCAAGGTGGGAGCTCAGGTCAGAAAGGCCACCGAGAAAGGACTCCAGGTATGCAGGCGCCCTGAGAGCATGCGAGGGAGTGTCCATTCATCTGTTCTTGCACATGGTAAACCTACTGTGTGCCAAGCTCAGTGCTGGATCCTGCGTTATAGCAGAGGAGAAGGCCTGGAGGAGAAAATGTCGGGGCCCTAGTGGGGAGGTTTGGGGAATCACCTTCAAAGTGATGAAGCATTACTTTCAGGTTAAGAAAAGCTGGTTGATTTCCATCTCTAGGAGGAAAATTACACTTGCCCTATAGCTGCGTTAGACACAGGGATGAACTTCCTATAAGTTTACAAGACGCTGGACTTAGAGTGCTGGAGGGACCTGGATGTCTCCATCCCTGAAGACTTCAAGATAACAACAGGAACCCTCGTCTTGGTGGTGGCCGTGGTGATGAGGATGATGACAGCTGACAGTAAGCCTTCCCAAGTGTCAGGCACTCAGCCAAGTGCGTTAGTACAGTTTCTCCCTTCTCTCCATATCCCGACGAGGCAGGCATGACTATAAACACGTTTTTTGTTTGTTTGTTTGTTTGTTTGTTTTTTTGAGAGAGATTTTTGCTATAGGAAGTGTGTTTGCTAGAGAGACAGAGAGACAGAAAACAAGAAATCATCCCTCGAGGGGGTGGCTACACTGCAGTCTTTTCTCCTCCATTAAACTCTTGGGATTTGGGGCATCTGCACACATGTCCGGTGTGAGTTTCAAGACACCAGGTCCAGGACTCGAATGGTGGTCATCCACATGGGCGTCCAGCACCTTAATCACCACGCCACCTGCTGGCCCCCATAATCACCATTTTATAGAGAAAATCAAGATGCTGAGGCCCTAACTTTTCCAAAGCCCCCAAGTTTAGTAAGTACCAGAACCAGGATTCTAAGTCCGGGTGCCAGCTCGGAAGCCTGGGTGCCCAGCCGCACACCTCACTGGGGGCAGATGGAGGTGGCCCCTTGACCGTGTTTGGTTTCCCGAGGCCTGCTGGAAGCCCACCTGCAGGTGTGAGACCAGGTGAGGCTCATGTGCTCAGGTGTGTGTGTGGGCGGGGGTACCTGTGCCATCTTGTCCTCCCGCTCCTTCTTCATCTCCTGCAGCTTGCGCAGCATGCCGCGGTAGTCCACGATGCCGTACTTCATGCAGATCTGCTCGTAGTCCTTCCGGTCTGCCGTCATCAGCAGCTGCCACACCTGCTCTGGGTCCATCTTCTTCTCGGGGGCTGGAGGCGGAGCCCTGGGGAACAGGCTGGCCGGTCAGAGGCCGGAGGAGCCCCAGCTGTTGGCCAACTGGCCCTTGTGCCCCAAGGGCTCCTGGGAAGCTGCACTTGAGAGACTGAAATTTCTGGGCCTGACCACCGTTGGGTCGGGGAGGATGATGAGCTGGCCAAGGTGAGCCTCACCCCTCAGCTCCGGCTTTCAGGGGAAACTGCTCCTAATTTCTGAGCGAGATGTCTCAGGGGAAGGTAGACTGGATTGTTCTGTTGCTTTAAAAGAATTTAAAAGACCAGCAGTTAGCATAATGGCTGTGTTGCTGGACTCTCATGTAGGTGACCACAATTCGAGTCCTGGACCCGGGGGCTTAAACTCCCGCCCGGCGCATGTGTGTGTGTGTGTGTGCCCAAGATCCCGAGAGGAGAATGGAGGAGAAGGGATTGCGGCATGGCTATCCCCCCAGGGGGTGATTTTTCGCTTTCTGTCTCTCTGTCTCTCTCTGTATTTCTGGCAAGCACGTGTGCCCTATAGCAAAAGAAACCTCCCCCCCCCAAAAAAAAAATCGCTGCTTTTTTTGGACTGCCCCATTTTGCACAGGAGGGAAGCAGGACCAGAGAGGAGACACGATTGACTCACGATAGAGCTTTAAAGTGACAGAGCTGGATCCAGAATTCCCACCTGCCCCTCTCAGCCTGACTCCCTGCCCAGTCAGCTCACGGAAGTAGCAGGGAACAGGCACTGTGGGAGCCTTTGAAATCCTCCATGCATAGGCCCACACCCACCTCTTTTTCAGCATCTTCCGGAAGTCCATCAGCTCCTTCCTGAGGTCTAGAAAAGGAGCAGGAACGAGGACCTGGTCCCAGGCGGGATGTTGAGGCGCTCAGGCAGGGCCTTTCTGTGTGGTTGGTGCTAACAACCTAGCTTTCAAAAGGGGCTCTCCCACAGACCGGTGCGGACTCACAAGGTATCGTGGGAGATCGACCAGATAAGGAAGGCAAGGAGTAGCCCATTCTCCAAAGGCCCCCGGGGATTTCAGACAAATCCACCTACCTTCTTGGGGTTCCTTGTGTCTCTTCCGGTTCTTCCGAAAACCAACTGGACCATCCAGGGAGGAGAGGATGGAGTTGACGTGGACAGGCAGAGAGAGAGGCAAGACTCACTGTTGGTCTTCCTGAGCCCCAGGGCCCTGACTGCCGTGTCCTCTAAGGCATGGCAACATCCCAGTGTGAGGGGCGGAGCTTTGATACTCCGGAACCTTGGTTTCACCAAGGAAAGCCAACCTGAGTGTCGTCTTGCACAGGCCAGGCCCCTCACATGTCCACAGGAGCCAGGGAGGTGGCACAAGTGAATGAAATGACCACCGTCAACCACAACAAACAAGAGCCTCAAAAGGGCACCTGTTCTGTCTCTCTGCCTGAGAGTTGCTATTTTGGGGGACACACCCAATATTGCCAGACATGTCACACTGCCATTGGCTGGTCCTGAAGCCATTCATGAGCCTTGTCTTCATCATCTGCTTCCACTAGGGGCTGGAAAAGCTGAATACTTGCCTACCCCGTGTCCCTGGTAACTAGCAGTGGCCACATGACATGGTTACAGTCAGTGAGACGTAATAAGCAAAAGCTCCAAGGAGTTTCTGAGAAAGCTTTTGCTTCCTTGATAGGAGGGGCAGGTATACCTGGGGCTACTTCTTTCCCTGTCCTCCTGCCTCAAACATGGATTAAGTTTGGGTCTGCAGCAGCCAGCTGTGACCATGAGCTGATAAACCAACCTGCTAAGGATGGCAGAGTGGGGACACAGAAGGACCCCAGCCCTGCGAAGTCCTGAGCTGGGTATGAGCCCTGGACCCCCATCTCGGGGCTTCTTACTAAAGGAAGTAATCCATGTCTTTATATATATCAGGCTACTCTTGGTAGGATTTCTGGTACTTGTAAGCAAATCAATTTTAAGTGTAACCAATTCAGAGGTTAGATATGTGTTCTCACGAGAGATCTACCTTCTAATTCTCACGTGTTGATGATGCATTTTTCAAACTGAAGACAGCACACAAGCCAAACAACACGTGTCTGAGAGAGGATTTGGCCTTTGTGCTATCTGTGCGTCCCCCCTGATGAAGGCCTATACGAAACATCTGTTGCCCATGGAGAAACTGAGGCCCAGAGAGGACAAGGAAGTCCACCGAATGAGTCAGCAGGACTCAGGATGAGAAGCCAGTGTCCAAGTGCCAATCTCACTCCACTTGGCCTCAGCACCAGCCAAGGGGTGCCCTTTTAATCACCTGCAGGTTTAGGTAAGTGGCCGAAGCCACAGACTCTAGCATGGGGGAGACAGCAACCTCAGTGTCCTCCCTCCCATGTCCAAGCAGCCGTGTGGCCTCCAGTTCCTCAGAGGGCTCTCTTTTATTTATTTCTTTGTAATTGCCAGAGGACACACACACTTGCCAGGGAGAGACAGAGAGACAGGAAGAGGATAAAGCACTCCTATGGGGCACAGTCATGCTGCAATCCCTTCTCCACTTCCCCAAACTGTCGGGATTGGGGGCACGCACCCACACACACCCCACATGTTTTTCAAGCTGCCTGAGCTGGGATTTGAATCCCAGCCACATGGTCAGCCATGTCGCCATCACAAGGGCACGGGGTCAGTGCCTTCAGAGAGCTCTCTGAGGGGAAAGCTGACATCCTGTGCACTGATGACAGGGTCGGGGACAAGCCCACCTTCGATGACCGTGAGCCTTGCAGAGCACGTGGCCTCCCCGTACATATTCACCGCTGTGCAGCGGTACAGGTCCGTGTCCTCGCCCGTCAGCTTGTTGATCTGCAGAGAGGCCAAGGGCAAGGGGACAAGTTATCACTCGCCTTCCTCCATGGTTGGGGGTGTAGAGATGAATAAGTCACCATCCTTGTTCTCATGGAGTTGCAAACCCCAAAACTAAAGCCTGGATGGGGGCAGGGGCAGATGCACCCACTCTCTCCCATCAGAGGCACTGGAGTATATCCAAAAGAACTTACTCCGGAGGGCAGAGGGACTTGGGCCTGAAAATTCTCTCCGTCAATTGTATGGGATCTTCAAAATGTTCACGGAAAAGGGGTATAGTGAAAAAACTATGCGTGAATTTTATTTTTTTGGTACCAAAATAAATTCCATTTTTCTGTGAACTTTTCGAAGTCTCCTTTATTACAAGCTGTGAGACCTTGGATATGTTATCTCACCTTTCTAAAGTTTAGTTTGTTCACTTGTATGATGGTCACAATTAAATCATATAATGAATATTAAATGTTGAGCCCAGAGCGTGGCACATGGCAGGTGGTCCATGGTTGCTGATTATAATATTAATATTACTAATATTAAGCAAGATTGACTGACTACTCAATTATAAGCCAGGCATTACTTTACATAAACTATTAATGTTCATAGCAACTTCTTAAAGTAAATATTACAGGTTGAGCATCCCTAAGTCAAAAAACTCCAAAATCGGAAACTTCATCTGATGGCACAAGTGGACAATTCTACACCTGACCTCATGTGACAGGTCACGGTCAAAACTCTGCAATGGGGACCGGATGGTGGCATCATGGTCAAACAGGACACTCTGCAAAGCAAACTCACATGAGAAGGTTGGCAGTTTGCATCCAGAGATCTCCCTGAAAAGGCTGGGCATGTGTGTGCCCGTGATCCAAGAGAGCTGAGGCTGGGGGTGGGGTCACAACCCTGTTGAAATACTTTACTTCTGTGTCTGTCTCTCTCATTCATGGATAAGTAAATTTTAAAACAATAAAACAAAACACTGCAATACAAAAATAGTATATAAAGTTACCTTCAGGGTAAGGTGTGTATGAAACATAAATGAGTTTTTTGTTTAGACATGGGTCTCATATGTTGTTATGTATGTGCAAATACTCCAAAATCTGAAAAATATCCAAAATCCGTAACAGCGATCCCAAGCATTTCAGATAAGCAATATGCAGCCTATATTATTATATCAGTTTATAGAAAGGGAAACAGACGTAGGGAGAGGTGAGTAACTTTTCAAAGCCACAGTGGTGGGCCTGGGATGGTAACCCAGGAGTCTGACTCCAGAGTTTGAGCTGTGAAACTCTGCCTAATGCCACTCCCAGGTTATCTGCAGAGATATCTCTGAGCCTGCCAGATCCACTCCTGGCTCGGTCAAACTTGAGCCACAGGATGGAGTTGAATGGCCTCAGTGGACTCAACTTTAGGAATATCTCTTGCTCCTCTGGGAACTGGAGACACCAAGGAGATGGTCAAGGGCACAGAAAGAGATGTGCGGACCCTGTCAGAGGAAGAGCTATGGCTCCTACCTGCAGCACGTGCTCCTTGCTGCCAGGGGCCGAGGAGATCTGGTACTTGCTGGAGTTACTGAGGTCACCTCTGGAGCTCTGCCAGTGCACCTCGGGTCTGGGCTCCCCGCAGACCACAGCCCGAAAGATGGCATTTCTCCCTGTAGCAGGAAGAGACAGGCAGGGGACTGACAAGCTGGGGGAGGATGGCATCATCCTTAGAGATGTTCATTTCCATCATCCCCCTGCCCGATCCAAGAAGGGTGTCGGGCCTCAGTCTCCTGACTCAGGACTGCAATGTCAAATGACAGTAGCAGTTGCCTGGCACCCAGAAAACAGTTCTGCCTGGCTCTTGTGTTGCAGAAGCCAGGGGTCCAGGGCACAGATGCAACTGGACCGTCCACTGAAAAGGGAGCAAGCAGGGCTTGGGTGGGAGAGAGGCGTTTCTCAACAGTGGGCGGGTAGGAAGTCAAGGCTTTCCCAATAGCGGAGAAAGGTGACATCTGCAGGTTCCATTTCTGCTCTCTAGTTACCTTCAGGGTAAGGTGTGTATGAAACATAAATGAGTTTTTTGTTTAGACATGGGTCTCATATGTTGTTATGTATGTGCAAATACTCCAAAATCTGAAAAATATCCAAAATCCGTAACAGCGATCCCAAGCATTTCAGATAAGCAATATGCAGCCTATATTATTATATCAGTTTATAGAAAGGGAAACAGACGTAGGGAGAGGTGAGTAACTTTTCAAAGCCACAGTGGTGGGCCTGGGATGGTAACCCAGGAGTCTGACTCCAGAGTTTGAGCTGTGAAACTCTGCCTAATGCCACTCCCAGGTTATCTGCAGAGATATCTCTGAGCCTGCCAGATCCACTCCTGGCTCGGTCAAACTTGAGCCACAGGATGGAGTTGAATGGCCTCAGTGGACTCAACTTTAGGAATATCTCTTGCTCCTCTGGGAACTGGAGACACCAAGGAGATGGTCAAGGGCACAGAAAGAGATGTGCGGACCCTGTCAGAGGAAGAGCTATGGCTCCTACCTGCAGCACGTGCTCCTTGCTGCCAGGGGCCGAGGAGATCTGGTACTTGCTGGAGTTACTGAGGTCACCTCTGGAGCTCTGCCAGTGCACCTCGGGTCTGGGCTCCCCGCAGACCACAGCCCGAAAGATGGCATTTCTCCCTGTAGCAGGAAGAGACAGGCAGGGGACTGACAAGCTGGGGGAGGATGGCATCATCCTTAGAGATGTTCATTTCCATCATCCCCCTGCCCGATCCAAGAAGGGTGTCGGGCCTCAGTCTCCTGACTCAGGACTGCAATGTCAAATGACAGTAGCAGTTGCCTGGCACCCAGAAAACAGTTCTGCCTGGCTCTTGTGTTGCAGAAGCCAGGGGTCCAGGGCACAGATGCAACTGGACCGTCCACTGAAAAGGGAGCAAGCAGGGCTTGGGTGGGAGAGAGGCGTTTCTCAACAGTGGGCGGGTAGGAAGTCAAGGCTTTCCCAATAGCGGAGAAAGGTGACATCTGCAGGTTCCATTTCTGCTCTCTAGACAACCGTGGACAGGAATGGCTGTTTGGCAAGAAGTTGGTCCTGAGACAGGGGCTCCAGCCTCAGGTGCGACCCCATGCTCCAGACCTGGCACATCTCGGCCTCCCTCAGGAACACCTCGGTAGACAGCAAGACAGAGTGAAGGCTCAAGGGCCCACCCACATTTTGCAAGACCTTGTTTCAGATGTAGAAAAATGAAGCATCATTATTGTACTTAGAATGTTGTGAACTAGAATTTATCGCAGGAATTTATATTAGGGGAAAAAACAGCAATTCCCACTTTCCCCTGACAAGCCTTTGTTCCCCTCCTCCCTTTCCTGGGCATTTTTCTCCTGGGACTTTCTTTCTTTCTTTCTTTCTTTTTATTTATTTTTTTTATAGAGAGGTTTTTGCTATAAGGCTCATGCACTCGCTGTCGAAACAGAGAATCAGAAATCACCCCTCAGGGGCTGTTCATGCCGCAATCCCTTCTCTTGAAATTTTGAGCATGTATGTATATATGCCCACTGTGAGTTTTAAGCCTCATGGTCCGGGACTCGGACCTCAGTTGATTATGTGGGAGTCCAGCAACATAACCATTATGTCATCTGCTGGTCCCATCTCCTGGGACTTTTTAGAATGGCCTTGTGGAGCCCAGCCCATGAGCCACTGGGATGGGGCTGTCTGGAAGCAAGGGTTAGGAACTAATGGAACCATTAACTAACTCCGCGTTAACGTGCCTCTCTCCACAGTGGCCTTGAGCGGCGGAGGGAAGGAAGGACTAGAAAACGCCAGCACCTCTCCCTGCTCCCCAGTGTAACTCCTTCCTATCCTTGCCCCAGAGATTTCCCACGTCAGCAGAGCACGGTATCTCCTCTTCCACTTTACCCGTTCTCCACCCCAGGTGCCTTCATGAGACATGGCCAGCCTGGTGATGGCCCTAGGGACTGGGTGCTCAGGAAGGCAAGTACCCACACCTGCCCCTGTGCATGCCAGGAAGCAGTAGAGTTGGAATCTAGCCAACCCTTGGCAGCTCCCCTGCAGGGCCTCACCCTCCTGCAGAGCCAGGGTGATGGGCTTCTGCTGGAAGTCTGGTGTGCTGCAGCCCTCAGGAATCTCCTCCACCAGCTGCCGGATGCTCACCCCTGGGATGGAGGACTTCTTCAGAGGCTTTCCTGGAGAAGGTAGGAGAGAGGAGATGGGCCCCAGCCCTTTTTCCCTCTTGGGCAGTTGGCCCTTCAGCAGAATGCAACATGCACCCACTCTCCCAAGGTGCAAGGCCCCCCTGCTCTCTCCTGCTGTCGCTGTTGGGCAGGATCATCTGTCCTCCCTCTGTCTGTGAACGGGTGCCTTTTAATCTCCCGTGGAACTCTGGCACTGGCCTTCCCCAGGTATGAATAGAGCCTCTAGGAAGAAGACCAGGGGCGCTCCAGGCAGGGGGTATCCTGGGTAGGAGGCAGGTCACTGGGAGAAAGCTTGGGAAGGGAGAGTGGAAAGAGATTCCTCCTCAGGAAGCAGGAGCCCATGTGGGAGCTCAGCACCCCAAACGTGGGAAACCAAATCGACATCCAAAGCCCAAACTGAAAAAGCAGAGACAGGTGCATTCCCAAAGACCTCTGGCCCCTGCCGCTCCCTCCTCTCCACTCTGGTGAGGAGGGCCAGGAGGGGCTGAGGCAGGGGCTGGGACCAGGGCTGGGGAGGGAGGCGGCTCTTCTCTCACCTGCCATCTTTGTCTTTGGCTTCTCTGAGGATGGGAATTGCTCTCCTGAGAACCGAAGATAAAATCGTGTGGGAGAAGTCCAAGCTGGTCCTCCCCCACACACCCCTCCCACACCGTGCATCAGCTCCTGGTGGAACTCTGGGCCCAGTGACCGCTCAGAGGATAAGACACGGCCTTCCTCCAGCGGAGCAAATCAAACACTCGGGACTCTTCCAGCTGTTTAACAGCCTCATCCCCTAGACTTCGGAATGTGAATTCTCTAGGACATTCTCTGAGCCTGCTGGCTCTTCTTTCAACTCTGAGAAGTTCTTAGCAGGCCTCAGGAGGCCTCAACCTCCATCCTCAGCCAATCAGGAATCCTTCAGATCACAAGGTCTGCAAGCAAGAGCCCCGACTTGGCTGCAGGATCCCCATAAATCCATCTGCTCCCCTATGGAGCCAGTGAATTATAGTGTCAGGTGAACAAGATGGTTTCCAGCCTCTCCCAACTACTACCACCAACTCCCCCAGGCTTCCTCTCAGTGGCATCCCTCTGTTACGGCTGATGGGGAGTCCCACACGAGGAGTGGGGGGTCGGCTCTCAGAGAGGATGAGAGTCATGAATGGGCAGGGGTGGTGGGGTCTTGGATGAATTCTCCAGCAACCCCATCTCTTGTGCAGTTGGCCCATGGCCAAGCGGTTCCCTTCCGGGGACTCCATCAAGGGGCCCTGTTACACACGAAGGAGCAAATTACTCCCTCCAACTGACATGCCTCCATTTCTCAACTGCCCACCCGCTGGTTCTTCCGGCCCCAGGCATCCCCTCTGCAGCCTAGCCGCTGCCCCCCAGTGTGCCGGAATGCCATGGAGCGCCAACCGCGTGCTGGAGCGGTCACAGGCTCCGCGGCCACTGGCCAAAGGGAGTCACGAGGGAGGGCGGGGAGGAAGGGCAGCTGCCAATAGAGGATGCCCTGACTGGCCACAGCTGAGAGAGAGGGGACAGCAGAGCCCTTGTCCTGTTCGCCCTCCAGTTCAGCTGTCTGGTAGAAGTACATTGACACCTTCCGTGAGGCTGACACTGGAGTCCGTTGAGTCCAACATGGCTATCTTAGTCATCATCCTGTCATGGTCACCATCAGCTATCAGCCTACGGCTTGGGCTACTGTCACACGTGAATACGCACAATGCTGACACGGCACTTCTCCATAGCCTCCTGCTCATGGGAGACAGAAGCAGAACTCTTGAGGGGAACTTAGGGCTCCAGTGCTTAGCCATCCACCCTCTGGACCTTTGCCCTCTTCCAGAATAAGCCAGGTCTAGTACAGGGTCAACAATGAATAAGAGAGCTTTCTGGCTGGGGACTGGAGAAACGAGGTCTCAATTGGAAGAGTAAGAAAATGAATTCTTGCTTCCCTCATTCACTTCCACCAGGATCTTTATTCACCTTAGCACCAAACAGCTCCTTGTGTCTCACTTCAGCCTTCCCAACAAGGCTCTCAGCCCTAGAGTCCAGGCTGTGTCTCCCTGGCCTCTCCCCAGGACCCCTGGCCCTCTCTCCCCTGGCCCCACTTGCAGTTAGGTTCTTCAGACCCAGTTCCTCAGTAGCTCCAACTTCTCTGCAGGAAGAAATTGTACCAGATGGGGCAATTGCCTTGCCCCCGGTATTCAGCAAGCTGCAGCAAGGCCTTATTCTGGACGGAGGTCCTTATTCTGGACAGAGGTCCTTATTCTGCACTGAGGTCCTTATTCTGGATTAAAGTCCTTATTCTGGATGGAGGTCCTTATTCTGAACTGCCTGTGAGATTCTTAATCCAGTCATCGTATCAAATCTTAAGTCAACCAATGCCTAGAATATCAGAGCCAGACCAGAATCACCCAGACAAGATTCCCTGAAATGATCTCCAATTATCTTGAAGTCACCCGAAGAGGACATGCATGCACGCCCGAGTGTGATCAGCCAGCCAGGGAACGTTCCCCAGGCTTCCCGGCATCTCATACCCACCGCCCGCCCAGTTTACCGAGTAGAAAAGCTAGAGAGCAGGCCAGGGTCTCCATCTATGCCCTGCCCTGGCCCGGGTGAGCAGCCAGGTGTGCAACTCCCACTTACCTGGGTGCACAGCCGGCCTCTGCCTCTTGCCCACTCCCTCCTCCCTGTTTCCAGCTGCTCTTGCCGCCAAAGGCTCTGAACAACTGCTGGTGGCCAGGCGGCTGGAGCAGATGTAGGTCACTGCAGAGTCCTGGCTCCCTTGGCCCCTCCCACTCACCCCGCCTCCCTCCTTTCCAGTCCAGGCTTGGCAGGGCAAGGCCCCCCAGGGCTAATGTCCCAGCCTGAGAGGTCAGCGAAGGAAGGGTCCTGTGACAGCAGCCCATCCAGCTCCTCGCTTGCAGAGCTAAAGCTCTTACCCAGGTTGGCTGAGTGTGTTTGCACTACAATGCCCATTTACACACCCCTCTTAGCAGCGTGTTTTCATCTTCCAAAGCCTCAAGTTTTCAGCTAAGCTGGTCCCTTGGGATCCTTGGCAGTGTAAGTCACACAGACACATAAGGCCACTGTCCTCTTGAGAATCACAACCCAAAGTGATGGCAACAGGCAACAACCTTTGAGAGCTGGTCACAGATCCAGAGAGACAGGAGGCGTGATCCCACAGGCTCTGCAGTGGGACTGCACTCCACTGAGCAGGCAGCGAAGCAGAGATCCTGGGAACTGCATAGCCAGGAGGCCTTCCAGAGACTGTGAGCTTGTCAGGAGGCCTCTGTTGTTGTTTTAAAGCCAGAGGGCACATGCACAAGCATGACAAAGAGAGACAGAGACAGAGAGAGAGACAACCTCCTAGTGGGGTCCTGGTCACACCACACTCCTTCCCCTCCTATTCTCCATCCTGTCAGGGCACGCATGTTTATCTGGTGTGTTTTTCAAGCCAACAGGGCTGGTACTTGAACCCAGGTTGGGTAGCATCCAGGTTCCCCGTGCAGTGCCTACCCACTGCGCTATGGGGCCGACTCTCAGGAGCTTTTTTAAGGGAGAGAAGGGGCAGCCAGGCCAGTTGGGTAGGGGCTGATATTCACAGGGCAGATGGTCAGGTTTTGAGGAGGCCTGGATGGAAGGTGGAAACTGGAAATAGGATGACTGCTGACAGATCTTAAGGAGAACAGAGGGCAGGCCAGGCCTGGGAGATGAGGCCTTCAGGCCACTTGGTCTGCTGTGTAAGAGCCACCTGCTCTCTCCTTAAGGACAGATGGAATTGTCACTCCCTGTAAGTGAGGCTTGATCAAGGATTACAGGAGCGACCTCTGCGTGTTGGTGAGGTGTTTGACCTCTTACCCACGTGTTTGTATGCACACACATGCACTTGTGTGTCCACCTGTGTGTTTCCAAGTGTCAAGGGCTGGTTTTACAGCTATTCAACAAACACGTGTTGAACACCTGCCCTGTACTGGGCACTGGGAACACAAGGGGAGGCGAATGATAGGGTCCACCCCTTATGAAGCTCACAGTCTAAGGGGGACAGACAGACATTAACTATCCGGTTACAGACTGAGAGGCAGGCTCTGGAGGAGTTGACAGCTGGGGAGCTGGAGGTTGGAGAGCCAGGGAAGGGGATGGGAGATGAGTTTGCTCTGTCAGGCTTCTGAAGAACTTGGGCTCTAGCTTATGGGCTATTGCTACTGAGGCTTGTTTAAGCTGCAAGGTAGCAGGATCCAATTTGCATGAAAAATAAGCAAACAAACAAAAATTCCCTCTGGCTGCAGGGAGGGAGAAGGGACCGGAGAGGGAGGAGGAACCAGAGGGGGAGGAGTGAGAAAGGAGTCTAGCTTCCAGGGGAGTCCAGTCTCCCCCAGGTGCTCCTGGGCTCTGGGGGCCTCCTGAGCTGCAAAGCTGCATCTGCCCGGGAGAGAGAAAGGGAAGCTGTAAACTTGGGCCTGCACAGAGCCCATGGGTAGTTCAGGTGCTTCTACTGGACCCCCACAGAGCTGAGGCCTAGGGACATCTGCAGACCCCTGAGTCAAGGTGTCTGCTATAGCCTGGTTCTCCGTCCCGTCTCAGGAGCAGCCCACATTCGGGGCACCTCTCCTCTGCACTGCACCACACCTGGATCCCTCTCTGGGAAATAAGATGGCACTTTCAGGACTCCAAGGGCCGAGATGGGAGAAGTCTTCTGCAGCCTCCCCTCATCCTCCATCCAGTGTAATTCCCAACAACACTGAGCTGTCCCTGGCATGTTCAGCCATTCATGTGAGGATGAGAATCTGCACTTAGACGACAGACCTGGCCCAGACACTGGCCCTGTTCCCTGAGACTGACAGTAAGAAAGGGGGTATACGTGGGTTCCCAGCCCACAGTCCAGCCCTTTCTGGGAATATCCTGGCTACCACTCAAGCCAGGATAGGATGTTCCCTAGCCCTGACCCTAACCTGATCTTCCCTAGCATCCAGATTTCATTGGTGAAATTTCCCCACCACCTCTCCTATGGCATAACCTTATCACACCTCCTGATGGGCTCATTTTCAGGAGATAAAAAGCAAGTGGTGCTCACGTTGGTTAGGAGAAGGTTGTATCAAAAGCGTCCTGGGCAGGGGATTGGTGGTATTATTCATTCTTCCTCAGTGCATTAGGGAGAGGGCTCAGTGACCTTGGAAGGGAAATGGTCACCGTTTATTAATGCTTGCCTGTCCCCATGAGAGGGAACTGCGTTATCTAGCAGGTACCCAGAGGCTCAGGCTGGGTAAAGGCTCCCACTTGGGGCCCTCTCTTCCCCATGGCACAGATTAGGTGAGATGATCTCTGATCCTGGCCGACCCTAACACCCTGTAGTCCTGAGACTTGCTGAGTGGGTCTCATGGGCAAGAAGGCCCCTGTGGACTTGGAAAGCAGAGAACTTAGGAGAGTCTGAGCCCATTCACAGGCTGCTGTTGTCTCTGTGTCGGTGTAAAAATGGCTCTGCCCCAGCTAAGTGAGCTGAGCATACTCTCCCTAGGACAGCGGTAGCTGGGTTGGGAGAGCATTCTAGCCAGATGCACAGAGAACACACACACACAACCCCGCCAATGGACTGGACTCCCACGAAAGGCAGATGACCGCAGGCTGTCTAGTGGCGATGGCTTCAGGGAGTGGGGGAGTGGGGCCCCTTCCCTAAGAGCCAGGCCTGCCTCGGGGAACACAGGACTCTACTAGATTCACAGTCCCATCCAGGCAGATGCATTGCGAGGGCTGGTGGGGCTCAACTCCTGCTCTCTCTGGGCCACTGTCAAGGCTGCCCTCCAGCCAGCCTGCTCTTCAATCTTCACCCCTCCATCCCCCCACCCCCAGCTGCCTGCCTGGCCGGTCTGCCCCCCTGTCTCCAGTCCAGCCCATGGGTCAGCCCTAGTTCATGTCTTTCATACCCTGCCTACAGTGCCATGAATCTCATGGGGCCTCAGCGGCCTGAAGACCTTGGAGACCCCAAGGGCAATTTCACACTTGCAAAGCTGGCTCCAGCCCACAGAAACTTGAGTCAGGAGCCAACCCCTAATCTGAAAGGGCCAAGCCTGGCAGGTCCAGCTGGCCCCAGGGCTGCAGAAAGACCCCCAGGGAGACGGAGCTGGGCAGGAGTCTCCCCATTCCTATTCAGGAGGGTCTAGGACATGACAGGTGTTAGTCTAGACTGGTGGACAGTGTAGACTCTCTCAGAAGCAAAGAGCTAGAAAGACCTTCGAGGGCTTCAAACAACAACAATCAAATAGCAGCACAGCAGCAGCAGCGGTGGTCGTTGAGCCTTAGAGGGCTCTTACTCCATGCCAGACGTGCTCCTACATCTCTACATAATTGAGTTAATTCAATCCCTCACAAAAATACATAAGGTAGAATCAACTACTAAGCCCATTTTCCAGAAGGAGAGACTGAGGTGTACCCACTCTACTGCAAGATTGCCTTGTCATAGAGTCGGCCACTGTGCAGAGACATCCACCTGGTCAATAATCAGCAAGTCACAGCTGTCCCGAGGCCCTGAGTGCCAACTGTGTGACAGCCACAGGTTTCCAGTCCACTGCACAGAGCACTATGAGGCCTGAGTGGAATAGCCCAGGTAGTGAACATCACTAATCTCGGTTCCCAGGGAAGCACGCTGAGGCTGAGGGTGATCAGGCGCTGTCCCCAGTGTTCCGAGCCACTAAATAACTGGGTAGGGATGGAAGCCAGGTGAGCTGGTCCCACCACACCCCTGCCTCCTGGCACAGAGACCCAGGTGCTCAAAAAACAGATACAGTCTTACATGTTGCAGCCATGGTGGCTGTATTCTTGTCATCACGAACCTTCTCCTCAAAAGATCTACCAGGGCCTGTCAGAAGGTGAGAGGGGCTCATCACTTGAAAGTTTTGAGAATTCTGTTTTTTTTTTTTTGAAAGAAACAAGGAAACATGGGTAGTATATTTTAAATACTACATCCAATCTCTTAACACTTTAACTTATAGACATGAGATGCCTTGTAATCACGCCCTTCTTGGATCATCATAGGATTTATGTCATCTCTGTTTTCAGGAGGCTGAAATGGAAAGGGACGTTCTTTGTGGTCAAAGGTGTGAGAAGAGCATCTCTCCTCCCATCAGTGGCTTCCTGTGACCGTGTGGGTTACTCATTTGACGACAATGTGGGGGCCTTTCTAGGAGCACCTAACTCCCTCTTGCCATGGTAAGCTCTCCCCTGCAGGAGCCCAGGAGGGGAGGAAGGGCTCTGGCAGTTTGGACGGGCTCAGCCTCAGTCCTTCTCCAGGCCCCGCGGTCACTCAGCACAGCCGCCCCAGCTCCCGATGCCTTGGGAGCCGTCAGTGACCAGCACGGAGAAAGGAAGTGGCAAGGCTACTGGGGAGAAGGCGCCTGCTGTCTCCTCCGGAGCAGGGTTGAGGGTGGGCGTGGTGCCCAGCACAGCGCCCTGGCAGCTGTGCTGTGTGCCCCTGAGCACATGCTGCCGCGGCTTCCCCTGGTGGCATGGAGCCTCAGGGTGAGAGGCCTTAGGCTGACAGAGGTGGGGACTGAGCCCACCTGCACAGTCCCTGGACTGCTCCCCGGCTCTCAGCACCCCGAGAACACAAGGCTGAATGCCACTTTCTCTGGTGGAGAAACCAAGTCCGGAAGGGGCGAGGTGTTAGGTGACAGCCAGAGCTAACCACTTTGCACTAGGAGCCCTGATCCTGGAACCAGCCCCTGCAAGGCCCAGAGGGTGGCCTGACTCAGAAGCTTATATTAGAACCGACTCCACTGGGGCTGAGCTTGGCCCGGGACCTGTCTCCCCCACTGGATGCCACCCTCCTGTTCCTGCAAGGAGCCTGCTCACCACAAATCTAAACCCTTCACAATCCCGAAGCCTGTCTACCCCCAACACCGTCCTGCCCTGGCCTCCCAGCCCATTCTCTCCAACTCAGGCAAGCTGGCCTCTGCGCCCACCTCACTCTCCCTCTGCCCCGACCCCATAGTGAGAGGCATTTCCTGGGGACTGAGTTCATTCTCTGCAGTTTCAAGGCTCAGACTGTCCTGGGGGTAGGCTCTGTTTCCTCTGAGTCCTAGAATTTGCCCAAGTACCAGAAAACACTTCTCCTTCTGTCCCAGCCCGCGCGCTCCAGGTAGGACTCTGCCTACCGGGCAGCTCTATCACAGGGTGGTTTCTCCTGACCCCACAGCCCCTGGGTTGGCAGCCGGGGAAAAGCTTTATCCATCCTTCCCTCTCCCACCCTGCGAGGCGCTCCCTTTAAGAAAAGAGAGCCCTGGCCAATCCTGTGCTCAGCAGATCCCCACAAGGAGCTTCCAGCAGGTCAAATTCCTCACCAACAGGCCCTCCAAGCCCAGGGCTTCACACCCAGGAAGGTCGTGAAGTGCCTTCTGTCCCTTGCCATGGAGTTTGGTAATTATTTTGGAGCTGACAAGGAGCCACGGGCAGTTTGGGGCAGAGAAAACATACTCGTGTTTTAGAAAGAGCCCTCAAGGGCTGCGTATCGGTCAGGCTGGGACAGGAAGAACGTGGGGCTGGGACCTGTCTCCCCCATTAGACCAGCACTCCCAAGGGCAGGCGTTGTGTCCCCACATCAGACTGAGGGCTCCTGACCCCTGGGCCTCAGGCCGAGGACACACCTAGTCAAACATGCTTGTACTCTAATCTAGCCAAGGCAGGCACTGAGTCGGGTGGGATGTGACTTGTCCCAGGACCCTCACTCCTACTGACCAGCCAAGACCAGGGCCCTGTGATGCAGTCCCCTGCCTCCTGCATGGCTCCTTCCCCGGGGTCAGCTGTCCTCCCTCTGGCACCAAAGCCCCAGTTCCCAGCAGCCTAGCCACGGGCAGCGGGTGGTAGAGATCAGGCTGAAACCCCATCCCTGACCAGTGGCTTGGTCCTGGGCCACTGTGCCAAAGCAGGGCACCGTGGACAGGGCTAGGCTGAGGGCTGAGCAGGGGCCGGCTGGGGCTTGCTGGATACCTCAAGTCCTTGGGAAGCCCAGCCTTGGGAGGAAAAGTGGCTCTCAGTCCCCTGCTTCCAAAACTCAAGAGAGGACCTAATTCTGGGGGCTGGTGATGAGACAGCTCTGCCCTCAGGAGGCTCCTCCTCTAATGAGGAGACATAGCCCTGCCTCCCACCATCAGAAAGCTCCACCTGATTGAGGAGACACAGTCCCTACTGTCAGGTCACCAGTAAACAGTCTGTGTCATTGCTGTGGTTGGCTCTGACAGGCAGTTCTCTCTGTGACAAGCGGAGACAGAAACTAGCATGTTTTCAGCATCTACCCTGGGTGATGGTGCAGTGGGTGTCATTGTCTCATCTAATTATCTCGTTGAATTTTACTGTGTTCACGGTGGGTCTCGGTGAGGTGTTCGTTGAGCACGTGGTGACCTCTGCCTAGCTGATTCGTTTTCAGAATGGTCTGGTGTGACCTCTGATTGTTCAACTAAAGTAACTAGCCCCTATCGTCATTGAAATGACCTTATATATCTCTAGGGTGTGTCTGTGTTGGTTCTGTCCCACTTTAAAACATAAGCCCCATGGAAGAGGGTTCTGTTTTGGACACTGAATTGAGGACAGTGCTTGGCATTCTTCCCTGAATAAATAGGGCCTGAGATAATCTACAAATCTTTACCTGAGTCTAATTTCCGGCGGTGGGAAAGAACAGTTCTCCACCACCACTGCTTGGTTTTAAGTCTAGAGACATGGCACTGTCCTAAAGACAGGGCAGAGGATGCCTATCACAGTTCCATGTAGTAAAACAGGAAAACGTAGAAGGGAGAAATTCCAGATGAAAGGGACCAGTGAGATTCTCCATGGGAATGAGACTTAGCAGGAATTATAGTCACTCTGGAAGCCACTTTGTTATAAACACGGTTGTCATAGTCTCAAAGCTAGGGCTAAGAGTTGAGGGTCAGGTGTAGGATTAGTACAGAGACCCTTTGTTACCTAACCTGTGCATTACCTCATGGTGACAGATCCCAGCCGGTGGTATCTGTCCTCTGGTTCCTGACCAGAGATGGAGAGCTGATCAACGATTGCACAGTTAAAGGGAGAAGAGCCTTCCTTTATTGATCTTCGATCAGAAAGAGCAGCTTGAGTCCAACTACCCAATCAGAATCTAGAGGCAAAGTGCTAAAACACTGTCAAAGTTGAATTTTCTCTCTCTCTTTTTAATGGACAGAGGGCACATGTTCTGTGCACAGAGACAGAGATAGAGAGAGGGAGAAGGAGAAAGTATCCCCAAGGCATGGCCATGCCACAAAGCCTTCTCCTCCGTTTTTCTATCCTGTTGGACAGCGATTCCGAGGTCGGCCATGTGGGACCCAGCTCCCTTAACCACTAGGCTATGGAGCTAGCCCTAAAACTCCCCCAGATATTGAGATCTTCCCAAACACAAATACTAGTGCAGTGAAAGAAGCAGCTATTAAATGCTAGAGAAACATGAGTCCTGTGAAGGGAGGATGAGAATTTTCGGTGCCTTTGGTGATACGCGAAGCACATGGCTCTGAGCAGACTGGAACAGCCAGCCTGGGAGGTCGTATCCTCACATCTGGGCCTTTTCTTTGACCCTCCCCATGTTGCATCACAATTCTCAAACTAGGCTCCAGATACATTTTGGGGTTTATTTCCAAACATTAAAACCCAGTTCCAGAAGGTATGTGCTGCTGTCGGGGTCCTGTGAATGACAGAGAGGTCAGGTGAGACTGAAGACCATTACCAGCACTGTGACACCAGCCAGGCCATACTGGGCTCTTCCATGAATGTGTGACCACCCTGTGAGGTGAGAGTTTTGGAGACGGAGAACTGACACCATGCAGGTGAGGGGGACTTTAGGTGACAGAGTGAACCGTGGCTGGTGCAGTGGCAGAGCTGGCCCTGCAGCTAGGCCAACAGTTTCTTTGCCTCTAAAACTTGGGCTTCTTCGTGTACAGAACAAAGGTGCTGTGGGTCTCCTGGACTGCAGCCCTGTGAGGTTTTCCACAGAACTTCCTCCTTCAGGACCAGAAAAGACAGAAGAAAAGGAAGCTGAGGAAGAGAAAGTGGTGAGAGTCCAGAGAGGGAAGGAGAGAGAAAGCTGAAAAACAGAAAGAGAATTACACTGGAGGAATACTTAGCCTTGCCAAGAAAGGTGACACATTCCTGGGCCTGCTCAGCCCAGTGACACTTTGGTGCTGTTTATCCAAAGGCCCGTCCACTGTCAGCAGTGACTTTGGACACCCAGCAGTGTGGTCCACCCCATGTTCCTGCATTTCTTTTCCAAAAACTCCCAGGCCACCCACCCTCCCTGCAGTGAATTCTGGAAAACGCCCTGGGCAGTGCTGGGCTAAGACTGATCCCAGGGGGCCACCTGTCAGCCTAGGTCATTAGATGTTAGATGCTCGCTCCTGGGAGATTGATGGGAGCCGCTGGGTCTCATTAATGCCCAAGGCGGAAAAGGGCTTTGCTGCCTGGTGACTGACTGGTGACCCTGGAGACACCAAATCAGGATCACCCGACAGTCGCCAGCAAGGCGGCTTCATGGCACTGGGACTTGGAGACCTGGGGTCCAATCTTGGTCCAGTCTCGGGTGCACCCAGGAGTTAGTAACTGTCTTCAGCTCCACGCTGGAGGAAATCTCTGGGACTCTCTCCCTCGTTTCCTCTCATTGTGTGGGTCTGATCTGACCTATGGGGCTGAAAGGTGGGCGCCTGAGTGTCTCGGTTCTCTCCTGGGGCTCTCTTATGTGATGGGATCTTGTCCTCTGTCCCTCCGTGGTGGCTCCCCTGGACCACAGAAGCTTTGATTGGCTCCCGCTGAAGCTTGCCAGGTGCCTTCCCAGCAAGAGGCTGGGGGCAGACTTCCCTCGCACCACCCTCAGGTTTATTTACAAAAACTGTGAGGGTGAGAAAACTGCCCCTACATTCCAGGCAGAATGAGAACGTACAGGATGAGAAAAGTCCATTTCCTGGCTGACTGCCCAAGATCATTTTAGACCAAGCTTAGGCTAAGAAGGACCAAGACCTCAAGCTCAGTAGCAATTATAATTGCAGGTACTTTGGTATGGTGGAAGCATTTTGAACTGTCAACGATCCATAGCAAGTGTCATTTCTTGATCTACACTGGGGGCACACTTACGGCCTTTTAGAAGTGCTCGGGACTTTATCTTAGCGTTCATAGTTACACAGACCTGAGCTCAAATCTTGGCCCTCCCATTTTAAAGTCACATGACTATGGCCTCGTCCCAAACTCTGATTGCCTGTTTCCTTACGTGAGAAAAGGACGATGATATGATTAGTGAAAGGGGCACGGTCTTCTCAGTCAGACAGACTCAGGTTTAAATTCTGCTTTCACTACCTGGAGTGGACTGCACAGAGAAGAGGGAGGACCGTGTATGGGGTCAGTGACACCAGGAGTCGCGTGGCCATGGTAACAACTTTGCCCTTTACTGAGTAAGAGGGGAGGCCACTGTGTTGCAAGCAGAGGGGTCACAAACTCTGACTTCTGGTTTTAGAGAACTGCTTTGGCTGCCAGATTGGAAGTAGACTGAAGGGCAGTAGGGTGGGGAGAGCGGGAGCAGGTGTACTGCCCTTCAACAGTCCCGGTCAGGGAGAGGGAGGCTCTGGGCCAGGCTGTAGAGGCAGAGGTAGGTGCTGAGCATGTCCGAGCCTAGGTGGATTGGCAGGCAGTGTCGAGGATTCGCTGACTTGTCACAGTTTTTATTACAGCACCGAGTAATTACTTCTTGAGTGTTGACCTATGCCACCAACTGACAGCTCTGTGAGGCAAGACTCGCATGTGAGTTCTGCTCACTAGTAGATTTCCCGCATGGAGCCCAGTTCAACAACACATGTTAGATGAAGAAGTGAATGAAGCTGGGTGTCTTCCGGACATGCTGGTCCATTGTGCCCTCTGATCTGATGACTGTTCCTCCCCAGCGGTTCTCTAACTCCATGGCAGAAACACTGGGTCCGAGGCTGGAAAGGGTGAAGGACTGGGAGGGTGGTGGGAAGTGGGGATGGAGGAGAGGGAGGGATGGTGGAGAGAAGAATGTACCCAGGCAGCCTGATAACCCCAGGGCTGCAGAGTGGGAACATGTTGGGGAGCGGGTCACAGGAAGGATGGAGCCGGGCCACAAGGAGAGAGAAGTGGGTCTAGGCTGTCCCTTATGGCCACCCCCTGGCAAATACTGGTTAAGGTGCTCTCTGAGGCCAGCCTACTGCTGACATTGGCTCTCTGGTGCCTTGGGGACAGACTTAACATCAGAAACCCGACAGCCACGGAACGGGGAGCTTGTGCTTGTCTCTGAGCACAAATGGTCAGCGATCTGCCTCTGGCTTCCCGCTGCCTTCGTGGCCTGGTGGTTCTGGGACAGGCGGAACTGGATGTGAGTGGGATGGGAGGGGCATGCACGTGTGAGAGCCAAGGTGGGGAGGAGGCGGTGTGTCAGGTGAGTGCAGAAGCTGAGTGCACTGCAGGGGAACAGAGAGGGGACTGTGGCTGGGATCTGAGGGGGAAGTAGGAAAAGAGGGGTCACGGATCATTTATTCTGCTGGGATCTGGTCTCTTTCTTTCTGTCAAGAAACAGTCTTCAAAGTTTATTGAAGACCCATCTCTGCCAGAAACGTTCCCTTGTTAATTTTTCCTTTTATTTATCTGTTTATTTCATGAATTAAAGAGAGAGAAGGAGAGAGAGCCACAATCCACCCCCAGCCCCAGCCAGCCCGAGATCCCGGGCACGCACTTGCCTGAGTGCACCCAGGGAGGTCTGCAGACACAAACCTAGAACCTTCCATGTGGGTCAGCCTTGCAAAACGGTTGTGTTTTGCCGCTGTGTCACCATCTAGCGCCACCCCCCCCA
>NW_006159961.1:209695-227377 GCF_000334495.1 Tupaia belangeri chinensis | reverse complement strand
CCCCCCCCCCCATTCCCTCTTGACTCAGTTCCCTCTCACCCCGCCCTCCCAGCCTCCCCTCCAGCTGTGGCCACTCCAGCACTGCACCAATGCAAAGAAGCCTGCCAAGGCTCAGACCTGCCCCTGCTCCTGCACACAGACACACACGGTCATCCTGTGAGCTCCTGAGGGAGAGAACGGTGCCTCCTTCCCCCTCTGGCTATGCCTAGAACACCCTGCCCAGGCATTACTCAGCCCTGGGTGTTTTGCCAGGAGATGAGATTCTTAAGGGCAGAGACCAGGGCAGACTAAGCGCATCACATGTTTACCGAGTGACCATTTGAGGAACAGACAGGGTGGGCAGGATGGTAGGAGTGGCTGGCTCAGGACTGCGGGCGTGGGGCCTGAGCTGGCCCAACAAGACCAATCTCAGAACTTGAGACGGACCTTCCCTCCCGAGCGGCCCGCAGGCATTGCCCTTGACTGGCTGGAGGAGATTGAGCACCTCTCCGCTCCAGCAATGAATGAGCTGCCCTGGCTGTTAACTGCTTCGTCAGCTCTTCTGCCAGGGACACGCTGGAGAGTGAGAAGAGGAGGCGAGAAGAACCTCGAAGTAGCAAGAATGGGGAGGGAAGCAGGGAGGCTGGAATCAAAGGGAACCTGTCCCAAGGACCACTCCAGGAGGTGGGAGGTCAGAGGCAAAGGGCCAGGAATAGAAAGAGAATGAGCTATTTGTTTGCAATCTATTTTTAACAGCCCATAAACATGCTTTGCTCCTAACCAAGGCTTGGCTGAGCTGCCAGGCAGACTCATTCCAGTCGCCCCCCGAGAATACCTCAAAGGTTATCTCAGCAAAGGCACAAAACCCTGAAATCAAGAGAGACAGCCACTCCCTGTTCCCGGGCATGGCATTGTGCAAGACCGTGAGTGCGGCCATGGTAGCTAGCCCCAAAGGGAAGGGCAAAAAGAGACCAGGGCAGGTTTTCCAAAGAGGTGAGAGAAGATGGGCGCCAGGACAGGCTGGAAATGCCCCTGTCCTTCCTCCTCTGCCACCCCTCTTGTCACAGGTAGTCACTGACCAGCCTGGGACCCAAGAGCCACGACCTCCAATGGCCATGGTGAGGGGACGAGGAACACAGTACTGGAGGGGGCGTCTAGCAGGGAGTGTGAGCTGCTTTGGATTCAGGTTCCCATTGGCTCCTTCGACTTGGGTTTCTTCCACCTGCGTCCCAGGTCTCCCGACTCCACCACGCCCACCACTGTCCTGCCCCACCTCCCCGGGGAAATTGGGACTGTTGTATGGTGATGTCCGGAAGGTACTTCCTGCTCTTGGGAGAGAGTTGCTGGGCAGAAGAGAGTGTATTATCAGAACCTGACCTCCAAGCCTGACCCTTGTGCCTCCGGTTGGGCAGTGGTGGGGAGGCCACAGTTCCTGGACAGTGCCGTGCAATCCTAATCCCACCTGTAAGTGGAGATTTCTGAATGAACTCAGAAATTCTCCTTCGGAGAATACCCCTCAAACTACTCCAAGGGTGAAAGTTCACTCCACCAAGTGAACAGTATACACCACACACAAACATGCACACACATGTGTGCACACATGCACACACATGCACGCACACACACACACCACAAACATTGTACCTCCCTATTTATAAGAGGAAAACCTAAGTCATAGAGAATTAATAAGGCCTCCAGGCATAGAAGGAGACAGAAAGTTTCCCCTCCCGAGGGAGTCCAGGAAGATTCCTCCTATCACTTTCTTTGAATGGAGGCCCCTAAGGCATCTGCGTCTGTCTACACAATTATTAGGACTGTGATACATATACACAGGGTCTTCAAAGAATTTCATGGAAAATGCATCTTATGAAAATCTACACACAAATTTTAAATCATTTTTGTATCAAAACAAACTCAGATTTTAATTCCATTTTTCCACAAACTTTTTGAAGACCTCTTGTTTGTTTCGGAGAACAGAAGCTGGAGGGGAAAGGTTGCTTTTATAACCATAAATAAGGACATTTGTGGGCGAGCAGGTGGCATAATGATTAAAGGGTTGGAGTGTCCCATAGTCAACCGTGATTCAAGTCCCAGACCTGACGACTTGAAACTCACACCAGGCACATGTGAGTGTTTGCCCAAAATCCTGAGAAGAGACTGGAGGATAAGGGACTGTGGTGTGGCCATCCCCTGAGTGTAATTTCTCCCTTTCTCTCTCCTTTCTTTCTATCTCTCTGGCCAGCACATGTGCCCTATAGCAAAACAAACAAACAAAAACCTGGGGGAAAAACAGAAAGGACTTCTGCTGCCTCAAACTTCTTGGGAAGTTCATCGAGAATGTGATGGAGATAGTCCCAAAATAGTTCCAGAAAGTACTGCTCGGTGATGCAGATGAGAGGCACTCACCTGCTTAGCAGACGTTTACTGAGCAACCTGTGTGTCTCTCAGGAGCGACCGAGCTTCCCAGACTAAAGCGCTTCACCAGCCGCACACAGCCCACGGAGCATGTTGGGGTTCTTCCTTAAATGTGCCAGAAGAGGCAGTGAGCAGCTGTCGCCCCCACCTCCCCCCAGAGGACAAAGCGCTAGTGAGTGCTGGGGTTTGTGCAGGTCTCCTCCCTGGGGGAGAAAGTCTCCGGAGTGGGTCAAAAGGTCAGAGGACCTGGGGCTCCTGCCTCCAGAGACTGCACCCACAGCCCCATTCTAGAACAGCATTCCCCCCAGCGCTTTCGAAGGCCTCTGTGTGCTCATGGGCTCTGCTGGGTGGGTGAGGGAGGTGCCCCAGCCTGTGCAGCTCCAGGATGCACGGTAGCCAGCGACGGTATTGCTCAGAAACTGCCCACTGCTACCTGCAGGGGTGCTCACCAGGCCCCGCGCCTACACTATCTTCTACCAGAGGCCGTCAGACTATGGCCCACAAGCCAAATCTGGGCCGCAGCCCAGTTTAGTCAACAAAGTTTTATCGGAAACAGCCACGCCTCTTCACTTATGGGTCATCTCGGCTGTTTTGGGGTTACAACTGAAGTGTCTGTGCTATGGTTTGAAGGTGTTCCCCTAGAATTCATGTACTGAAAGACAGTGAGCCGCTGTGACCGCGCTGACAGGGCAGAGACCTAATCTGAGGATGGTACTGAAAGGTAGGGTCTGTGGGAGGTGACTGGGATTGGGTAGGGTCGTCAGTGTAGGGCCCCCTGGTCCATCTCCTGGAGGCTTTGAAAAGACACAGAGACACACGGCAGACACACAGGCTCTTGCCATGCCTCAGTGTTCTGCACAGAGTCTCTACCAACAAGGTCTCAACAGAGGTGTCCTCTTGACCCTCAACCTCCAAAACCGTGAGCTAAATAAACCACGATTCTTTATGTCATCCAGTCTCAGGTATTCAATGAGTAAACCACAGAGAACGAATTAAAACAGTCCACATAAAATATTCACTCCCTAGCCCGTATAAGAAAAGTTCACAGGCCCCTCAGTGAGGCGAATCGTTTCTTTAACCCCTTGCATGTCCCTCAATATATTCCTTTTTTTCTTTTTCTTTTTTTGGGGGAGGCGGGGGAGAGGGGTTTCTTTATTTTTATATTTTGCTACAGGGCACTTGCACTCACCAGAGAGACAGAAAGAGACAGAGAGACAGAAAGCGAGAAATCACCCTCCAGGGAGGATGGCCACGCTGCAATCCCTTCTCCTCCATTCTCCTCTCAGGATCTTGGGCACACACGCACACGCGCCCAGCATGAGTTTTAAGCCACCGGGTTCAGGACTTGAACTGCAGTCGACTACATGGGAGTCCAGCGACATAGCCATTACACTAACCGCTGGTCCCTCCAATAGGGTCTTCATGCTGTGATCCAGCCCCAGCTCCCGCCATCCCTGGATCATAGGCAAGCACAGCCCTGGTGTGCTCAGCAAAGTCTTTGGGTGTAAACCTGGAACCTTCCTATGTGGTCAGCCTCTCCGAGTGTCATGTGTTACTACTGCCCCACAGTCCAGCCCCTTCAACACGCTTCATTTTATTTTATTTTATTTTTTTGAGAGATTTTTGCTATAGGGTGCATGGGCTCGCCGGAGAGACAGACAATGGCAGAGAAACAGCGAGAAATCCCCCGGGGGGTATAACCACATCATAATCCCTTTTCTTCCATTCTCCTCTTGGGATTTTGGGCAAGCATGCACACGAGTTTTAAGCCGCTGGCATGAGTTTTGAGACAGAAAGAGACAGAGAGACAGAAAGCGAGAAATCACCCTCCAGGGAGGATGGCCACGCTGCAATCCCTTCTCCTCCATTCTCCTCTCAGGATCTTGGGCACACACGCACACGCGCCCAGCATGAGTTTTAAGCCACCGGGTTCAGGACTTGAACTGCAGTCGACTACATGGGAGTCCAGCGACATAGCCATTACACTAACCGCTGGTCCCTCCTCAATACATTCCTGAAAGCTTGTCCCCAGAAGTGCCGTTTCACCATACACCCTAGCCTCATAGTCAACACGGAGACACGATGACCAGGAACATGAAGAGTGTCCTCCGACGGGGATTTGAGAGGCACTCTCCATGACACTGGTGGAGACACTGCAGAGAGGCAGGAAGTGGAGTTTTTGACTCTGCTCTCCGTGTGGGCTGACGTGGATGGTGGAGGAGTAACATGAAGGTCTGACACGGCAGCTGTGAGTGAAGGGTCAGGTGGCAACAGGAGGGCTGGGTCACAGAGAGGCCAGGGCTGCTGGAGGAGCAGGAGGAGGGCTCCACGTGAGCCCTTGTGACTGTGAAATGGAGCCGGCCTGTCAAGTGATGTTTTCTGACGGCGCCTCATCAGCACCCCTAATCCTGCAGGGTTTGCACGCTGCTCTCCTGGTCCCACGACAGCTGAACTCCATCAGGAGACCCAGGCCAGCCCATTGGACACTTCAGAGAGAAGTGAAGTCCTAGAGGGATGAATTCTCCATGGGGGCTGACTGGAGGATTGTTCCTGCGTAAGGACCTCCAGAGGTCAGCTTTTGGTCACTTCTTTCTCCAGGGAGGGCTGCATACACCCAGCTAGAATGGAGGATGGAGGCTGAGGCAGACGTCCATACTGCTAGACAGTGCTTCCCAAGCCTATCCTTTCAGGGTGGTTCAGGGCATGGACTTTGGAGCCAGAGGTCCGGGTTCAAATCCCAGCTCTTCCTTGCTCTATGACTTTGGTCAGATAACTTAACCTCTTCACACCTGTTTCTATACTTGTAAAATGGGGATAAAAAAATACTTGCTTCCAAAGGTAGTTGGAAATTCTAAATGAGAAAATATTTGAATAATGAAATAACTAATTAAAGAATGGCTAACATATGGTAAGTTCCACATGGATGACAGCCGCTGAACCCGTAACTGCGTTACCGAATCCTAGCCCTAACTCAAATCCACCTGCTCTAGTTTTAGATTCAAGCATTACCATGCCCTCTCCTTCCCTCATTCCTGATGTTTGAGACAAGGCCTTTCACATTCCAGATCCTTTTAAAGTGTGCATTAAGTACCTAATGAGTGCCCGGCACTGTGTGGCATTTTATTCAGGTTGGGACATCTAGGGGCACTCAGAGCTGGAGAGAGAGAGCAAGGCACAATGACATGTGTTAGTGTCATCATACTTATTTATTCCACTACCTCCTTCCTAGGACTGGTTTTCAGGCCTCAGGACAACGGTGGGAGGCCCTTCCCTGAGTACTCCTACCTGCCTGCCGTTCCAGAAGATGGCGGGAGTCCCTCTTGGGTTGAGCCAGCTGCAGTTGGCTGTGATTAATGGCCTCTATTAACAGCAAGCTGTAAACTGATGAGTACACGGTGCTCATGAAGATCTCACCTCTGCTGAATCCTACACCAGACAGTCTTCTTTAACCCCTGACACCCCTGCTCCCCCAGACAGAGATGGACTGGCTTAACAGGGGGGGGGCATTCCAAACACTTTGGAAATAGGAACAATCCCATTAACTCTCTGGGGCAAATGTCCACATTCTAAAACTTGATTGAATGTGGGATGGAGCTTGCAGGAGGCAAGATTGAGGTCTAGGGAAGCTAGTTTCAACAAATCCCAAAGAAAGGTGCTAGATTCCCACATGACCTGTGGTGGTTCAAGTCCCAGATGCAGTGGCTTGAAAATCACAACAAATTGGGAACCAGCAGTTAGCGTAATGGCTATGTCGCTGGACTCCCACGTAGTCGACCACGGTTCGTGTCCCGGACCCAGTGGCTTAAAACTCACGCCGGGCGCGTGTGCGTGCGTGCCCAAGATCCCGAGAGGAGAATGGAGGAGAAGGGATTGCGGCGTGACCATCCCCCCTGGGGGGTGATTTCTCGCTTTCTGTCTCTATGTCTCTCTCTGTCTGTCTGGCGAGCGCACGCGCCCTACAGTGAAAATCTCTCCAAAAAAAAAAATCACAACAAATTAATAGATAAATAAATAAATGGAAAAGAAAAAAATTTGAGAGCTGACTGAGGCACTGAGAGTTGACCCTTGGGCGAATCACTTTCTCTGGTCTGGGTTTCTTTATCTGTTAAATAGTTTAGCTCAAAATGATATCCAGCCTCCTATTCTAATCAACAGACTTAAGAAAGGCTTCGATCATTCGAATCTCTACAGAAGTCACACCCCAGGCCTTAGGTTCCCCCCTTCATTTCCTAGGAGAATCCTTGCAAATAAGCAGTCCTCTCCTACCTAATGGTCTTCTCACTCCCTCTCCCTCCTCTCCTCATCAGACCAAGCAATTAGGTTGGTTTCTTTCAATTATAAACATCTTTTTAAAAGGAATTGGCATTTCTTGATGTGCAAACACGCATTCCAGAGCAGGATGTGAGAACCACATTCCAAAGAAATCCTCTGGCTTCTGACTCACTTAGCTTCCCAGCACTCTTTGGAGTCTCCTTTACCCTTCAAAGGCAGTGAGACGCATAGGGCTTCATTTAACCCATTGAACAGGTGATGAAACCGAGGTTCAGGGAGATTCCATGATCTAGGGCAAGTTGCAGTTGGAGCCGGACTCAGGTCCTTGTGGGTAGGCTCTGTCCCACCACACCCCTGAGAAGTGAGCCGAAAGCCTCTAAAACCAACAGATCCTGCCAGCTATGAGTGCAATTCGAGGTACGTAATCTCTCTCGTGTGAAGCGATTACGTGTAAAAACAGCGGATTAGTGTCTCCGTGCTGCTATGCCTCCCGGGATCAGCAGGCCTGAGGCCCCGGCCCCGCCCGGTGGGGATCCAGAGCAATGGTGACCTCAGCGCACAGTAAGTCACCGCTGGCGCCTGGAGCTCAGTGCCGGCGCACCCCCGTTGTGGTCCAGCTCGCTTTCTGTGACCCAGCGGTTTGCTTGTAGCCTGCCACCTGGCCAGGGGCACCAGGGGCGGAACCAGGATGTCTCCCGTAATGTCCCCCACGGGATCCGTGTCAAGCCCTCCCACGCCCACCTGAGGAAAGGGAAGAGGCCTTCCCCTCGAAATCCTTCGAGGCTCAGCCCCTCGGGAGAGTCAGGCAGAGATGGAGCAAGTGGGAGGCTGGCCGGCGCGGATGCCTGCGAGCTTTGTCACATTCCTCCCCGGGTTAATCACCTCGGGGAGGAAATACGAGCTGTGTCTGTCTGGGGCACAACAAGCCTTGTCGCCTGGTGGGAGAATCTCAATCTTTCTTGGGTGACAGCTGCTGGCCAGGGACAGAAATGTCCTCATTCTAGGGGCGCCACCTCCCCAAGAGGGCTACAACCCGCCCTCCAGCGACCTGGGTGTGGGCGGAGCCTCCAGGGGTGCGGGGACGGGGATTGGATGGCTGGAATGTGAGGTCACCCATGGGTGGGACTAGCGTGGGCCACCTTTGGGCTGGAGGCCTCTAGGGCTGAAAAGAATCCCTACTTGGCCAGCCCCACTCTGTTTAGCCTGGGTGCAAGGCACTTGCTCTTTGCCTCTACAAGGGGCAAATATTTAACCTTTCCATTTTTGCACTGGCTTAATGAATCTCAGTGTCCAGCTTGACACATAGTAGGCATCCGATACCTGTTTGTTGCATGCTCAAAGCCGTCAGCTTGTCTGTCTCCTGGGGAGTCGTGTTCTGGGCTTCTCGGCATTTCACCACACAGCTGTGACAGGTCACATGTGCTGCTCCTAGTGAAACGGAAGTGCCCTCGTGGGTGCGTTTTTCACTTTTCAAGATAAGTTAGAACAGTTTTGAAGGTGCTGGACTCCCACATGGCCAACCACGGTTCAAGTCTGGGACCTGGCAGCTTGAAACCCCAGGGGTGTGTGTGCGTGTGTGTGTGTGTGTGTGTGTGTGCATGCCCAAAATCCTGAGCGGGAAACGGAGGAGAAGGGATTGCAGCATGGCCATCCCCCTGGGGGGATGATTTCTCACATTCTCTCTGTCTCTCTGGTGAGCACATGTGCCTTATAGCAAAAAACCGAAACCACAACAAAATACTCTCTCTAAACAACAACAACAAAGGAATAGTTTGGAGATTATTTCTATCATAGTGCTTTTTATTTTTTTGGAGAGGTGTTTGCTATAGGGCGTGTGCGCTTCCCAGAGAGCAGAGAGAGAGAGACAGAGAGACAGAAAGCAAGAAATCACTCCCCACGGGGGATGGCCATGCCCCAATCCCTTCTCCTCCATTCTCCTCTCGGGATCTTGGGCACGCACGCCCACACGCCCAGGGTGAATTTAAGCCCCTGGGTCCGGGACTTGAACCCCAGTCAGCTACATGGGAGTCCAGCGACATAGCCCAGGGGGATGGCCATGCCCCAATCCCTTCTCCTCCATTCTCCTCTCGGGATCTTGGGCACGCACGCCCACACGCCCAGGGTGAATTTAAGCCCCTGGGTCCGGGACTTGAACCCCAGTCAGCTACATGGGAGTCCAGCGACATAGCCCAGGGGGATGGCCATGCCCCAATCCCTTCTCCTCCATTCTCCTCTCGGGATCTTGGGCACGCACGCCCACACGCCCAGGGTGAATTTAAGCCCCTGGGTCCGGGACTTGAACCCCAGTCAGCTACATGGGAGTCCAGCGACATAGCCCAGGGGGATGGCCATGCCCCAATCCCTTCTCCTCCATTCTCCTCTCGGGATCTTGGGCACGCACGCCCACACGCCCAGGGTGAATTTAAGCCCCTGGGTCCGGGACTTGAACCCCAGTCAGCTACATGGGAGTCCAGCGACATAGCCCAGGGGGATGGCCATGCCCCAATCCCTTCTCCTCCATTCTCCTCTCGGGATCTTGGGCACGCACGCCCACACGCCCAGGGTGAATTTAAGCCCCTGGGTCCGGGACTTGAACCCCAGTCAGCTACATGGGAGTCCAGCGACATAGCCCAGGGGGATGGCCATGCCCCAATCCCTTCTCCTCCATTCTCCTCTCGGGATCTTGGGCACGCACGCCCACACGCCCAGGGTGAATTTAAGCCCCTGGGTCCGGGACTTGAACCCCAGTCAGCTACATGGGAGTCCAGCGACATAGCCCAGGGGGATGGCCATGCCCCAATCCCTTCTCCTCCATTCTCCTCTCGGGATCTTGGGCACGCACGCCCACACGCCCAGGGTGAATTTAAGCCCCTGGGTCCGGGACTTGAACCCCAGTCAGCTACATGGGAGTCCAGCGACATAGCCCAGGGGGATGGCCATGCCCCAATCCCTTCTCCTCCATTCTCCTCTCGGGATCTTGGGCACGCACGCCCACACGCCCAGGGTGAATTTAAGCCCCTGGGTCCGGGACTTGAACCCCAGTCAGCTACATGGGAGTCCAGCGACATAGCCCAGGGGGATGGCCATGCCCCAATCCCTTCTCCTCCATTCTCCTCTCGGGATCTTGGGCACGCACGCCCACACGCCCAGGGTGAATTTAAGCCCCTGGGTCCGGGACTTGAACCCCAGTCAGCTACATGGGAGTCCAGCGACATAGCCCAGGGGGATGGCCATGCCCCAATCCCTTCTCCTCCATTCTCCTCTCGGGATCTTGGGCACGCACGCCCACACGCCCAGGGTGAATTTAAGCCCCTGGGTCCGGGACTTGAACCCCAGTCAGCTACATGGGAGTCCAGCGACATAGCCCAGGGGGATGGCCATGCCCCAATCCCTTCTCCTCCATTCTCCTCTCGGGATCTTGGGCACGCACGCCCACACGCCCAGGGTGAATTTAAGCCCCTGGGTCCGGGACTTGAACCCCAGTCAGCTACATGGGAGTCCAGCGACATAGCCCAGGGGGATGGCCATGCCCCAATCCCTTCTCCTCCATTCTCCTCTCGGGATCTTGGGCACGCACGCCCACACGCCCAGGGTGAATTTAAGCCCCTGGGTCCGGGACTTGAACCCCAGTCAGCTACATGGGAGTCCAGCGACATAGCCCAGGGGGATGGCCATGCCCCAATCCCTTCTCCTCCATTCTCCTCTCGGGATCTTGGGCACGCACGCCCACACGCCCAGGGTGAATTTAAGCCCCTGGGTCCGGGACTTGAACCCCAGTCAGCTACATGGGAGTCCAGCGACATAGCCCAGGGGGATGGCCATGCCCCAATCCCTTCTCCTCCATTCTCCTCTCGGGATCTTGGGCACGCACGCCCACACGCCCAGGGTGAATTTAAGCCCCTGGGTCCGGGACTTGAACCCCAGTCAGCTACATGGGAGTCCAGCGACATAGCCCAGGGGGATGGCCATGCCCCAATCCCTTCTCCTCCATTCTCCTCTCGGGATCTTGGGCACGCACGCCCACACGCCCAGGGTGAATTTAAGCCCCTGGGTCCGGGACTTGAACCCCAGTCAGCTACATGGGAGTCCAGCGACGCAGCCATTACTCCATCTGCTGGTCCCCATAGTGCTATTAATATTTACTCTCATGAGCTCTGAAGTCCCATCCTGAGTGGGGCAGAAAAAGGTGGGGCTTGGAGGGAACATTCATTTGGCCCTTCTAGTAATAGCTTCTGATTCATCTTAGGGGTGACCTCGAACTGCCACCAAGGTCCTGACCTTTCCTGCTAAGGGGCAGGCATGAGACCAAATTAAGTCCAAGAGTGTCCACACTCTGCCAGCCAGCGACCTGAGAGTGAGGAAATGCCCCATCGCAGCAAACTCACCTTCGGGTCGTGCCATGAAGGCATGTCTATTGTTCCCACCGTCTTCACACCTTGTTCCAGCCATTTGTTAGATGATATGAATTTCCCACTTCTTTCCCCCAAAAACAACTTCTTCCCTTAAGTTAACCAGTCAGTTTCTCTTGTTTATAACCTTTAGGTATACATTACACCCTAACTTCAAGAATCACAGCCAAAGATTGGGGACACACATAACACCACCTGCCTCCTCTGGGAAGCAACTCACAATGAGCCATCCCAGTGGTAAGGAATCTTGAGTCATCCCCTCAGTTTACCGATAAAGAGCTGAGGTTCAGAGTTTAGGGACCTGTCTGCGGTCGCACAGCCAGACTCCAGGCTCTCAGAGTCCAAAGGGAGTGTAGAGTCGAATCTTTTTACCTGATACCTAAACTGCCTCTGAGATAGCTCCGGCAAGTACCTGCCAGCCCAATGGTGACCACTCGCAGTGATAGCAAAACAGACTCTTTTTTGGTGGGGTAGGGGGAGAGGTTTTTGCTATAGAGCACATGCACTCGCCCGAAAGAGAGAGACAGAGAGACAGAAAGTGAGAAATTACCTCCCGGGGGGATGGCCACACCGCAATCCCTTCTCCATTCTCCTCTTGGGATCCTGGGCACGCACGCACACACACACCCGGTATGAGTTTAACCCACCAGGTCTGGAACTCGACTACATGGAAGTCCAGCGACAGCCATTACGCCAACTGCTGGTCCTCAAAACAGACTTTTTAGACAACCTGGTAAATGTTCTTCTTGATGCTAAACTCAAAGATTTCTCCGTTAGCATCTATTTTACAGTCATGCACTATAAATTCTATTCCTTTAACACATGGCACCCCCTTAGATGGCCAAAGACAGCTGTCATACCGCCAACATTTCCCTTTCCTAAGACAATGTCCTTCAGCTGTTTCTCATGTGACAGGGGTTAGAGGACTTCATCACCCTGGCCATTGTCCTCTAAGTGGGTTCCTGTCTGTGCTCTTTTTAGCATGTGTCCCTAAAACGGACATGGCCCTGGTCTAGATAAAATGAGTCCTTAGGCCCCAAGTTCTGCTAGTTTAGCCTAAGACCAAATTTGCTTGTTGTAACCAGTCACATTAACTATTAAGATCCCCTTGGTGACATTCAAATCTCCCATCTTATCTTTGTGAAAGTGGCAGTCTTCATTTCAGCCTGACAAGATTTTTTTTTAAATTCTGTTCATCTCTTTTCTGGCATCTCTTGTCCATCACGCTCTGCCTGCACATACACACAGCTTCGTGGTTTCTACAGCTTGCGGAGATCGCTCTCCATCTAAGTCTTTACCCGCATGTGTGCCCTCCAAACCCTCTCTACAGTTGTTTACCATGACGCGGTGATGATGCAAGTACCCTGCGAGGCTGGAAACCATATGGCGACTGTGGTTTGGATCCCTGGGCTGGCCTGAAAACATACTAGACACACAATTGGGCACCAGGATCCCGAGAAACTGGAGGGCTGGGGGAAGGGAATCCTGCATGATAAGACCCTGCTGATGGTCTCTCTCTCTCAGGCATACATGTTCTCTATCATAATAAATAAACAAATCTATACCAAGACATGCATGTGCGTGCATGTGCGTGCGTGCGCATGCACACACACACACACACACGCGCGCAAACACACACCCCATATCTTTTAGGCAGAATAGCCCTGAAAGAATCTGAAAAAGCTTGAGGTCTTCTTCACTCTTCTTTCCCCAGATGTACCTCCATATATCCCTACAAGATTTTGGGTGTGATAACACAGAGTGTTGGCAAGGATGCCCTGTGATCACCAAGTTCACTCCTACAGATATACCCAAGGGAAATGAGTGCATGTGTCCATCAAGAGACATTTGGAGTGACAACAGCTTTGTTTATAATAACCAAAATACCGGAAACAACTCAAACGCCCATCTGCAACAGAATGGATAAATGAATTGTGGGATGTTCAAACAATGGAATACTATTGAGTTCTCAGAAGCATCATGACACATTTTTTTCTATGCAAAAATGTGTCATGACTTTCCCGATGACCTAATATTTGGTAATGCAAAAGAATGAACTAGTGTTACGTGCAATGACATGGATCATTTTTACTGACATAATGCTGAACAGAAAGACAACAGACACAGGGAAGAGTATAGAACATATGACTTAATTCTATGATGTTCCAGAGCAGGCACAGCTCACTCTATGTTGATAGAACTCAGAACACCAGTTATTTTGGAAACTGGGAGTGAGGTGGGGTACTGACTGAGATAGGGCAGAAAGAGCTTTCTTGGGAACTGGAAATAGCATATAGCTATAGATACACACACACAGATTTTTATATATATATATATATATGTACATAAATTGTAAACCAATATATAAAAGTCTTAAATTCGTTTTTTGTTTGTTTGTTTGTTTTTAATTTACCATAGAGTCCTCCGGCCCATTGGATCCTGGGCACTTGCATGAGTGCTGACCCAGCTTCAGGCCAACCCTACTGGAGATTCGAATCATGGTCACCATAGGGGACACAATGTCTCTTGATTGGCACATGACCATAGAGCCAGCCCAATATGAACCCATAAAAAAATGCACACCTAACAGGACCAGCAGGTGGCATAGTGGTTAAGGTGCTGGACTCCCACATGGCTGACTATGGTTCAAGTCCTAGACTTGGCAGTTTAGTTTGCTTTCTCACTTTCCTCTCTCTCTCTCTCTGGTCAAACTAAAATAAATATAAATTAAATTAAATAAACAATTCTTTAATTAAAAAAAGAATGAAAATAAATGTACTCCTATCAAAGTAAAAAATGCTCCCACAGACATATTTAGAATCATCTTGCATACACACAGCACATTTGGCGAAATGACAATCTACTAAGAGTCGACTATTCTCCCTTTACAGCTAGGGAAACTAAGACAGGGGAGACCTTCCCCGCTCCGACTCACATGAAGATTCAACAGCAGGGAACCAGCAGCTAGCGTAATGGCTATGTCACTGGACTCCCACGTAGTCGACCACGGTTCGTGTCCTGGACCTGGTGGCTTAAAACTCACGCCGAGCGCGTGTGCGTGCGTGCCCAAGATCCCGAGAGGAGAATGGAGGAGAAGGGATTGTGGCGTGACCATCTCCCCTGGGGGGTGATTTCTCGCTTTCTGTCTCTATGTCTCTCTCTGTCTGTCCGGCGAGCGCACGCCCTATAGCAAAAACCTCTCAAAAAAAAAAAAAAAAAAAAAACCCCCAAAAAAAAAAAAAAAAAAAAAAGATTCAACAGCAGAGCTGAGGATGGAACCAGCACTCCTGACTTCCAGGCCCGACTTTCACTGCTGTCAAGATTCTATCCTGCTGTACACGGGGGGTTATTCACTTTATGGGACATTTGTTATGTCTATATTTTTTTTTAAAAAAAGGGCCAGCAGGTGGGGTGGTGGTTAAGGTGCTGGACTCCCACATGGCTGACCATGGTTTGAGTCTCAGACCTGGTAGCTTACTCTCCCACTTCCCTCCACCCCTTCTCTCTCCCTCTTTCCTTCTCTTGTCCAATTAAAAAATAATAATAAATAAAATTAAACAAATAAATACTAAAAAAAAAAAAACAGTTAAAGGAAAAACAGGATTTGTGACAGGACTGGGTTTTTCCCTCTCCCCTTTGAGCACTAGTGGAAAGAAAGGCCTCAATAAGGCAGTAAGAAGCAGGATCCTTAGGAAGGCAAAACCGACAGAAGATTTATCGTTCACCCGACAGTGCGTATGAGCTGTGCTTTTACAAGCTTTGCTATTATCTCACACTTATGAAAATAACCAAATGTGCTGTTGGTAAGTAATGAATCCTGTGTTGGTAGTAGGCCTCTTTTAGGTCCTCACAGCAAAAACTCAGGTAGAGCTTCAGGTATATGCCACACAGCAAGTCTAAGTTTAAAAAAATTAACTCAGGGCCAGCAGGTGGCATGGTGGTTAAGGCTCTGGACTCCCACATGGTCAATCGTGGTTGGAATCTTGGATCCAGCAGCTTGAAACTTACGCCATTGTATGTGCGTGCCCAAAATCCCAGGAGGAGAATGGAGGAGAAGGGATTGCAGCATGGCCATTCCCCACTGTGGGGTGATTTCTCACTTTCCCTCTCACTGTCTTTCTGTCTCTCTGGTGAGCACATGTGCCCTTATAGCAAAAACCTTAAAAGTAAGTAAATAAAACAAACACAGTAGATTTAAATCCAGTCAAAAAAATACTGAGTATTGGATGGACTTAAAAAAAAAATCATGATACTCATACATGAGTGATCTGGGGGCACAGGCCAAGAGCAATCTATGACTATTAGAACCCCCATCCGGGGCTGCCATTCTACACAAGCAAGGTTCAGTCCTTTAAAATGTAAAGAAATTCTTCCTGCCAGACACTGCAGGCGTAAGACACTGTCCGAAGGTCTGTTCCCTTCTGTGTGTACCATGCCCCAGGCCCCAGTCAGCAGGCCTGGCCCTTCCCCTATCTCTGAGTTACAGGGTAGCTTTATAACAGAGCCCTTTCTGCGTATTCTTGGAATTGTTGGCAGACTTCAGATCATCTTGGACTTTAGTCTTTCCTAGATACTATCCTGGTGGTAACGAATATATATTTTTCCTCTTAAAAGGCAATAAAATATGTCACATGCTTATGAAAGAAAAAAATTATACAGGGAAAGGGAAAATGGAAAAAAAGTTACCCATAGTCCTTTTCTCACCCACCTTGGTGACAAGCAAGCAGATAATAAACAGAAGCATTTGTGTATTTCTTATTTATGTGTAGGTTTTCTATCGTTACCGTCTAGTTGCCTACTTCTGCCATCTATCTAACTCCGCAGAGGCTGGGCAGTTATTCACATCTGCAGGGAGGATGAGACATTACGACTGCCTCCTGTGAGGACCAACAGTGCTAAGCGGGCCAAATCACAGCTGTCTGTCCTGCACTTAGGTGGAGAATAAGTAGGCAGAGAGACAGAGGGACAGCGAGATGGTGGAAATAGGTAGATGGAGAATAACAACAGATACCCAGGACGTAATAATAGAGGGCTCTTTCATTTGATTCCACTTAGTCTGGCAAACATTTCCTGAGGGCTCACCAAGCAGAGGACATTCTGCCAGGTGGTGAGGACATGAAGAGGAATAAGATGTAAGTAATGTGGAACCAGGAAAATTAAGACGTAGGATGAATAGGGGCCAGCAGGTGATGTGGTGGCTAAAGTGATGGACTCTCACATGGCTGACTGTGGTTCAAGTCCCAGACCCGGCAACTCGAAACACCCCAGGCATGTATGCATGCATGCCCGAAATCCCAAAAGGAGAATGGAAAAGAGATTTGCAGCATGGCTACCCCACAGGGAGTGATTCCTCACTTCCGCTCTGTTTCTTCCTGTCCCTAGCAAGCACGCATGCCCTCTGACAAAAACCTTTAAAAAATCAATAAAAAGGGACCAGCAGTTGGCATAATGGCTATATCACTGGATTCCCATGTAGCCGACCACGGTTCAAGTCCCAGACTGGGTGGCTTAAACTCACGCTGGGCACGTGCGCAAGCGTGCCCAAGATCCCTAGAGGAGAATGGAGGAGAAGGGACTGCAGTGTAGCCATCCCCCTGGGGGGGGGTGATTTCTCACTTTCTGTCTCTCTGTCTCTCTCTGTCTTTCTGGAGAGCACACATGCCCTATAGCAAAAACTTCTCCAAGAAAAAAGACATGAGGCAAAACCAACTCAACTTCCTCCAGACAAGCACCTCCCACAGTTCCCAGGGACAAGAGAGGCTTATTTCTACCTGGACTCAGTCTGTCTGCTGCTTCTAGTCACAATGCATCCCCTGGGATCCTCACATATCCTGGCTGAAGGGAATCTTAGAATCCAACCACTTGCTTCACAAATCAGTACCTGAGGCACAGAGAGAGGAGATGTTTTCTCCAGGGTAACACAGCTTTTAGGGGCAAGGCCAGGACTTAAGCCATTGTGCATTGTCGTCATCCCGGGTCTGGGGCCCTGGATTCAGGCTCCACTTCACAGCTGGCAGGAAGGTCCTGTCTGCTGCTTAGCAGCCTGGGACCCCACCCCACCCCTGCAGCCAAGCCTTGCCCACCTCACCCCAATTTGCTAGGACTTGGGGCAGGGCAACTACCTAAGAGGGCTCACTATTCTTGAGCCCAGCCCACCACCCTATTGGTGTGTGAGTGTGTGTGTGTGTGTGTGTGTGTGTGTAGGAGTAGAAGTGGTGTGCTGTAGGCCTCTGCAGCAAATGTACATATCCCTAAACAACATCTCCAGGTTGTGAATGGGGACAATGCCCTTCAATCTACTTTTGTCATTATTGTTATTGCTACTATCTTATTGTGTATTAAAGTACCTTCTCTTTAAAACAGCAAGACGGAACAAGACGAATGTTATAATCCGAGGAAAGGCGAAGCACTGCCGTGGGGGTTCTGGAAGCCTCACAAACGCAAGTCCCCTTCCCTGTCCCCAGTTTAGAAGGCTGACGATCCCTTTTCTTGTTTGGTCGGATTTGAGAAATGCCTGCCTCTCCCTTGCGTAGGAGCCTCGGCTTCCAGGTGAAGGCGGGTGTTGTCGCCATGGCCACAGCGAGGTTAGCTGAGAGGCTGGCCCCGC
>NW_006159961.1:198580-209501 GCF_000334495.1 Tupaia belangeri chinensis | reverse complement strand
GGCCAGCCAATAGAAGCTTGCAGAGGCGGGGCCGTCCGAGGTCTGCTGCTGCGGCGGGGCTTGCAGGTTCGTGGACGCGCCGTTGGGGGAGGGGTTCAGGGGTCGCGGGGGCGCTGGGGGTCCCAGCCGAGCCAAGGACGCTGGGCGCGGTGGGCACTCGCCTTTGCTGTCTCATCAGGGCTCCCAGACTGTACCCAGCGTCCCCATTGGGCTTGAGCTGGGAAGAGCTGCGGGGCAGGCAGCGAAGGCGGAGATGGCGGAGGGCGGTGGGACGCGAGGCGAGGGTCAGGGCCAGGCCTTGTCGGAGGAACCCAGGACTGACTCTGTCGGGTCCACCAGGTTGCTGATGGGGAGCCGGAGACTTGTGGGGAGGGATAGCAGCGTTGGGCGACCGTGTTTAGGAGGCCTCGGGATCCTGGATCTCAGCCCCCAGCCCCATTCCAGCTTCTGGGCCAAGGGGCCCACTTTCCCCTTCTACAACTCCATGTCTCTTTTCCAGGGCCCGGTCTTGCTGGCTCAGCAAGACTGACAAGCATGAAGCTCCTGTCCTTGGTGGCCGTGGTGGGGTGTTTACTGGTGCCCCCAGCTCAAGCCAACAAGGTGAGGGGTAGTGAGCCAGCTGCACCGTATGCTGTCCAGGGGCTTGCCCACAGTGGCTTCTGCCCAGGCCATGCCCCTTGCTCACCACTGGGCCATACTCTGGGGGTTTTCACTCCGGCTCAAGGTTGCAGGCCTCCCTGAGGTTGAGCGAGGGGACAGGTGGTGCCCAGAGCACAGGTTCCGGTGGTGGAATTCCAGCCAGGAAGTTTGTTTGGGGAAGTTTTCTGAGTGCCCATACATGCCTTTGCTCCTGGGTAGAGTAATGATGCTATCTCCCGGGATACTAGAGAGAATCAACTTACAGAGCTGTGAAAAAAATGCTCTGTAAAGTCCGAGTGGCTGTCCCTGAGGGTAACCCATGTAAGTGCTGGGACTCCTGAGATTACCGCTATGGATCTTTAAGCCTGAGTAACCCAAAGCTGGGTGGGCGCTCCATGGCATTTGAGATATTGAGGATCACCCAGGTTTTGAAGTCAGGTTGAGCCTGGGGGTTTCCTTCCATTCACTCTACAGAATTCCTAATGGAGTACAGACTTTGTGTTGCTCTTACCCGTTCCAGAGGGGGAGAACTTTTGAAGGGGTTGCCTGTGTATTCCCACAGCAACGATCCACTTTTTCTTGCTCACCTCACCTTGTTCCCACCCCCTGCCCTAACCTAGGAAGTTGAAGATGGAATGGGGAAAGAGGCTGACCACCAAGCCCACTGTAGGAAGGTGCACACACAGTGTGGGGCCCAGGGTAGAGGATTGTCATCGTCCCCTTATAGGCACCCCCCTTACGGATTGGCCGCCCAAGGCAGCTCTCCGTGAGTGTGATTTTGTCTTAAGGATGACGTAGTGCCCTTCTTACAGTAGCAGTCCTCGCTGAACTTGGGGCTGGGGGAGGCTCAGGCACATAGGTGTGGTCACCTCGTGGTGCAGCGAATTGCAAGGGCCAGAACTTAAACCCCAGCAGAGGCCTGCCCACCTGCCATGTGCTTTCTCTTCCAGAGTTCTGAAGACATCCGGTGTAAGTGCATCTGCCCGCCATATAGGAACATCAGCGGGCACATCTACAACCAGAATGTGTCACAGAAGGACTGGTAAGGCAGTGTGCGTGGCCAGCCGTGGTTACACACTGTTTGTCCATGATCCCAGAACCAGTTCCATCATTGCTTTCAACTGTCTATTTAACAACTATCAGGTGTCTTAAACTCCACCCAAGGGGTTCCTGGTCAGAGGAGTGGCTTACATTGCTTTGCTTTGGATTTCAGTCTTTATTAATGTATGCCAAATGGTAGTGGAGCAGGTGGAGGAGTAGGTGTCATGGCCGTGAGGAGGTTTCTGCCAGTCTCACAGCACCCTTGTAAAGTAGATGGGATGGGTATTGTTCCCATTTTGTAATTACAGAGACTGAGATCCAAAGAAAGAATTTAAATTATACACTTGGGGTTTTGGATTCATGTCTGGATGCCTCACTTTTAAAAGGAGAGGAATAACTTGAGAGTCTGTTCAGAGAAAGGACACCAGTTTGGCGAAGGGAGGTTTCAACACATTGTCCTTAAAGGATGGACTAAGGAACTGGAAACAGCCCGAGGAGGAGAGGACTTAGGGGCACTCAATGGCTCCTCAAGACCAGGAAAAGGACTGGCATGCAGTGGTGCAGTGGGCGGTGGGGCAGGTGGGAGCAAGTGCTTGTGGGGGCCAGTTATATTCAATGCAGTTTCTTAGTGTTGAATCGGGACCAAAGGCTGAAGGGCTGAAGGGAACAGATTTAAGTGTGAATCGAGGGAGCATTTCTAATCCAGGCAGCTTTAGGAGGAAGCCCCATCCTTGCAGGGATCTGGGCACAGATGGGGCGAGGTCACTGTGGAAGGAATTAACATGGGTCAGGGGATCTGGGTCACTGTTGCCTGGACTGAGTTATATGTGAGAATCATTGGGTGAGCTCGGGGAAAATACAGATGCCCAGCGAGCTTCCCTTCTAGATTTCGATCCAGTAAGTATGGTGAAGGGCAGCAGCTTTATTTCTTAAAGTCCCTTAAGTGCTTCTGATACAGTTGATCCAGAGCTCCATTTGAGAATTTTGACACTCGTTGAATTTCCAGCTCTAAGACAGACTGACTTTCCGGTAGGCTGTCTCTCATTAGATGCGTACACTCTATACTAGATCTGGCCTTCCTGAATTCAGGCCTAGTTTTTCCACTTGTTAACTGCATGATCAATGACTTAATATCCACTGCTTTGAATTCCTTGTCTGGAAATGATGGCAGTATTTTGAGCATTAAGTAAGTGTGTGTGTGTGTGTGTGTGTGTGTGTGCGTGTGCTCATATGTCCATACACACATAGTTAGGAGAACACTTCGAACAGGGCCCGCCACATAGTAAGTACTCTATAAGTATTGGATCGTCAGAAAAGTCATGACGTATTTTTTTATGCAGAAATGCCATGACTTTTTCGACGACCCGATATGGTAATAATGTTAGTAGTAGTGTAGATCGTCGTGCCCTGTAAGAGACCACATCAATGGCCTTCGTCAAGCTTCTGCTATAGCCCAAGAAACCTTGAGCTCCCTGGGAGCACTTGCTTCTTTCCCTCTGCTCCTGGCTTTCTGATGGACTGGCTTTCTGATGCCCTCCTTACATCCGTGGTTATAGCTTAAGTACCATCAGCAAATGCATCAATGCAGCCCGAGCCGCACACCAGACCACAGGGCTACCTCCTGCACTCCTGCCCAGAGACCAGCGGATTTTAGTACAGGTTGGGTATCCCTTATCTGAAATGTTTGAGACCAGAGAGTTTGTGATTTCAATTTTTTTTTTTTTCAGATTTTGAAATAGTTGCATGTACATCATGAGGTATCTTGGGGACAAGACCAACATCTAAAGACAAATGTATTAATATTTACATTTGATATACACCATATACACATAGCCTGAAGATCATTTTACACATTATTTTTATATTGTATCATTCTGACCATGACCCACCACATGAGGTCAGGTGTGGAATTTTCTACTTGAGGTGTCATGTCAGTGCTCCAAAAAAGGTTTGGATTTTGGAGCACTTTGGAATTTGCATTTTCCAACGAGGGATGCTCAGCCTTATAGCACTATTTACAGTATGGCCTGAAAACCCAAGCTTGGATGCCCACAGGGAGTAGAGTACCGTCAAGACCTCTCCCCCGATGCCGTAGAAGTCAGAGTTAGAGGCTGCCTGATGAGCAGTCATATATCAAGAACCTTAAGCTGGTTCTGCAGAGGGGGTGGATGGAAGCTGAGTCTGGGAGGTAAGAGCTAGCATTCTAGGATCCAGTGGTACCTCCTGCCCTGGTCAGGGAGTCCTCATTTGCTTGTCTCTAGCCCTTAAGGGTGGAGCAGGACCTTGGCATCCCAGCATGACCTGCTGGGGAGAGAGGAGGAGCCAGTGTGATTGGGTCTTCAGGTCTCTGCCCCGTTTTCACCCTGGGGTCCTGTGGGGCCCCTGCAGAGAGCAGAGTTGGCTGCTTCCCTGGTTTGTGGGAAATCAGTCAGGGCCCTTGGAGCTGCAGGCCTCTGGTGGAGGGGCCAAGCCATGAGTGTCCCTGTGCTGCTGTTCTGCCACCTAGTGTTGAGAGTTGATGACCACACAGGTAGAAAGTCCCCAGTGGCGATGTGACAAGGAACCTGGTGAAGGACCGATGTGAGTTGGCTGGTTCATTGCCCTATGCCCTTGTTACAGTCGGATCTTCTCAAACAAGGTCTGGTGGAAACACAGACTGTGTAACATAGAAAATCAGACTTAAAACCTGACCGAGGGATGGTGTTTCTCTGCCCCTCCTCACTGCCACCCTCTCCTGCACAGTGATTCCTGGGGTTCCCAAAAGGGCACAGTTTGGACAACACTGATAAGTCCACCCTCCATTCATAAATTAGGAAACTGAGGTTAAATTAATGACCTACAAGCACAAAATGAGCAGAAGGGCAGAGAGGTGAACCCAGCTCGTCTTCCTCTTCAGCTCTCTCCCCGGTGTCCCTGACCGGTCCATGGAAGCTTTCAATAGCACCCACATGGTAAATAGGGACCCTTAGGAGAGCCAGACCACGTGCAGGATTTCACCGATTCCTAGGAGGGCCAGAGACGCAAAACTATGCCAGCTCCTTACTGCGGATCCCTGGATAAAAGCACTCCGCCTTGAAGGACTCGAGTCAGCCCTTCCCTGACACCACACCTTGGGTCTGCCACAACCCAACTACAGCCCTAATCGACCTTCCAAAGTGTGACTCAGGAAGGGGGCACCTGGCACCAGGAGGCAGGTAGAGACTTGCGAGAGGAAGGAAGGTAGCATTCCGTCTGGACAGGAGGAAGCAGGGCACAGACCTGCCAGGGGGACCCATAACTGCAGCAGGAGAGACCTTTTTCTGCAGCACTGAGTAATGGAGTGCAAGCTGCTGCCCAGGGATGGAGCCAGGATCACCAGTGATTTCTGTAAGCTCGTATATGCCATGCACTGGGTTTTTAGGGGGACAGTGTCTCTCAGAGGACAGCCCACTCTTATTCAGCACACCCTCTTCACATCACATACCTGTGCCAGAAACCCACCCTGATAGCTCGGAAGGAAGAGCAGGCCTGACTGTTTGCAGGGGGCTGTGCTGACTCCCGCGGGACCTGTCAGGACGGGCCTCTCACAGGTCATCTGGCATACCGCTGCAACTCAGGAGAAGAGCAGCTGTTTAGTGGCAAACCCAGGACAGTCCAGGCCCGCCGTCCATCACAATGCCATGCCTCGCTCCCCTCTGCAAACCTTGGAGGGTTTGGTCTGATATTGCCAGCGGGGATGGCAAGGGAGCATGCCATAGGGTGTGCTTGCTCGGTGGTCCGTCTGAGGAAGGCCAGGAGTGAGAGGCCAGAGTTTAGAGCCCAGCACAAACCCAGGCCCCACCAAAGCTGAGAGTCAACGTGAAGACATAGGGGCCAAGGGTCTGGCCCATGGCAGAAATGCCACGTTGCCTTCCAAGCCTGTCCCAGTCCACACATGGGCTCCAATCTCTCACCCACCTTGCTCAGGAGCGTGTTAGGTAGGGGTGGGCCAGATGGACTGCCGGGGACATCTAAGAGCATTTGGGTCACTTACTGAGTCCTGCCCAGGCCAGCAGTGTGTGAGGCACTGGGGTCATGAAGACGCGTAAGCCCTGGCCCCTGTCCTCAAGGGATGTAACATCTACTGGGGGCACCAGGGCAAGTAAGCTGGGATCTCAGGGTGTGCGGTCTCCACAGTGGGAGAGGTCAGACCTTTGACCCCCGAGTCCTCAGAGTGGCAGAGAGGTGTGGTGTGGGAGGTGCGCAGTGGAGAGAACAGCGCCCCGGATCAGCTGAGTGGGAGCACAATAGGAGATGGGGCTGGAGTGTGTGTGGGGGCGTAAGGGGGCTGGGACCCCAGGCCAAGCAGCTTCCTGAGCCCGCACCCTGGAGGCACTGACTGCCTTTAAGCTGGGGAGTGCCGTGACCAGAGTTTGACGGCATGATCATGAGGCTGCCCTGGGAACGTGCCACACAGTGCCAAATCAGAGCCAGGAGCACAGTGGGGAGGCCGGCAGCCCTCGGGGGGGGCTGTGTGGGCCTTGTGGAGGGGGCGGAGGGGTGGGTTTCAAACCTCAGGGAGGCAGTCACTGACACAGGGCAGGGCCAGAGGTGAGCCCCCGGTTCGGACTTGGCAGTAGAGTGGATTGACCCCATGGGAGGGGGAGGGGCGGAGTTTTTGTGGTCCCTGTGGACTCTCCAGTGGTGACCCTGTAGGTAGCTAGCGGGTACATGAGTCCAGCCTATAAGAGGAGAGAAGTCCTGACCAGATTCTGGCCTGAGGTGCACCACCTTCCGAGCTAAAGGCTCAGGAATGGAGGCCCCAGGGAGAGGCACAGCGGGAGCCCAGACACCCTGGACAGGTGCGGGGAGCTGGTTGTGCTTGCCTCATGGAGGCCTCACAATTGGGGGCTGCTTCTGCCTCATGGGAGGCTGGTTTTGAGGCAGAGGCCAGGGCTCTGAGGCTGTGGGCTGGGAAGGGGGCTCTGCCAGCCTGGCCCTTTGTAAACCCCCCGCCCAACCTTTCTCCACACGGGGCTGCCGCTGCCTGTGGGAGGTCTCGGGCCCTGCCCCATGGCTGCCTGTGTGTGTTGCAGCAACTGCCTGCACGTGGTGGAGCCCATGCCGGTGCCCGGCCACGACGTGGAGGCCTACTGCCTGCTGTGCGAGTGCAGGTACGAGGAACGCAGCACCACCACCATCAAGGTAACCACCCACGGCCCCCCCTCCACCCCGTGGGGCTGCGCCCGCTGACTGGCTTTATTCCGGAACACCCCTGAGTGCTGTGGGACTGGCCTCTGGGTGGGCGAGTCCCAGGCACATGGAGCACTTCCTACCTGGGAGTGGCTCAGGCACTGGCTCAGGGTCTCTGCTGTGTCCCATCCTGTGCCCATCACAGTGAACAGGGACCCGGGAGGGCCGCCCAGTCCCACCTCTTCCTCCCACTCTTCCTGGTGCTGCCCCATCCTCTCTCCCATTTGTGCATAACCACTACGGGTGCCCACGGTGCCCGGGCACTGTGTCAGACGTGGGGAATGACAGGCAGGCCTGCCGTCCTGGGGCTCACCTCTCACACAGCTCCCGGGGTGACGCCAGCTCCTGTGAAGCTGCAGAGCTGTGGGCTAGGCTGTGCAGGGCTAGGGCTGGGCCGGGCTAGGACTGGGCCTGGGGCATCGGGCCACTTCCTGACCTCGTTCTCGTCCAGCATTTTCATGAACGTGTCATGGATTTGAGCTTTGTCAGGCCTCTTCTGTGGTGCTGTGTTTGCAAGGAGGTGGGTGATCTACACTGCCTGCGCACCCTGCTCTGTGCCATAGCTCGGCTCTCGGCTCTGCATTCTGGCCTTTCCGAGCAAAAGCTCTGTTTCCAGCCAGCCCAGTCACGGCCGATGCAGTCACCACTCGGTCACACTGTCAACCGCTCTGTCATCCTCCACCTGGGGCAGCCCCTTAGGAGCCCCCACTCCCCTCTGAACCTGCTCCAGTGCACTCTACCCTGGGGACAGATGCCTGAGGCCTTAAATCCCCAGCCAGATGTCCCCTCACTGGACACAATGTCCTAACCCCTCACATTTCCCTTTAGCCGTCCTGCCTCGGGGCCTCCCCCACACCTCACATCCCGCAGAGCCAACTGAAGACCCAGGCTCCATTCTCTGGTCCCTTTCCCGCTGATTGCATACCCTCTTTAAGGAGGCCTGGACCCTGACGCCTTCAACAGGGAGGGAGTTGGCCGAGTTGAATGTGGCTGTTGACTGAACTGAAAGGCCCGAGGTCCTCCTCCTCTTCTCTACCCTTCTTCACATTCAGTTTAGGGCCAGGCCTGGCTCAGAAGCCAGCATGGCCAGGTGTGGTGGGAGTAGAGAAAGCAGTGGTGATGGACAGCAGATGTGCATTCTGCCACACCCTCCCATGACCCAGCCCCGAGACCCAGTCCCTCCTAGTCCTGCCTCGGTCACTGCCTCGGGGTCCCTGTCTCCCCAACCGATGGAACGAGAATCGAGCAGAGTCCCGTCCTCAGGCAGGCCGGTGTCTCTGCAGGTCATCATTGTCATCTACCTGTCGGTGGTGGGTGCCCTCCTGCTCTACATGGCCTTCCTGATGCTGGTGGACCCTCTGATCCGGAAGCCAGACGCCTACACCGAGCAGCTGCACAACGAGGAGGAGAATGAGGTGACTGGGACCCGGGGTGCCCGGCAGCGAGTCCCCTGGCAAGGCTCACAAGAGCATCACTAGGACCGTTCAGTGTCCTGCATGTCACCCAGACCAGCAGGGACTGCCCTTTCCTTCCCCATGCAGCAGGAAGAACCCCGAGTCTCCCCAACACCTGGCCTCGGGCAGCCACATCTTCCTGGTATGCTGTATTTCTAGATGTGGGCACAGTGACCCCAGGGCCAGCCATGCGTAGGTCACACCAGGTGCTGCTTTTGCAGGTGTCAGGACAGCTGGTACGCCTGTGGGTGGCAGGGTCAGCCTTTTGTCCGGTGGCTCCACAGACATCCACTGAGCACTTGCTCTGTGCAAAGCACAGCCCGGGTCCTTGGGGGAAAGTGGGCGTCCATGGGCGGTGGAGGGAGCTGGTGGTGCCAAAGCAGTCATCACTGTGGCGTGAGGGATTTTGAGTGTTTAGAGGATGGAGTAGGAATAGCGGCAAGCAGAGCTGGCTGGTAAGTTCAGGCCCCAAATGTCAAGCTGAGGGGTTGGGCTTTATTTGATAAGGAAGACGAGGAACCTCTGACGTTGCACCCTGCCAGAGCTCAGGTGGCAGTGGGGCCTGGCAGGGATTGGCCCGGGCCTGGCATTGCTAACAATGCTCTCACCCTTTTCCGGTCCATCCCGTACTCCAGAGCTGTGGATGCAGAGGAGAGGACCTCCAGGGTAGGGTGGAAGGAGGCCCTAGGCGAGGAGCTCTCTGTGGGAGTGAGGTGAGGTCTGCACAGTGACCAGCTGGCATGGAAGGGCATTCTCTGACGGAGTCCTGCCTCCCTGACCACTTTGCCTCTGCTCCCTGTGCATACTCGCACACAGCGGGCTCGGTGCACAGGACAGCGATGAGTGTGGAGAGACTCAACAGAGTGGCCACTTGGGGGCTCTGGTGCCCGAGACAGGGCAGGGCCCTCTGGGGCTTGCTGCTCACAGCCGGGACTAGGGAGGCCCTGGCCACAGGGCCTCACTACTGGACGGTTCTGCTGACCCACGCAGTGAGATGCGGTGAGGAGACTCGTGCACTTGTGTCTAGTATTCCCACTCGTGTCTCATGGGAACACGTTCCAGGAGGATTAGTCGAAGACACTGGGAGATGGTTAGCTTGAAGAAGAAAACTCAAGGAAGATTGTGGTAGCTGCCTTCGGAAGTGTGTAGACAGGAGCTTAGCCTCACCCAAGGGCAGGAGGGCTCATAGTTGGGACTTCAGGGGAGAGTTCACACTGCATGTAGGAGAGAGTCTTCCTGCAGACGGGCAGTCCGACGGGGTGCTGGGCTCTGCTGTAGGGTAGGGAGTTGTAAGTCCCAGGAGGTAACAGGCATGGGCTGAACTGCCACAGGGTGGTCATGGAGAGCCTTTCAAATACTGGATTGGAGACAGGAAATGGTGAGTTCCCCACCCAAAAGAGGTTGGGCCTTAGATCTGAGCCTGGAGCTGCAGGAATGGTCGGCATGTACAGGGCACAGGGACTGGCCAAGCTCGGAGGCCAGGCCCCTCCTGCTGGCCCAGCTGCTTTTCCCAGGCACAGGCTGGACAGTCTTCCCGCTGACCCCCAGCCGCCTGCTGGCATGAGATTGGCCAGAAATGGAGCCAAGGGGGTGAGGCTTGCCCCCCGGTGGTAGGGCGCTGGCAGTTGGGTGGTCTGCTCAGGAGGAAACCTTTGCCTGTCTACCTGCTTATTAATGTGGAGTAATAGCAGGCCTGATGGGGAGGAGCCTCGCTAATAGACGCTCAGCAAGGGGGTAGCGTGGTAATTGCAGTCCTGGCCGGGGTCTAATTGAGAGCCGTGGCCGATGATTACACAGCCCGGCACCGTCTCCCCGGAATGCATGGCTCTCGGGCACGGCCTTGGCGTGTCTGCTGCCATCCTAGCTTTGGAGCCAGAGAGAGGGCAGCTTGCCATCTCAGGGTCTGAGCCAGACCCCTCTTCCCTGCAGGAGACATGGGGGCCCCTACTTGGAGGGTGTTTGTGTGAGGGGCCTTGGGCACAGGCAGCTCTGTGGGGCTGGTGAGCCCGTCCTCTAGGCTGTAGAGAGGGGTCCTGCCTGGGGAGGAACGGGACGGCACCTCATTCCCACCCTGAGGTGCTAACGCATCGTAAGGAGTCGTGTTTCATCTTTCGGGACCCTGACCTGGAGTGCAGCCAGCTCTGGCTGGTTCGCCGTGCTCCTGGGGCTGGGTCGGGGGCTCTTGTGGTGGGCACCCTCCAGGTGGGTGCAGAAATGCCCTCTGTTCTGAGTTGGCCTCTCCCCCACCCCACCCTGCATCCTCTTGCCTCCTGTGAATTAGCCCATCGTGGTGCCTTGGCTGGCAGCTCAGGTGACAGGCCCTAGGTCTGCTCTTAGGGGTGTAAGCCCAGGGCGGCCATGACCGGATGCATGAGCAGGAAGCAGAAAGGCTGCCAGTGACATCGGGCTTCCTGAGCTGGACGGGCAGGAGAGAGGCAGAGTGCTGGGGGAGGGTCCCCTTACTGGACAGGGGTAGGGAAGTTTTCCTTCTCTTTGTGTTAGCTGGGAAGAAAGGGTTCCTGGCAGAGGAGGATTTTCAGAGCCAGCTCTGGATGGCTGGGAGAGGGACCGCTGAA
>NW_006159961.1:194186-197767 GCF_000334495.1 Tupaia belangeri chinensis | reverse complement strand
ACCGCTGGAGGGTGGGTGGACGTGTCACGGACGTGACAGAGCCCACGGACCTGGTCTTCACTGATACCCGGGGGCCCTAGGCCTGCATGGAGAGGGCTGACCTATGGGCCGCCCTCTGCTGTGCACAGGGAGAGGGAGGTGGGAGAGCGAGGGCTTGGGGGGCAGGGAGAGGAGGGCCCAGGGCCCCCCAGCTGAGCAGCAGCAGGACTGCAGCCCTGTCTCTGGGTTTGTTAGGGGCCTGGAGAGTGTTTCCCTTTAGAAAGAGACAAGATGGGGCCTCCCTTGGGTTAGAGGGGTTTCATTTTCACCCCAAGTAGAATAAAGTTGGAACCTGGCTTATCAGGGTTCCTCAGGAAGTCACCTAGGCCAGGGTGATCTTGTGACCTTAGGAGGGAAACTCCAAGGACTTGAGACCCCATCAGGAGTCTGGGACCAAGCCAGAGGTGAGGTCCGGAGGTCAGATGGTTTCTCAGAAGGGAGGGCCCCCAATTCCTGTACCCAGGGCCATGCTGCCCTGGGGCTAGAGGGCTGGAAGAGGAAGGGGAGGCCTCTGGAGGGAGAGGAAGGAGATGAAAGCCTGTCACGCTCCCTTTGAAAGCACAGGCAGAGCAGCCTCAGGGGGTCCTGGTGGCCGGGCGCCGCCCCCCGGGATGCCAGCAGCATTAGGTCTAATCCCTGGGCTCAGACGCCCTTTGAAAGGAGGAAGCAAGCCTGTTTGCTGGGCCCAAATGGCAAACAGAGCTGCGTTAGATGTATGGGTTTGGTCCCTTTGAAGAGAGAGAAATAAGGGCTTCTCCGAGGCCCTGGATGTCTCTGCAGCTCAGGCGTGGGTCCTTCAGCCCACTGGAGGGGTCCTCAGTGCTCACCCTGCCAAGGCTGGGGGCAGTTCTGGGTGCTATGGGAGGTGAGTGTTCAGGGGAATCAAGAAAAGACCACAGTGGCTGTGGTGGCCACGGTGGTGATGGCGGTGGTGGTGGACATCAGGAACATGTGGGGACTGTGGTCTCCGGGCAAGGACTCTCCTTTCCTGCCTGAGGGCCACTGTGTGCTGAGGGCCCCGGCCTGGGGAATTGACCGAGAAACAGGGAGAAGACACAGGCCTCTGAGGGCCAGTCAGATGGCCTTGTGTCCCCTGAGGGCAGGGCAGAAAGATGTGCAATTCACAGACACTTCTAGAGCATCCTGTAGTGTCAGACGGCACAGTAGTTCAAAGCACGGCTCGGGAACCCAGTCCTGGCTCGGGAACCCAGTCAGGATCCCCCCACCCAACCAGCTGCCATTTGCTATCCATGGTGCTGAACTCATGCTTCGGTCTCTAAATCTGGAATAGACGTGACAGGTCTTACCTCAACAGCTGTTCGGCTAATACACGCGAGAGCATTACAGGTGTTCGTTCCTCCTGGAGACGGAGATGTTTCACTGTGGTCTTCACGCTTAGGTAGCATCCGTGTTGGAGGGAAGGCCAGGGCGGAGGGGGCACCACAGGTAGAAAAGGGACGTGTGGACCAGTGAGGTGGAAGGATGGGAGCCAGAGGTGAGGCTGGAGCATGCGGCTCAGGCTGGTCAGAGGGCCTCGAACGCTGCACGCAGAAGTGCTTTATTTAAATAGCTGGGTCCGCAGCCGAGGTTTCTGAGCAGGGGAGCAGCATGATGCTGTTGCAGGCAGGAACCTGGCAGGGGGATGCAGGGGTCAGAGAGGGCCCCGCTGCAGAGAAACACAGTGGGGTTCGGCTAAGCAGAAGGACTTGGGTCACTCATGGAGCGCTCAGGCTGTGTCGCCATCTTTCTGGAGGGCTTTGTGCCTGGGCCTTTCTTCACCGAGTGACTGGTAGGTGATGAGACTGCTGGTCCAGCCGCCCTGCCTGGGATTTGGGGTCCGGCCTGATGGGCAGGCTGCCTGAGATAGAATTCTCTGTCCCTTCCTCTCGTGGTCATCAGAGACTTGAGGACCCTGATCATGCTGCCTCAGAGCCATGCTTCTGGGTGGGCAAAAGAGTGTTTCACCCGGGATGGTCAATGGACTCAGGGCTGGTTTATCAGTCGGGACTGTCCTCCCTACACACGCGTGGATCCTCCGTGGGCTGAGAGCACACATGCCAGGTCCGTTACGGTGCTTCGTTCTCTCCCTAACCGCGGGAATGCCACTGCCTCCTGCTTTCGTTGTCCATGTCGCCCCCTCGTAGGCGACAGCAGGCAGAGAAGGGCTGAGCTGGTGCTGGGTGAGAGCCACGCAGACGTGGCTCAGCTCCTGGCTCTGCCACTGCATGGCTGCATGGCCTCGGGCATAAGCCTCAGCCCCTCATCTACGAGATGGGGTGGCATTTCCCATTTGTCGTGCTGTGAGCCTGGAAATAGTCCAGGTAAGGTGTCCGTGGGGGCCTGATACAGAGCGCCCCTGGTCAAGGTCATGTCCATCCAGTCCCACCCATGTCCAGGCTCTTTCTCCTCCTCGCTGCCCAGAAGAGAGACCCACCTCAGAGGAGAAAGGTCAGAGGCCGGCTGAGGTTCCTAAGCTTCCCTCCACGGTCCAGCCGCAGAGCAGGCAAGGAGCAGGCCCTGCTCTGGGCGTCCCGAGAACAAATGTGGAGTCTTTAATGCCTTTTGATCTCACTATTAGGGTGGAAACCCGGAGCCTCTCACAGCAGCTGTCCCCACTCAGGAGCTGTCTGCTCAGGTGCTCCACGCAGGGACGCACACAGAGCTGCGTCCTGTGGTGACTTTCGGCCTGCTCCCTTAACGCGCTGCTCTGGGCTCCCGGGCCCCCCTGCCCGGAGATGTGAGTGGGGAAGGAGGTGGGCCAGAGCCTCCCACCCTCAAGCCTGCCACAGAGCACCCCAGCCCGGCTTCCTGGGTCCTATCCTGACACCTCTCACTGAGGCACTGATCCCAAAGAGACAAGATGGAAATGGGAGGAAGGAAGGCCCCCCAACCCCAAAGAGGGGCTCTTCCCTCATGGGACGCTCAGTCCTTAGCCCTATGGGACGCTCAGCTGGCGCAGGTGAACAGAGAAGAATGGAGCCGGAGGTGGTGATTTCTCAAGGGCAGCGGGCTGCCGGGCTCCCGCCTCCCCCGCCTGGTGGTCCCGGAGCTGGGGTCTCATAGGAGTTAACGGAGAGCTTACTGCCTGCCTGGCATTCGTTGTCTCATGGAGAAGCAGCTGTTCCCGTCTCCATTCAGATAGGGAGGTCATCGCAGGGCATAAGGGGACTTGCCCAAGGTCTTCTCTGTCTGGTAGTACCAGAGCCAAGATTCGAAGCCAGGTTTGTCTGAGTCAGCACACAGTCTTCCCAGCCGGTGTGCTGCACAGCCAGGGAAGAAGGAAGCTGAACATTTCTTGCACTCCTGCTGCACAGCAGCGGGGTACAGCGTGCTCTATCTGTTGTTGCACTGTGCGTACGCATCTGTTGTCCTAAGCCGGTGTTTGTCATGCAGTGAATTCCGTGTCATGACCAGGATTTTCCACAAATGAAATTAGACAGCAGAGCATCTCCGAATGCACCATACTGAGTGTCGTCTGCCACTTCTCTCTGCTGCGTGTGTGTGTGTACATGCTAGATTGTCAGAGAACTATAATTCCTGCT
>NW_006159961.1:192169-193780 GCF_000334495.1 Tupaia belangeri chinensis | reverse complement strand
CCTGCTGACAGGATACTGGGAACATCCCAAACACAGGATTTACTCAATCGAAGCTTAGAGGACAGAGACTTGTCCAGGGACCCCAGCTCCCGAGTGGCTGTGGTTGAGCCTCCCCCTCCACAGGTCCCTTTGAACCTGTGGTTCCATCCGTAGGATGGGCCCAGGGGGCCGAGACTGGAGGGGCGAGTGCTCCCATCCCTCTGCAGCCCAGCCCCAGAACCCAGGGATCCTGACTTCAGTTGCGCCCCCTGCCTGATGCTGCCAGCACCTGCCTCAGGTGGGACCTGCTCTCAGCTAGGCTGGCCGGGGGGGCCCTCTCCACCAGCCCCTCATCTACGAGATGGGGTGGCATTTCCCATTTGTCGTGCTGTGAGCCTGGAAATAGTCCAGGTAAGGTGTCCGTGGGGGCCTGATACAGAGCGCCCCTGGTCAAGGTCATGTCCATCCAGTCCCACCCATGTCCAGGCTCTTTCTCCTCCTCGCTGCCCAGAAGAGAGACCCACCTCAGAGGAGAAAGGTCAGAGGCCGGCTGAGGTTCCTAAGCTTCCCTCCACGGTCCAGCCGCAGAGCAGGCAAGGAGCAGGCCCTGCTCTGGGCGTCCCGAGAACAAATGTGGAGTCTTTAATGCCTTTTGATCTCACTATTAGGGTGGAAACCCGGAGCCTCTCACAGCAGCTGTCCCCACTCAGGAGCTGTCTGCTCAGGTGCTCCACGCAGGGACGCACACAGAGCTGCGTCCTGTGGTGACTTTCGGCCTGCTCCCTTAACGCGCTGCTCTGGGCTCCCGGGCCCCCCTGCCCGGAGATGTGAGTGGGGAAGGAGGTGGGCCAGAGCCTCCCACCCTCAAGCCTGCCACAGAGCACCCCAGCCCGGCTTCCTGGGTCCTATCCTGACACCTCTCACTGAGGCACTGATCCCAAAGAGACAAGATGGAAATGGGAGGAAGGAAGGCCCCCCAACCCCAAAGAGGGGCTCTTCCCTCATGGGACGCTCAGTCCTTAGCCCTATGGGACGCTCAGCTGGCGCAGGTGAACAGAGAAGAATGGAGCCGGAGGTGGTGATTTCTCAAGGGCAGCGGGCTGCCGGGCTCCCGCCTCCCCCGCCTGGTGGTCCCGGAGCTGGGGTCTCATAGGAGTTAACGGAGAGCTTACTGCCTGCCTGGCATTCGTTGTCTCATGGAGAAGCAGCTGTTCCCGTCTCCATTCAGATAGGGAGGTCATCGCAGGGCATAAGGGGACTTGCCCAAGGTCTTCTCTGTCTGGTAGTACCAGAGCCAAGATTCGAAGCCAGGGTTGTCTGAGTCAGCACACAGTATTCCCAGCCGGTGTGCTGCACAGCCAGGGAAGAAGGAAGCTGAACATTTCTTGCACTCCTGCTGCACAGCAGCGGGGTACAGCGTGCTCTATCTGTTGTTGCACTGTGCGTACGCATCTGTTGTCCTAAGCCGGTGTTTGTCATGCAGTGAATTCCGTGTCATGACCAGGATTTTCCACAAATGAAATTAGACAGCAGAGCATCTCCGAATGCACCATACTGAGTGTCGTCTGCCACTTCTCTCTGCTGCGTGTGTGTGTGTACATGCTAGATTGTCAGAGAACTATAATTCCTGCT
>NW_006159961.1:189802-192011 GCF_000334495.1 Tupaia belangeri chinensis | reverse complement strand
GTTCCCATCCGTAGGATGGGCCCAGGGGGCCGAGACTGGAGGGGCGGGTGCTCCCATCCCTCTGCAGCCCAGCCCCAGAACCCAGGGATCCTGACTTCAATTGCGCCCCCTGCCTGATGCTGCCAGCACCTGCCTCAGGTGGGACCTGCTCTCAGCTAGGCTGGCAGAGGGAGCCTTCCTCAGGGTCCTGGGCAGTGGCTCCCAGAGAGCAGTGTCCAACTCCGGCCCCCACCCCCGGAGATGAGTGACCATGACACGAATTACTCAGAGCCCTGTGACGACGACCTTCCTCCCAGCCACACCTCAAGCCGGCCTCCCCTCTGTACTGCCAGCTCGTTCTTTGCCTACCCTGCCCTTGCCTGCCACCCCTCCCGCCTCCCCAGCCTGGCAGCTGCCTGGCGACAGAAGCCGTGCCAGCTCAGGGCATTAGAAGCAAAGTTGCATTTACTGGGCGACTGTGGGCTTAGAGAGGTGCGCTAATCCTTTAAGAGATGTGTGGCAGGAGATGAGAGGCCACAGAGCTGGGAGGAAATCCCCAGGGGGTGCGGGGCTGGCCCTCCTCGTGGGCCCTGCAGGAAATGTATGGGCTCCGGAGCTTCAGAGCAGAGAAGTGGTAATTAGGGGAGGATGCTTTTGACGACAGAAACAGTTCTGAGAGCAGAGGGTGGTGGGAGAAAGGGAGGGAAGGAGCCATGCAGGCCTGAGCTGTCAGGGAGGGAGTGGGCTGAGCAGGCTCTGGGATTGGGGTGTTGGGACCATCCCTACCTCTTTCCCACATCCCTTCCTTCCCAAGGCAAGTAGGCTGAGTGCTGCTCCCCCACTGCTGCCCCTGCTCCCTCCAGAGCAGATCCTGGGGGTCTGGATCTGTACAGCACCTCCCCTCCACTCAGAGCAGGTGCGGTGCCATCTCAGGGTAGCCAGTCCCCAGCCCCCAGCCCTGGCCTTCCTGCTTCCTGGCCAGAGAGGCCAAGCAGGGGAGGTCTCTGGCCTGGTACCAGCCCTAGGCGTTTTCTCAAACCACCAGCATGGAGCCTTTGCTGACTCAAAGCACTCTCGGGGCCAGTGCTCGGTGTTGTTTTGGAGAATTAGAAATGGGCCTGTGGGTGCAGTCTGGGCCCCTAACTTGAGCTCGTTGTGGCATCAAAACTGGGGCCCCAGGACATCCTTCTCCTGGATAGGTCCTTCCCCAGCCCCGGGGAGGGGAGAGGCCTCCTGCGGGCCAGGCACACTGACTTTCAGGCTCTGCAAGTGACAAGGCAGTCCTCAGGGAGCCACAGCCCACAGGGAGGTCTGCCTTCCAGTCTGGGAGGATGTCAGACTTGAGGTCACTGATGGGGCACTCATTCCATGTCAGACTGTCAGATTCAGGAGCCCCTGGCTCATCACTCCAGACTTCTCCCTCTTCTTCCCTCTCCAGGACACTCGCTCTGTGGCTGCAGCTGCCATGTCCCTCGGGGGCCCCCGGGCAAACACAGTTCTGGAACGCGTGGAAGGCGCTCAGCAGCGGTGGAAGCTGCAGGTGCAGGAGCAGCGGAAGACGGTCTTCGATCGGCACAAGATGCTCAGCTAGAAGGCCCGGCACCAGCGGTCCAAGAGCCCAGGCTGGGCTGCCAGCCTCTGGGGCTGGATGGGGCTAGGGCCCTCCCCCAAGGCCTTCCCCTTCAAAGCCCATGGTACCTCTCCTTCCCCCTCTCTAGAAATGTTCTTGGCTGTCGTAATTAGGGAAGAGCGATGGCATTTCTGATCTCTGGTGTCTCCTCAGCTCTCTGGGGCTGAAGGGAGGGGGGAAGCAGGCCGAAAGGGGACAGGGACACGCAAAGTGACCTCAGGATCAGATGGACTCTCTCCCTCACCTTCGCCACCCTTCTAACTCGGTCTCGGGACTGCTCGGGACTTTCAGCACGTGCCCCTCAGCTGTGGTTCTTGTCACCACGTCTTCCTTGCCCAGGACCTCACCCCTATTCTGCCTGGTGGCAGCCCTTGGGAAGGGCTCCGAAGGGAGAACGATTCCACTGACCTCACTGTTGTCTTGGGGTGCACTTGGAGGCTTGGGGTGCCTTCTTCCCCGGTATTCCTGCCGAGTCTGCTGCCTGTCCCCTCACCCCCTTTGGGAGCCAGGCAGGCCCCACCTCTCCACAGCGTCTGCAGCAGCTGAGCCAGACTAATGGTTGGACCATGCAACCCAAGAGGCTGGGCAGTGGATTGGATT
>NW_006159961.1:182678-186454 GCF_000334495.1 Tupaia belangeri chinensis | reverse complement strand
TTATTTATTTTCAATTTTAATTTTTTAAAAATTTGACCAGAGAGGGACAAAGTGAGAGAGAGAGCTAGAGGGAAAATAAGAAGGCAAGCCACCAGGTCTGGGATTTGAACCACAGTCGGCCATGTGGGAGCCCAGCACCCTATCCACCACACCAACTTCCAGCTCCTGAAACTCATCTTTGCCCCCAAATGGACTTCTGTCATATTCTTTATCTTTTTTTTTAGTTTTAGTTTTGTTTTTTGAAGTGTTTTGCTATAAGGCATGTGTGTTCTCCAGAGACAGAAAGTGAGAAAGCACTCACCACAGGGGGTGGCCACACCACAATCCATTGTCTTGGGATTTGGGGTACTCGTGCACACATGTCTAGCATTATTTTTCAAGTCACTGGGACCAGGACTCAAACCATCCAGTCAGCCGTGTGGGATTCAGCTGCCTTAACCACCATGCCACTGGCTGGCTCCATAGTCTTAATCTGAACTAGTGTTACCTTCCACCCAAGTTCAAGCCAGAAACCTGGAGGTCAATTAATCCTCACCTTGTCTGCAGCTCCCATGTCCACCTGTCACAAAGTCCCACCCTCTTTACTCCACGCACTGGAACCTGTGTCTTCCCCCACGCCCCTGCAGCCACTGGTCTAGTTCGAGTCTGCATTTTTCCCACGAGAGATTGCCGTTCTCCTTAGGAGCCCCCAGAGAGCTTGTTTTTAATCTGACCACATCACTTCCCTGCTTCAAAAACTAACAGGACCTCCCGTGCCTTGAGGTTCAAGTTCTTTACTGAGGTCTACAAGGCCTCAAGGCCAAGGTCTGCCTGCCCCCTTGGCTTTAGCTGCAGGAGTTACAAGAGGGCCCCTGTGTGCCCTTGGAAGATGGGCCCTAGAGCTGGGTGCTCACCTAGGTGGGGGCCTGGTCCCAGGGACCAAGCTGCCCAGTGAGGCTGTGTACCCTGGCAGGAGGCTCTGGGGAAAGGGCTGACTTGGGTTCCCCCAGGCCCCCAACTTTACTAGCTCTGCCCTAGAGAGGTGAGGAGGGAGTAGAGCCTGAAGAAGGGATTGGAAAGGCAGAAGAGAAACTAAAACCTGGGCTTTGCAGAGGCGGGCGGGTGGGCCTGCAGCCAGCTCCAGGGGCTCTCGCCCTGTGCGATTGTAGCCCCATGTCTGCAACAGCACCGTGGCCCAGGGCCTGACTGAAGAGAGAGCTCACCGCTCACCAACTGATGGCTCCCACGAGGGGCTGAGCTGAAACTCCCCAGCAGACCAGTGTTCCACCGAGTAGAGCGATGGGGCGGTTAAGAGCTTGAACTCTGAGCCCCGGAGTCAGGGTGCACATCCTAACGCTTCCACCTGCTAGCCAGGCAGCATTGAGCAAATTCCAGAACTTCCCGTGCTCCGGTTCCTTACTGCGAAGCAGGGACCACAGCTACCTGCTGTGGTAAGGAATGTGCTGTCCCTGTGGATTATGCGCCAGGACAGTCTCTCCACAGAAGCAGCCGCGAGTGCTGGCTGTACTTGTGCACATTGCTCTTGTCACTGTCACAGCAAAACCTCCTACTGGTCAAGTCAAGATTCTGCAGACTGAACAGAGGCCTCCTATGTAGTGTGATCAGGGGCCTTTTAGACTCCAGACTCAGCTAGATCCCACCCATGTCGAGGTTTGGTTCTGAACCTTCTGGGAGGAGATTTTCCTCCGGCTGGCAGGAGGGCTTGCAGAGCCTAGTCTCCCTGTTCCCAGCCATGGAGCTGAGCTTAGAGCCAGGGTAGGGGACAGGCTGGCCCTGAGGACACCTGAGCTCTGGGAGCGTTAGGAGCTCCCCTGACTCCTGCATCAAGAAGAACGAGGGGAGGTCAGGCTCCAGAATGGGAGTCAGGAGCCCGGGGCTGGGTGACCTCAGGCAGCACGGACTCCTTCTCTGAGCCTCAGCTTCTTCAGAGAGCAAGCAGGAAAGCAGCCCCTGTTTCCTCACGTGTGGTAGGCTCCAGGATGGGAGTCAGGAGCCCGGGGCTGGTCCTGGTTCTGCTGCCCCGCACTGTGTGACCTCAGGCAGCACGGACTCCTTCTCTGAGCCTCAGCTTCTTCAGAGAGCAAGCAGGAAAGCAGCCCCTGTTTCCTCACGTGTGGTTCCCATATGCAAGGCACTTCATACGGGACCAGAACACTTATTACTCTGGCAGTTGTGTAACTATTTTAATGTGGATTAGGAAAAAAACCTTTTTGTGATTTTGTGAATTCACGCCAAGGACAAGAAAAAAGTGGGCAGAGGAGAAAATTTATGGGAAGAAAATTACTAGGGCAAGAGCACAAGAGCACTGCAAGCGGCAGAACTCCCGGCAGAAGCTGTGGTAACAAGGCCAGTCTCGGCTCGGGAGCCATCCAGTATCTAAGATACCCTCAGATCCAACACCTGAAAATACTTCCTGTCTCCAGATCCAGGTCTTGCTGCTGATCAGATGGGGCAAAAAGAAGGGGTTTTCCGAAGGCCCCGCAGCTGCAGTGGTGCAGGCAGCTCAAACCAGGTCCCTATGGATCCATACCCACAAACCCTGGACCTGCCTCAGGCCAGAAAGGTTGCGGTGAAATGGCCGACAGTGTAGATACCGGAGCAGACTGCCTGGGTCCCAACTGCAGCACCAGCTTCTCCTAGCCGTGTGACCATGGGCGAATCAATCTGCCTTCCTTTCCCCAACTGAACAGTGGGAGTAGTCCCTTATCTTATCGCGGTCTTGCAGAGACAGACGTGAGTGTGTGAGAATAGTGTGTGTGTGGAACAAGGCCTGGCAAGCAGAAAGTGCTCCAGGTCCATCGCTTAGGTGTGTGTCTACGTGGAGGAGAGGAGGCTAGCCCCACTGCTTTGCAGAGAGGTCCCCACTGGCTCTCAGCCCACTCCTAGGCTCCTTCTGTCTTTGGGGAAGCAGGAATTCAGCCCAGGGTGAGGGTGAGGTGGTAGAGGCTAGAATACAGGTCTCCAGTTTCTGGCATATGCCTCCCAAACTCGCTGGGCAGAGCTGGGCTTTGGCTTTGCAGAAGGCTCAACTAGCTGGCTGTATGTCCTTGGGCAAACCTCTTCCCTCTGGCTGCCAGTTTCTTCTGCTGGCCATCACGGAGGATGGCCTGCCTGACCTCCTAGGGTCCCTCCAGTCCTGGCTTTAGGCAGTTTGGGGTACATGCCATGCCAGGGCTTTGCAGTCCTAAGCAGGAGCTGGCTATGTGAGTGTCCTCCCAGCCCTAGACATGTCCCTGGAGAGCCCCTGCAGCCCTCTGAGCCCCAGTTCAACCCCAAATTAGTATCTTCAAAGCCATTCCAGAGGGACTTGTCTTCCCCTAACCCTGGAGATTTCCACCACAAAGAGACCCGCGTGTTCCTGAGTCTGTTGGCACACAGCGTGTTTCCTAAGCTCCAGTTCGAGTCTCTGCTGCTGTGTGGACTCCATCTGAGGGTTATTAGAGCTTCCCCGCCAGCTGGGCCAGATGTGCTGACCTGCCCTTGGGCCTCGGAGGGCAGCGACCGGGAGCCCAGCATCTCCACTCTTGCCAGGCTCCAGCCTCGACCTGCATGCCTCCTGCCTGGGCTCAGGGCAGCCAATCACGGGCTGCTAGGAGTGGCCCCTCTCCTCTTTGGGAGATGATCCCAGACAGAGGCGCCCCCCACCCCACCCTCCTCCCACCCCTTCTGGGTGTGTCGCCTCCGCTGTTTGAAGCTTAAGCAGGTAAAGTGTACCTGGCTCCCGGAGCTGTGGCAGGAAAGCCGGGCCAGCGGCTGCCGGAGGGCGCCCCGGGGCG